>NC_065452.1:79599142-79934142 GCF_917563875.1 Diabrotica virgifera virgifera | reverse complement strand
GTGTGTGTGAGTGTGTGGTGTGGGGTGTGTGTGTGTGTGTGTGTGTGTGTGTGTGTGTGTGTGTGTGTGAGTGTGTGTGTGTGAGTGTGTGAGTGTGAGTGTGTGTGTGTGAGTGTGTGTGTGTGAGTGTGTGTGTTACATTATGTTAAAATAAAATTAACATGGCTAAACGCCGATGTTCAGGGCGTTTTAACATAATGTAGATTTATTTATAATCACAACCATTGTTTGGTTCTGGGGCTATTTTGCAAGTATTCAAATTCACTGATGATAGACCTATAGGTTTGAAAACGTTCGGATGAACTCATTTTATTGAATCCATTGGGATTTTAAAATTTTTTATTAAATATACCTTTTACATAGAAGTGGTTTTTAATTCATGTTCCAGTTTGTTTAACTATATGGTATACAGCCAACCCAGGGAACTACCCCTTTTTACTCTAATGAAAATCCATGATTATTATTATAAGGGTTGGCCCAAGGAGAACCAAATACATAAAGACTGTAAACCATACTATCCACTTAGAAACAGCATATACGTTGAGGAAGGTATTGTTTTCTGGATAATTAAATAATAGTTCCGCAAAGTTTAAAACTAGATATGATTAAATTATTACACAAAGGTCATATAGGTATCAGTAAATCTAACAATCAAACAAGGAAATTATTTTATTGGCCTAATCTAACAAATGATATAGTTTCGTTTATCAAATCATGTCGAATTTGTGAAAAATATATGCCGGCCAATTACAAAGAACCTCTCCTACCACACTCAGTTCCTACACTTAGATTTAACACAATTGGAACTGATATTTTAGAATTCGCTGGGAAAAGTTATTTAGTAGTTATTGATCATTTCTCACACTGGATTGAACTTATATTAATAAAAGATAAAACTTCAAAAACTATTATAAATGCATTCCAATACATTTTTATTACATTTGGATACCCACAACACATAATAGCAGACAATATACCCTTTATCTCCAATGAATGCAACAAATACTACAGAGAAAAGGATATTACAGTGCAAACTTGTTCACCTTTCTACCACCAAAGCAATGGGTTAGCTGAGAAAGCTGTAAGAATATCAAAACAGATTTTGAGGAAAAGTTTAGGAGAAAATAATGATTTCAGAGAATTACTTATGGAATATAACAACTCTCCTGTAATAAATTTAAATGCATCATCAGCACAAATCCTCCAGTGTCGAAATTTAAAATCCCAAATACCAATCACCAAGGCAAACTTAGAACCTAAAATACAAAAGGGTATCTACGAATTGTGGTGTAAGCAAAAGCAGAAAGTTAAATCAAAATATGATAAAATCTGCCGCAGGAAACCATTTGAATACAGGAAAGGGGACAAAGTTGTAATTAAAACCAGCAATAATAAAATATGGTCTAAAGGAATTGTTGTAGAGAAGGCTAAAGAACCAAGATCGTACTGGATACGAAGGGAAGACAACAACAAAATTGTAAGACGTAACACATCACAATTAAAATTGTCAAAAACTAAATCAGATTCCAAGACTTTGCACGAACCTGAGTTATATCCCTTAGAATCACTAGAGCTAAAATTAAAATCAGCAAGTAATAAAATATCACCTGATAATGTAGATACTCCACCTGTTGATGTATTAAATGATGAGTATCAGACTCCTGGTTGCTGTCAGTAACAACCATAATATAGATATGTATGATAGTACATCCACCTACAACCGCTCCCAATTTGGCCGTAATATTAGGCCACCGCGAAGACTTAATCTTTAAGGTGGAGGTGTTTGAAATGTAGGTTTAGTTTTAGATATTATTATACCATGCATTTATACCTATCCTACAATCACAATAAAGATACACTAGAAATAAACAAACCAAAACACATTGAATGTTCGAGGAGGACTCCCAAATCATGATTTGCAAAGTTTATACATTTTAAATCATGATTCGGGACTACTCCTCGTAACATTCAACGTGTATTGGTTTGTTTATTTCTAGTGCATCTTTATTATAATTTTAGTACAGCTTTAGGCATTTTAGTATAAAAATAATGAAGGTAATGTTCAAAACAATGTTCCTTTTGTACTTGGCAGTGGTATAGGTTCGCCGGCCGTGTGAATTAAATAGCGCTACCTTGTAAATTCAAAATACGTCACTGACTCTTATGTCCAAAAAGCTCTTGGAAATATTCTCAAAAGTTCTCGGGAATATTATGGAAAGTTCTCGGAAACATTCTTGAAAGTTCTCGGAAATATTCTCGAGAATTTTCCATTGAAAGTTTCCGGGAATATTCGCGGTCAGGGGAATATTTCCATTTTTTATAGGCGAATATTCTCGGAAACTTTCCAATGTTCGCGAATATTCGCTTGGAAATATTCTCGACTCACATCACTACCCATGCAGTTTTTCAAATCTATATCATCTTCTTGAAAGAGAAGAATTAGAGAATTAAATATATCTTCTGCTTTATGATTGTCATTTCGCAAAAATACATTTTCAACAGGAGAGAAACCTTCCATGTAACGAAATATCAGAGTTAATTGATTGCCAAAAATTATTCTATGTGAATAATGTGCAGCTTTTTTAAGTTTCGGGCTTTGTGGGGGCTCCCGGAATGTGGGGGTCCCGGGCAGCTGCCCACCTGCCACCCCTTAAATCCGGCCCTGAGCAAAGCAGAACTGATGGAAACAGCCAAGAAGCTCGAGGAGAAAGCGGTGACAAAAGGATAACATATAAACGAAGAAAAAACTAAATATATGTTTGTCAAACAAACAATTTTCTCAGGGTCAATACATAACGATGCAAACAACAAAAGGAATCCAATATAAATTCGAAGAAGTGGAAAGGTTTGAATACTTAGGAAGTAAGTATTTTCACAAGGGACTCTAATATCCACGAAGAAATACGTAGTAGAATTATGTCAGGTAACCGTGCCGTATATGCTCTCAACAGGCCGATGGGAAGCAAAAATATATCCCGAGGAGCAAAGTTAAGAACCTACAAAACTGTAATAAGGCCAATCGTAACTTTTGCATCTGAGGCATGGACCATATAAAAAAAACAGCAAGAAATGCTATTAGTTTGGGAGCGAAAAGTGCTGCGCAAAATATTTGGTGGGAAGAACGTAAACGGTCAATGGATGAGAAGAACAAACAAGGAGCTATCATAGCTCTATCAAGAACCAAATATACTAGCAGTAACAAGAGCTCAAAGAAATAGATGGCTGGGTCACGTCCAGAGAATGAGTTCAGCGAGAGTCCCAAAAATGATAATTTCTAGTGCGTTGGCAGGAAGAAGGAGAAGGGGAAGACCGAAGTCAAGATGGAGCAATGAGGTTAAAGAAGACATGACAAGACTTAACATAACCAACTGGAAAAGGAAAGCTAACGATAATCGAGAATGGAAGAAAATAGTACACCAAGCCATGGACCTGCTAGGCCTGTAGTGATCATATATTATTACGATTTCCACATGCCCTGAAAAGTTGATATTTAGAGCTACCCTTCTCTATTGTATGATCAGTCCGATCTCTTCGCAAATCTTCAAGAACAGGGGAAAATTGTAACGAGGATCGCACTCCACTGATTGATGGCCTAGTTCCAAACGATTTCAAGATATAAGTTGCACACTCCCGTCGAAATTGTAACAGTGGCATGGAGTGACCAAGTCGCAGATACAATAGCCAAGCCTGAGCACAGGAATCATATACTGCCCATGAATAATAAGGCCACCACCACTTTTTTGACCTTATTCGAGTACGATAAGTTGAGATGAATTGGTCAAAAAGGTCTACTCCTCCCATATTACTATTGTAACTGGCAATTGGTCCAGGAAAATCCAGAGTAATTATCTTTTTCTCTGCTAGATTGTACCGTTTAGACGACTTCATGGGTCGAAATTCATCACAATTAGTGAGCATAGTTACCACATTTTTGTCGTTTCCACGAACCAATAACATTTCTCCTGTAGATGAAACTGAAGTCCTGCCTCGAGGAGTTTTTTTTACATCTGTTTTATTTGGTACATTCATTGCAGAATTAAATCTGTTTTCACGAAGAGTTCCAGTACCACCCAGGCCTTTTTTTTTGTTAGCTCCTGCAGCAGTGCACCGATGTGAACAAATTATCAAAATATATTTTTGTACCTTTTTGTAGCTGAAGGTAATCAGTCAATCCGATTACAACATTTCCTCCTTGTTATAGACCAAGAGCCTCTAGACGAGCCGCAATATGGTTCAATATGATGAATGTATCCAGACGGATCAGCGGCAACCCATAATTTGAATCCAAAGCGTATTGGTTTTCCTTTTATAAATTGTTTGTGACTGTGTCTGCCGTAATATGGAATAATGCTCTCATCAATACTTATATAATTACCAGGTGCAATCTGCTTAAAAACCGAGTTGAAGAAGTCAAATAATGGTCGAACTTTGTACAGAGAATCTGTATTATCATTTTTTTCATTATTAGCTAGATGAACATACTTCATTACTTCATCAAAACGATTACGGCGAATTGCATCGGATACTAATGAACAATTAACGCCTGGCTCTCGTGACCAATACAGCCTTCGATAGGTAGTGGATGATATCCTGACAAAAGCATTACTCATACAAAAGTTAGAATTTCATCCTCGGAAGTTTTAAAATTGTGATTTAGCTTTTGTGCGGCATATGTGTTGGTTTCTGTCACAATATGTGTAAGTAGTGGTCTTGAGAAATTAGCAATGAAAGCATCAAATGGGCATTTGAAATTTTGACGCAAGAAATCTTCGGCATTTGGTAGAAATTCTTTTTCTTTTTCACCAATTTGTGAATGTAGAATGTGGCTATCCCTTGCCCATTTTGGTGCACTTACAATTGGAATGTTAGATTTTTTGGTTACTTTCGCTTCATTTGAAGTTTTACTTTTACGCTTGACGATCCCTACATCCTGTTGAGATTGAGATGTGCCTGCTAAATTAGAGTCGGATTTTCTATCAACAATTTCATTGTCTTCAGTTTGTTCAAAATTAAGATCATTCCCATATGTAATATCAACTCTTGATCGAAGAATACGTCCAGGTAGATGGTTGACGTTACCAGTCACCTCCCTATCTGACAAATCGGAGTCAACATCTGTATCTGCGCTGGCAACCTCAGTGGGAGGGCATGTGACGATACTGCCAGGAATGTTTTCATCGTCGTTTTCTATTAGGTCGAGAAGTTCATGAAAATATAAGCCTCTACCATGAGATCTCCGGACATATCTGGAATAATAAATTCCATCAAAAACTATTATGCATAATCCCAGCGGCAACTTTAGTTGCCAGTAATGTTTACACTTCAATAAAACTAACAACAAATTCTCTTACTCGAAGATAATTCCACAGAACCCATACTTAACCTTATTACTCGACAGTATGTATCAATTAATAAATTTAAAATAAACAAAAAGCGATTTTACTTACAATGATTCATCCACGGCCATCTCTATAACAGCACACGTGCGACAACGAGACAAACAATAACCTTCACTTATCAGGCACTAAGCATTTACTGCAGTCATGCCCCGCGCACTCAATGGAAAAAAGTGGTTCCACATATATAGTTACCTTCCAAAATTAGAGATGGCGACACATAATATGGATCGCTAATATATGTGGTACAAGGCTAATTGAAAAGAAGAAGAATACTTGACAATTGAATTTCGAGTTGGACAGTTGTGTTTATTTTGTATCAGTGGACAACTTCGATATAATGGACTGTAATAATAATCAAAACTTCTTGTATTTAACTAAAAAATTACTTACAATTGCTAAAAATTAAAATTATAATAATGACCATCAATCTGACAAATATGTTGTGTATTTTTCTATGTTTGTTTTTCCCCGTCATTGAGCAAGCGCGGAACTGTCTATTCAGTAATAAATAATACTTTTCTTCCATACTCCCCGCCTTGAACAGCTCCAAGAACGTTCAAACACAAATCACCCAAGTTAATGAGGATCACTAGAAACAAGTCTCAGCTAATGGTAATGGACACATTTGAGTTATTCCTGGTTTATAAAGTCCATGAGCGGTTTTAACAGTTGCCACTCGAATTTCACCATCATCACCAAGGTGAGCAGACACTATTCTTCCTAACTGCCACTTACAAGTGGGCAAATTGTCAGATTTTAAGAGCACTAAAGATCCGACTTGAATGGTGGAGGTACTGCTTCTCCATTTATGACGTTGTTGGTGATCATTCAGGTAAATCTTTGACCATTGCTTCCAAAAGTCTTGCAACAATTTCTGAATCAGTTGGAATCTGGACAATTGGTTTATTTTTATCTCTCCTTGAAACGTATGATCAGGGACAGCGGTCATCGGTCTTCCGATTAAAAAATGTGAGGAAGTTAAATGAGTGTAATCGTTAGGATCAGATGATAGAGCATATAGAGGACGTGAATTCAAAGTGCCTTCAATCTGAATTAAAAATGTACAGAATTCTTCATAAGTTAGAAGGGTTTGACCAATAATACGAGATAAATGATATTCTACTCCCTTTATATTACTTTCCCATAATCCCCCCAAATTTGGAGTATTAGGAAGAATGAAATGCCATATAATATTCTGTGCTGCGTAAGAGGTGACAATTTCATCCTCTGATTTTCTAATGAAATCATACAAAATTTTTAGTTCATTTTTGGCACCTACAAAACTTGTACCGTTATCTGAATACAGATGGCCGGGTTTACCGCGTCTAAAAACAAATCTTCTAAGGCCTGCCATGAAAGCTTCAGATGTCAAAGAACTAATTATTTCTAATAAATGTACTGCTTTCGTGGCGAAGCAAATAAATAAATATATTGTAGCAAAACAATGAATCACCGGCCGCAAGACGTAAGCGGAGACAATTCTGGTCAAAGCACGATAATATCGCACCTTGAAAACCATAGGGCAGTAACTGCAAAAATCATAATATCGAGTTATGGGCATTTTAAGTTTTTGTAAAGTTAATTTTATTTCCTGTAGTTCCAAAAATTAAACTACAAACTTGATATTTGGTATAATTGTCTTTAATTTTGCATATTTTTATATAAATTAAGAAGTACATAAAATTTGCTAAAATTAATAGGTATTTTAGCACATACGGCCATATGGTTTTAAAAAATATATCAATTTTCGCAAATGACGCAGTAAAAATGCATATCAAATAGCAGTTTTTTTATTTAAGATTGTATTTATTTATTACAAATTTTTAGTGTTAACATTGAATCAAAGTCTTACATATTATAATCAGTATGTTTGTCTTATATTGTTGCATTGGTCACGTGTAAATCTGCATAAAACCTATGATAGTGCTCTTGAATAACATTAGCCTTACATAGTGAGAGTCTACATCTTGTTTTTTGAGATTGCATATTCCTGGTGGATGCGAATATGCTTTACTTAGTTCCATCCTCCCTCGTTGTTTTTGCCTTATATTAATGGTTCTGAACTCTGTATCGTTAAAGCTTGCCTTAACCTGAAACTTATTTTTAAATGTCTTCTCCACCTAGTTCATCTTATGTCATTCCAGACGACAGACGACCTTCTTCGTCAATGTTATAATTCTTCTTCTTAATTTCCTTCTTCGTCAATGTTATAATTATTCCCCATTTCCTTACATCGTTTTTTAAAGTCCAATATATCCGATGTACACCTTTCATTAATTTTATATAAGGTTCACCTGTTTTTTTCGCTGTTTGAACTACTGTAAACCATTGCGCAGCCACGTAAATTGGTCATCTTTTAAAGACTTTTTTTGTTTCTCAATCAAAGAATGCACGTTATCTACCGTATTTTGGGAGTGACCCTTTATCAAAAATTTGTGGGTAATTTTAGGTATGTTTTCAATTTCTGTACTGAATATTGATAAAGATAGACAATATACTTGTTCTTATTTCGCCCACAGTAGTTATCTGAGTATAATATTATTTCTTTTTCCCTGGCATGGTTCCTCAGAAATTGTAACAGGAACGACGCTATTTCATTTGAATCACGATTAGCAATTCGCTTGAACCAAAGACAGAAGTGTCCTGCATTTGTGGTCCGGTTAAAAATTGTGAAATTAAATAATGTTGATAGTCTGCTTTTGTAATAAAATAAAGAGACTTCGTCTGAAGGCGTCGGTAGTAATGATTGTAAATCAAAACAAGAAGTGATGCAATTGTTGGATTTTGCAGATTTTAAGTCATTTATTTCTCTTTTCTATTGAGTTCAACTTCCTGACGGTGAGTATTATAGACTGTTTCTAATGCCGATTTATCTAATTAATTTCTGTAACTTTCTCACAGCAAGCAAAGGTATTTTTAGGTTTAAAGGAGTGTATATTAAATTCTGTGTGAAACATGGTTATCATCGTAGCGTAATTTCCGAACACCGAAACTTTTTCTTTGCAAAATTTTATATAATCGCGATGAATATCAGCAAGAGTTTTGACATCGCTGACGAATTATCTGGTAGTTTGTTTCGTTAGGTAGTGAGATTTCACTCTAAGAATGGACTCAATGTAAATCATTTTGTTTTGTTTCACGACTTCGTTGATTCTTTTTCCATTCTTATGAGTTCCTCGTTTTTCTTTTGGGATAAACCCATCTGCAGTACGACGTTGTATATTAATTTGTCTTGTTGCTTATTTCCAGTGTTGCAATGAAATCTCTCTGCAGCACTCGTATGTTTTGTTGCATTTAAAACATTTTTCCTTAGTACATCTCGCTTTTATTTTACGAGCGTGGGTCACATTTTGCACATATTGCTATATAGATCTAAATTTTTGTTCCAATTTTAGAACCGTAGAGCATCAACTGCAGATAATGCCTGATGGTATAAAAAGAAGAATCGATTTTTGATAAAAGCCATAGGGATGTATCTTTCTGGTGCCGAACTTAAATTTTTTTTGCAGATTCTGCTATATAGCATTAAAAATAGATTTTTTTTCCTATTAGACTGCATTCAAAGGTCATTTCATGAAAAAATTGCAGTTATTGCCATATGGTTTTCAAGGTGCGATATGTGGAATCGACGCGCGGTGGTTGGAAGGTCAGACGATAGTCAGAGAGCTGGCTTAGCCTGGAATGATCGAGAATTACGGCTAGAGTATATAAGGATGCGAATTTTGTAAATAGAGTTAGTGTATAATATAAATTCGATCTGTAACTTGTATAAATAAATGTATAAACGAACCGAGAGTATTATTTTAACCGTAATCTCGTTATATTGGTGTCAGGTGTGGGGTGTAAATAAATGAAAAGTGAAAAAAAAAATTTTGAACTTTATTCGTCGGGAATAATCGGAGTGCGTTAATTGTTCGGTATTCGGAAAGACTTTTAAAAGACTTTTGAACTTTATTCGTCGGGAATAATTGAAGTGCGTTGATTGTTCGGTATTCGGAAAGACTTAAGACATTCTGAAAAGTACGTGTGTGCCGATCAAAGATGTTGCTACAAGAACTGACCATAAAACAGCTCCGTGAACAATTAGAAGAGTACGAGTTAGACAGCAGTGGTACCAAGAAAGTCCTACAAGCACGACTCGAGGAAGTCCTCACGAAGAACGGAGATGATCCAGAGACGTTCCACTTCCAGCCAGCAGAACAAGCAATCTTATCGAAATTAAAAACTGTTTCTGAAACGATCGATGAAACTTCTAGAAAAAGCGACAATAAATTCGAAAATGTTGCTAAAAGATTCGATGAGACTTCTCAAATAATTAAAGACGTATGTAGTCAAAACAATGAGAAATTCGAAAGTGTTTTTCAAAAGATTGACGAAACTTTTAAAGAGGTCTGTAGACAAAACAACGAAAAACTTGAAGAAGTTTGTCGACAGAACGACGAGAAATTTGAAGAAGTTTCTAGAACATTCGATAAGATACAGAAAAGTGTAGACGACAATAAAGAAATGTTGGAAGAGAAGATCAAACAACTAGAGACTATGGTAACCAATACGAAAATTCTACCTTCAGTTAATGCAGTAGTTTTAGCCGTAGAAGAGAAGATCAAAGAATTAGAGAGCATGATTACCGATACAAAGGTGCAACCGTCAGTTAATGCAGTAGCTTTAGATCCTGTAGTGAAAGATGAACTACCGAGAGACGAAACGTCGCATAATATGAGATTCAAATTACCACCATTTGATGGAAAGTCTTCTTGGTCCATATACCTTAGACAATTTGAAGCTATTGCGACCGCCAACCATTGGACCGAACAAGAAAAGGCTGTTTCCTTGACTGCTGCTTTACGAGGTGATGCTGCAGATATACTAAGGTCAATTCCTAAGGGTCAAGAAAAATGTTACCAGACCTTGTTCACTCGTCTAGAAAAACGCTATGGAGATGCTCATCTACAACAAGTATACAAAGCACAACTGCGAAGTAGAAGTCAACGAGCAAGTGAGAATCTACAAGAATTTGAAGCAGATGTGGCTCGTGTGGTGAGGTTGGCTTATCCAGAGGTGCCAGACAGCGTTTTAGAAGAAATTGCGGTAGATACCTTCGTCAACGGGCTGAACGATAGTGAATTACAGAAAGCTTTACGACTAGCAAGACCGAAAGTTTTAGATGAAGCACTTGCTATTGCACTGGAACACGAAACGGCTAGTCAAACTTCACGAAGCCATAGAGTAAGAACCATCGAAGAAAGTGACGAACACAACGATGAACGTCTGGAGGAAATGGTACGGAGAGTATTAAGTAATCAGATGCCAAAGAGACGCGAGCCTAGATGTTGGAATTGCGGAGACGTAGGCCACATTCGTCGTAATTGTAAGAAGATCGTTCAGCCGTCGGAAAACTAGAGCGGGTCGACACCAAGGGGCAACTGCCGACCTCGAGAACTAGAGCCCCCATAGTAACTGTCAACCTTACGTCCTCCGGTGGAATCCACAACTTATACATCGAAGGTCGTATCAATAATAGATGTAGATCGTTTTTGGTGGATACAGGTGCAACGAGAACTATCGCACGTCCAGATGTAGTACGAGACCATAATAAGTTATCACCTGCAACAGTAAAGCTTAGAACAGCGACCGGTGAGCTAATTAATACATATGGCGAGGCTAATATGTCAGTATCTATTGGCCAGACCACAGTTGAACATCAAGTATTAATTGCCGAGATCTCCGACGAGTTCATATTGGGAATGGACATACTAAGAAAAGTTGGGGCTGTATTGGATGTTCAAAATGGAGTCCTCAAGATCAATGGTGAAGAGTTTCCCTTTCACGACGACAAAGAAGATGTCATCCGCCTACTAACTACATGCGACGTAACCATACCCGGTAACAGTGAGAAAATTCTGATGACCATGCTTGATGGACACTGCCGAGAAGGAAGTTTAAGGATGGTCGAAGATGTGGAAAATGTCGAGTTCCTAACGGCGAAAACTTTGGTAAGAGTTCGAGATGTCATCCCTGTAAGAGTTATGAATTTAAGGGAAACTGCTGTCAAGTTAAGTAGAGGAGCTTTGATCGGACAGTGTGTTCCCGTGGCTTCAATTTGCTCTATGAATACCAATGAGAAATCATCAAAGTCTAAGTATCCAAAAGACCTTGTCGAGATGATCATTGAAAGATGCCAAGATCTTGACCATGAACGAACGGAAAAAGTGAGGTCTATGCTGATAGAGTATCAAGATGTTTTTGCTATTGATAAGAAGGATAAGGGCAAAACAAGCATAGTACCGCATAAAATAAATACCGGAGACGCTCAGCCAATCAGACAACGGCCTAGACGACTTCCATTTGCGAAAAGAGATGAGGCCGAAGAGATTATCAAGGATATGGACAAACAAGGGGTAATTGAACCATCGAACAGTCCATGGACATCACCAGTAGTTCTGGTCAAGAAGAAAGATGGTTCAACGCGTTTTTGTATCGACTACCGCCAGCTCAATGCGGTATCAAACAAAGATAATTATCCTTTGCCCAGAATAGACGATACATTGGATACTCTCTCCGGTTCTCGTTGGTTTTCCACACTCGATTTAAAAAGTGGATATTGGCAAGTAGACATGGAGCCAGCCGATCGGGAGAAAACCGCATTTTCGATAGGATCAGGGCGTTGGCAGTTTACGGCTATGCCGTTTGGTTTATGTAATGCCCCCGCCACATTTGACAGATTAATGGAGGCAGCTTTAAGAGGTCTAACATGGAAAATATGTCTAGTTTACTTGGATGATGTAATTGTGGTTGGAAGGTCCTTTGATGAACATGCCAATAATCTAATAGAAGTCTTTCAACGATTGAGGGCAGCGAACTTGAAGTTAAGTCCGAAGAAATGTCACATGTTTCGACGAGAAGTTAAGTACTTGGGACATATTGTATCGAGTAATGGTGTAACAGTTGATCCTGAAAAGATTGAAGCAATTAAAGATTGGCCAGTACCAAAAGATAAACATGAAATTAGAAGTTTCCTTGGCCTATGTACATATTACCGACGATTTGTCAAAGGGTTTGCCAATATCTCCAAGCCCCTAACAAAGTTGACGGAGGAGGGCAAAGAATATACATGGAGTGAAGAGTGCCAAAAAGCTTTCGAACAACTACAAATGGCTCTGATCAGTGCACCGATATTAAGCTACCCGGGACAGGCAGGAAAATTTGTTTTTGATACCGATGCTAGCAATAGTGCCATAGGAGCTGTTCTCTCCCAAATCCAGGATGGACAGGAAAAAGTCATCGCTTATTTCAGCAAAGTCCTGTCGAAACCAGAAAGAAACTATTGCGATACCAGAAGAGAACTGTTAGGTGTAGTGAAAGCTTGCGAACATTTCCATAAATACTTGTATGGCAGAAAGTTCCGTCTTCGCACCGATCACGCTGCTCTAAAATGGCTCATACAATTCCGTAATCCAGAGGGCCAGATGGCAAGATGGTTAGAACGATTACAAGAATATCATTACGAGATAGAACACAGGGCCGGAAGAGTTCATTCAAATGCTGATGCTCTTTCGAGACGACCATGCAGTGCAAATTGTAATCACTGTGCCAAATTAGAGGAACGATTTTGCCCCGTGAGACGAACCACCGTAATTAATGAGCAATGGCAGCCCCAACAGTTACAAGACGCCCAGGAGGATGATCCATGTATAAAAAGAGTATTGGATTGGATGCGTCGAGGTGAGAGACCTAGTTGGCAGAACATTAGTGCATGTAGTCCAGAAGTCAAGGCCTACTGGAGCCAATGGAATTGCCTGGTACTAAAAGATGATCTTCTGTACAGAACCTTTGAGAACGATGATGGTACAGAATCGAAGCTTCAGTTGATTGTACCTACAAGTAAAGTGTCAGAAGTATTGCGTCAGTTGCATGACGGTACATCAGGTGGACACTTTGGTATTACGAAGACTCTGCAAAAGGTTCGAGAACGGTTCTATTGGGTGAACTGTAAAGATGATGTAAGATGGTGCCGGAAATGTGAACTGTGTGCATCCGGTAATGGTCCAGTTGGTAAAAAGAGAGCACCCATGAGACAGTACAATGTTGGCACTCCTATGGAAAGAGTAGCAATCGACATTGCAGGTCCATTTCCAGAAACCGATGCTGGAAATAAATACATCCTGGTAGCCATGGATTATTTTACGAAATGGACCGAGGCCTATGCATTACCGAATCAAGAAGCTGCTGCCGTTGCAGAGGTACTTGTTAGAGAATTCTTCAGCCGATTTGGTGTTCCCTTGAAGATCCACTCCGACCAAGGGCAAAACTTTGAGTCAGCTCTTTTCCAAAACGTTTGTAAATTGATTGGTGCCAATAAGACCAGAACAACACCCCTGCATCCTCAATCAGATTGAATGGTCGAGAGGATGAACCGAACGATGGGTAAACACTTGTCCAAAGTTGTATCTGAACATCAGCGAGATTGGGACCAACACATTCATTTATTCCTGATGGCCTACCGCTCGGCCGTAATAAATGAAACTACAGGTCAAACACCAACCTGCCTGATGTTGGGTCGTGAAGTTCGTTTGCCCTGCGACCTAGAGTTTGGCTGCAGACCTTCCGAGGAACATGTTGCAGGCGAAGAATACGTCGACCGCCTGAAGTTACGAATGAACAACATTCATGAATTTGCCCGACAACACATCCAGATAGCCAGTGACAGAATGAAAGATCAATATGATTCTCGATGCAAGAATGAAAGCTTCGAAGTAGGTGATCTTGTCTGACTTTATAATCCACAACGTCGTCGCGGCTTGTGTCCTAAACTGCAAAGACAATGGGAAGGTCCATATGAAGTTAAGAAGAAAATAAATGACGTAATATACAGAATTAAGAAGTTGCCAAACGGTAAACCAAAAGTTATTCACATAAATCGTCTTGCACCATATGCTGGCTCAAATGAAACAGAAGAAGCCCGAGTCCTCCAACAGGAGATGAAAGACGCCGCACAGCCAAGTTTTAATCAATTTATGTCAAATTATGCAGCGAGAAAGAGTGCTAGATTCGGCGTGACCACAGAAGTTCAGCAAGATCTGTTTGGTGTTCCAGAAAACGTCTCTCTAGCCCACTGTGTTGCCCAAGACCTCGAGATGACTAAAGGAATCTCGTCCGTATTCAATAGAAAGTTCGGCCGCCTGGATGAGTTAAGAAATCAGCACCCTAAAATTGGAAGAGTACTGCGATTGGAAGATGGTCCTCGATCTTTGCTGTATATGGTGACCAGGAAGTCTTATACGGACACGCCAAGCTACGAGAACATATGGCGTGCTCTAACTAATTTGAAGAAAATCGTGTGTAATTATGACATCAAAGATTTGGCTTTACCAAAAATAGGCCATGCAGTAGAAAATCTGGATTGGAAGATTGTAAGAAGCATGCTTGAAGTGATCTTCAGAGAAACTGGCGTACGAATTACTGTGTTTTGCATGAACCCGAAGATGTCATACCCTTCAAAGACAGTAGACTGTTACTTCTTCTCTAGGGGTGTATGCAGAGCTGGAGAATCCTGTAGATTCCGCCATCCTACAGGCCATCTACAGTTGCTGATCGGGACGCTCAGATTTTAAGAGGGGAGCAATGTAGCAAAACAATGAATCACCGGCCGCAAGACGTAAGCGGAGAAAATTCTGGTCGAAGCACGATATATGTGGAATCGACGCGCGGTGGTTGGAAGGTCAGACGATAGTCAGAGAGCTGGCTTAGCCTGGAATGATCGAGAATTACGGCTAGAGTATATAAGGATGCGAATTTTGTAAATAGAGTTAGTGTATAATATAAATTCGATCTGTAACTTGTATAAATAAATGTATAAACGAACCGAGAGTATTATTTTAACAGTAATCTCGTTATAATATGTACGCTTTATACGTTTTACATCCGCGACTTTTTCTATCCTTTAATGTAACTGGCCCTGCGTAATCTAATCCAGTTATGAAAAAAGGTTGTGATATATTAACACGATGTTCTGGCAAATCAGCCATAATCGTAGAACCAGGTTTGGGCTTAAACCGATAGCATCTAATGCAAATCCTTACAACTGTTTTAGCTAGGGGCATCCCTGCAATTATCCAAAATTTTTGACGAACTGTCGCTAACAAGAGTTGTGGACCTGCATGCTGAAGTTGCACATACTCATGTCTCAATATTAGTTTGCTTAAAACATGAATCTTATCTAATAGTAAGGGATGTTTCCCATCATAATTATTCCTAGAAGATTTTCTAAGACGTCCTCCTACTCTCAATAATCCAGTTTCATCTAGAAAAGGCGTTAAAGGTAATAATCTACTCTTTGACGGAAGGTCTTTACCGTTATTTAATAAAGAAATTTCTTCAACAAAACTTTCTGTCTGAGCGAATCTAACAAGAAAAACCTCTGAATCAGTAAATTCGATTGCTGAAATCGAGCCATACCTTTTACTATTAGACTTTGACTTTGAATTATTAACAAATCTTCTACAATAAGCCATAATTCTAATTAATTTGTTCAGATTCGAGTATTTATAAAAAAGTAAATTAAAATCATTTTTTATAGAAACTAATGTCTTAGATTTCTTTCTCATTTCAGGAAGGTTTGATATATCAAGTAAATCATAGAACTTAGTTTTATCTAAATCTGTTGATAAAAATTGAGGGCCATTAAACCATAGCTTACAGTGGGCTAATTTGTCTGGCAAAATTCCTCTACTACTAATATCTGTAGGATTCTCAGACGAGCTAACATAATTCCAATTTTCAATTGTAGTACACTTCGCGTCATATAAAACTGGTACACTTTTTTTTTCCCAATGTAAACCTGTGTTCAGACTGACAATTATTGTTCGTGAATCACTTGGTTGTTGCCATCACAGATAACGGAATTGCACCAAATCTAAATACAAAAAAATAACGTTTAAAATGTATATTTCGAATTGTAATACATATATTTAAATTACACACTTGTTCACTGTAGAAGCTATTTATTTTGTATTAATTTCAAATTAAATTTTTAATTTTTCGATTGTGTTTTATTTATTCTACACAACTTAATGCAGTTTTGTCCTACAATTTACGAGAAACCAATAATTTAAAGTCATGTCAAGATTTATTATCTATCATTATTTTTGAATTGAAATATTTTCATAAATTATAATAAAACACGAATCAATGTATGGATACTTAATTGAGATGACGGAAAATTACAATTGTTTTAGTTTTTAGTATATTAAAAAATGCGGTCTGTCGCACAGCCCCGTTTTTACCTAGTTTGATATAATATTTTCGTTGAAACGGCAACGTTGCCCTAGAAATTGTAATGACACTTGTGACAAGATCAACTTACACAACTTGAAAAACACGATTTTCGGTTATAAGAGTTGTACCAGTTTTTTTTGACGCGAAGTGTACATCTTTGAATTTCTGCAACACAGTTTCCAACAAAAACTTGAAGGTTTGCTGGGTCATTATTGAGCCAATGCAAAACAATTTGTGAATCACACCAATAATATGGAGTGTACTGAAAAGTAACAATCTGAAACAGCTTTCATAAGTTGGACCATAGCCACCTTTACTTAACAAGCCATGAAGTTGAAACTTGGCAACATCTATTGGTAGACCGATTAATTCTGATCGTTCTCATTTGTTTTTAAATAATTTTCACTGTATTTACAGAGAAACTGAAATATTTTACAATATTTTGTGCTCCAAATTATAAAGAACATTAAAAGGTATGTTATTAAGATGATTTTAGTTCAATATAATATATTTTTATATAAACTTGCGTGCATATAGAAATCCGTCCACTTAAAAATTTTGTCATTTTTAATGTCTTATATTTCCTAAACCTGTTGGCAGATTTAAGTGATTTTTTAAATATGTTATAGCCTAATTCTTTAACAATACCGCTGTAATAATATTGTTGCTAACCAGTTAAATTTTTATGGTGTACCGGGCATTTATAAAATACTGAAATTAAAACCCAACTATAGACTCCGGTTTTCTTAACATTCTGTTTTTTTTATTAATTCGCTATGTTTAACAACTAGATTTATTCTTTATCAATTCAGGGTGTTTCTAAATAAGTGCGACAAACTTTACGGGGAAAGGAACAAAATGCAAAATTTTGACGCCTGTATTTTAAATGTAATCATTTTTTTTGAATTCTGAGAAAAATAATAAGTATTTTTAAAAAATTTAAACGCAGAATAAAAGATTACTTTATTACCGAGGGCCGAAAGTCCCTTAGAATGAATAAAAAGTTTTTTTAATGACATATTTAAAACTAAAAATCACACTAAATTTTCTTAGTTTTTCACCCCTGTAACTTATTAAAATAAACATAGAAGTTTTCAGAGACTTTGGGCCCTCGGTCCTAACGTAATCTTTCACTCTGTGTTTAAATTTTTGAAAAATACTTATTAGTTTTCTTAGGTTTCGAAAAAAATGAATCCCGTTTATATTCTTGTTATTGGTTTTTTTTGTACAATAAACGTTACTTACAAGGAATTAGTTTTAATATTATTTTGTACAAACTTCTAATTAATAATATTTTCTTGTTCGACTCAAAAAATACTATAAATTTTACCAGAATTTGTACTTTAAAATCGTAGTTTCGAAAGCGGTAGTCCGAAAGTCAGACTACCGACGTCATCAATTGCGACGTTGCCTTTTTCTCTTCATGGCTTGTAAAGTAAAGGTGGCTATGGTTGGACCAATAATAAGCTACCACACAATTCTAATCGAGGAATAGTCAATATTTTAACTGGGGAGACTTTAGTCTTAGCACATAACAAGTGAACATTTATAGAACCTTGTGAATCAATGCATCGAGCATAAATTGTTGCACAATATGTATATTGTGAAGCATCACTAAATCCATGTAATTCAATTATTTTAGGTTTGTTACTCAGAACGCACCGTGGAATTCTTAAATCATTAAGTGACAAATTAGACTGGAACTTTTCCATTTATCACACAAATCAGAGGGGACTTCGGAATCCCAATCAAGTTTTAACGACCAAAGAGATTGAATCATAATTTTTACTAGGATTATACAACAACTGGCTAAACCTAAGGGACCATAAATTTTTGCGATTGAATCCCAAGAGTTTTAATACACTCGTGATCTCCTAAATTAAGTACTTTTAAACGGTCGGAATGATCTTTAAAGTGATCTAATACCAATTGGCTGTTTGAAGACCATTTCCTTAAATTAAAACAAGCTGACTTCAATATTTTAACCACTTCATCACATCTTTTAATAGCTTCAGCTTCACTTGAAAATCCAGTAATCAGATCGTCAACACAAAAATCTCTCAGAATAATTCCACTTGCTTCAGGAAACTTGATTTTATTATCAAGTGACAATAATTGCTGGATACACCTAATGGCTAGATATGGCACACTGGCAGTGCCATATGTTATGGTTTTTAAATTATAAACTGAAATTTTTTGAGAAGGACTATTCCTCCAGACAATTTTTTGCATTCTTCTGTCATCGGGATGAACAAGTATCATCCTATACATTTTGCTGATGTCGGAAACAACAACAACTGCATGTTGTCTAAATCTAATCAAAATACTCAAAATAGTATTTTGAATTGCTGGTCCTGAATATTGGATATCATTTAATGACTTCCCATTAGTCGATGGGGCAGAACCATTAAAAACAACACGGAGTTTGGTTGTCAGGCTTTCATTTTTGATAACACCAAGATGTGGTAAAAAATCATTAGGTTCTGTGTATTATAATCAATTGACATGTGATCTAAATTTGAATATTCTTTCATGATATTTAAATAACCATTTTTAAGTTCGGGACATTTCTTAAATCTATCCTCTAAATACAATAATCTTTTAACAGCCAATTGTTTAGAATCGCCTAGGACAGAAGGATGTTCCTTCCAGAGAATTTTAAGAATAAACTGACCAGTTTCTGATCGAGAAAATGAATTTTTAAAATGATTTTCAACATAAACATCATCCTTTGAATAAGAAATATGAGACTTTGGTTCTTCAACAGACCAAAATTTCTCTAATTGTAAATCATCACTACTAAATCTTTGTGAAAAATGACATCTAATATGATTTTGTGTTGGATTTGGAACTTTACCAACCACAATATAACCAAAAACAGTATTTTGGAGGGAGGGTAAATTCTTTCCAAGATCTATGCGACCATCTAACATTATATCCCAAAACAAACTAGCATCAAGTAACATATCTACCTTACTGTTTACATTAAATGAATCATCTGCCAAAGTTATATTAGGGGGTATTGAGAAATTTGAGACATTAAAAGTATAAGTTGTCCAATTTTCAGTAATCTGTTGCACCACTATGCAATGTAAATTTGACCTAAAATTATTTAATGTAGAACCAATTTTTAGTTGACATTTTTTATTTAAAGATGAAACAGAATTATTGATTCCTGAAACACAAATATTTGTTCTATTTGTATCTAAATCCAGTTTACTTAGAAAATCCTCTGTAATAAAACGTGATTGGTTCCCTGAATCTAGGATTACCCGTGCGATACGAGTATTTCCATATCTATCATATACTCTAACTTTAGCAGTACTCAACAGTACATAATCATTATTCGAACAATTATTTTTTAAAACAATATCATTTCTATTAACATTATTTTCTGGAGTATTAGTTGACAACTTAACTTTATTTGGTTCATTCTCTAAATCATTTTTAGGGGTGAAATTAATTGAACTGTTGTCTTTAACATGAATATCAGATGGTTTATTTTCATGCAAAAGAGAACTGTGTTTGGCTTTACATATATCTTACAACCGAACGATTTACATTGTTTGTAGAAATGTCCAGTACATAAACAATTTCTACATAAATTTAGTTGTCGAATTTTTTTCCATCTTTGGGCTACCGGAAGTTTAAGAAAATCATCACATCTGTAAATCAAATGCTTTTGTTTACAAAAATTACAACTTCTGCTTGTACTAGTTAGCAGAGATCTAGAGCGTTTATCTTGGTATTTAGATTTATAATCCGGTTTTTTCACATCGCTTAACTCTATCGTTTCCAAAAAATCTGCACGATTCTTCAAGAATTCAAGAAATTCGTTTAAACTTGGCAACGAATTATCTACTTTTCTTTTTTCCCATTCCCGAGAACTGAATTTATCCAATTTACCACTTACCAAATAAATCATAATTGCATCCCAATGTTCAGTCGGTAGTTGAAGTGATTTTAAAGCGAATAAATGGTTTTTAATTAAATCTATCATGCTTCTAAGACCTAATGCAGATTCTTTATTTAAATTTTCAATCTCAAAAAGAGCTTTTAAATGATTGTTGACTAACATCTGAGAGTTGTCAAATCTGTTGCATAGAGTCTGCCATGCAAAATTGTAATTTTGTGCAGAGAAATCTAAACTTTGTATAATTTTCAATGTATCATCTTTTAAACTCGCACGTAAATAATGATATTTTTGAATATCTGACAATATTTTATTATTATGAATTAACCCTTCAAAAGTATCTTTAAACTCAATCCACTTCAAATAGTCTCCATCAAAGACAGGTAACTGTATAGGAGGTAATTTGACATCTTCTAATCCACTATATTCATGGCTTATATTTAACCTTTTCGACTCTGAACTGGATGAATCGGAACATTTTATTTTTAAAATCGTTCTTGCTCTAGACAAAGTTTTTGAAAATATAGTATCTAATCGTTGTCTTTTCGCATACTCTTGTTGATTATCTTGATCCTGTCAATTTAACTCAATTGACATTTGGATTTCATCAAATTCAGTAAACAAACTTTCAGTTCTTTCGCGATATTATTATCATTAATCGCGATATCTCTCATCGACTCTATAAATTCAATAAAATTGTTTAATCTTTGTTCAATTATATCTCTTTTGCGATATAATTGACGACAATCAGAAGCTTTCATAGGCATTTTTAGCTTTATATTAATCAAAATACGTAGCAAATAAAATTATTTAATTGTACGAATTCAAAATCAACGTTAATCAATCAAATAATAAAAGTCAAATCTAAATCTGTCTTTTATCTAATAATCAAACTTAGCCCAATATTGGCTATGGTCCTATAATCACTTATATTTAAATACATCCGATAATAATAGCAATATCTACTAATAATAATCAGAAATCGTATAGCATTCCACAAATTAATACTCCAAATCAACCCAAATACATATATTATACATACAAACAAAGGTGTACAAATCAATCTAATAATTATTTTTTAGCTAAATAAAATTATAGGTTGTTATAAATCAACTATTCAATGCGCAAAATCAACATTTTTAATTGAACTCCAAAAATCCTCAAAGAATCTAATAATTTATTGGCACTTTGTTCAAAGGAAATAAATATGAAGGATAAACAAGGAACAATCAAGAAAATAAATGGAAAATCCTCACATTTAATTCAATCGGCAGAGCGGACCCAATCTCGCTGAATCATAAATTCTTCATAAACCAATAATCTTCATACCAATCTGGATCGATTAGCCCATTGTCTCACTCATCGGGTTCGATCGGACCAAATTTTATACTTCTCGGGCACGAAGGTCCAAATTTCATGGTCAACTTCGATAGAATGGACTGTAATAATAATCAAAACGTCTTGCATTTAACTAAAAAAATTTCTTACAATTGCTAAAAATTAAAATTATAATAATGACAATCAATATGACAAATATGTTGTGTATTTTTCTATGTTTGTTTTCCCCCGTCATTGAACAAGCGCGGAACTGTCTATTCAGTAATAAATAATACTTTTCTTCCAATCAGCGTTGCCACATTCAGCAGATTTCTACTTTTTGGATAGATTTTTGATATATTTTTTTAATTCTAGTAGGCAATATTTTTAGTAGGTTTTTGGTAGTGTTCCATATCAACATTTTTTGTGCTATGCATTTTGACTAAAATAAAATTAGCTTTTTAATAGTATTTACATTTGACATTTTGTTACAATTTCCTAATGCCATTACCGAAAATAAGAATCAGAACGTAGGTATGAATACATACAGAGAAATGAAACTGGAGTCTGACACCAAACGTGCTTGTTTCAAGGAGCAGTGCAGAAGTATTTCGGGTAATATTGAAGAGTTTTGACATTCGGTGAGGTTAACGACGGAAAACTAAAATATCTAAACAATGTAACTTTGCAAAAAATGCTGTGTTTATCCGTTTCTATTAATGTAAAATGCGAAAGAATTTTTTCCGTTTTAACCGTATTAAAACTGATGATCGTAATAAACTTTTGAATAAAAATGTATTTTCATGATTATTTGTCAAAGAAGGTATGAATGAGGTTGGGAATTATACCAAATTTGATCCAGACATGCATACGTTAAAATCAATGGATGACAAAATATTATATAAAAATATTAAATATGAAACAGATAAAAAATAATTATAAGTACCTAGGTCATTTTGTTTCCCTGTTAAAATGTAAAAAAAGTTTGGTTTTTTTACATTCACGTTATAATAATTTCTAGTTAAGTTAGCTGTTGTTTTGATTATAAAAAAACCTAAAATATATACAAATAAGTTAATAAAGTTTTAGTATATTTTAGTTTTTGATTTAGTAGATTTTAGCTAAACATGCAATAGATTTCCTAGATAAAATATGGCAACGTTGTTTTGTAATGAATTGAGTGTGCTCACAACCCATAATACACGTGTCGTTGTTTGTTGTGTATGCGGTTTATATCCATTTTATATCTGTGTATTGTGCATTAAGTTTTTATTTCTACTCAAGTGAAGTGAATTGAATGTTTCATATTTGTTATTAACAGACATTTTTTCAGTGTATAAATTATTTTTGTTCCCTCAACTGTAGTTGTTTCCAAGTGTCTAATCTTCGGGGATCAGTGGAGGATGTTCTTCAGTTTATTGAAACACCAATAGCACTTAGAGAATTTATTTATAGCGGCAGACACTAGGGTAGTTATCCCGGGAGAACATTGAGTACTGATATGGCTTGTACGCGATTTAGTTGAAGACTCTTTCTCTAGCTGAGATATTGTAGTTTTATAGAAGCTAAATTTGGATTATCGTTGACACTAGAACCTCGTGATATGTGTATCTAACAAAGATAAATAGTTTTACTTTCGTCAGCACCTTTTGTATCATTTCCAAATTATATTGTTTACAACTGACAAATTATTATCGAAATTAGTAGTACACATGTGTAAATATAAAAACAAATTATTTCATGGGATCTACGGGTTGATCGAATTATATTGTTCAATATCGGATATTAATTCTGAATATTTGGTATTGGACATACTGCCCGACGGCAAATCTGAACCAAGTGTCAGTACTGCAATGTTTACAATTATAACATAATCATAAGAAATATCTTAACATAATAATACATAAATAGTTTAAGAATAAATTAACATTTCTCCAACCGTAACCTTAGACCTCACTGTCCGACTCTATTTTTAGGTCAAAATTGGGGCTATTGGATGAAAATGTGGTGAGTGGAACGTCGGCTTTGGAAGTCGACGGGGAAACCTCTTCCCGGTTTTGAACGCGTTTACTTCGTGTTCGGGTTTCTGGTTAAGTGGTTTACGTGAGCGACATGTTGGCGTAACAGGGCAGTATTTCCATAACGCGAGTAGTCCCATTACAACTATCGTAGTAATGATCCCGGTGGCCGCTAAATAAGGCCAATGTGATTCTTGGATCGTTCGCCAATGCATATGTGTTAACTCTTCCTCCAGACTCTCCTCTTCAAGGAGTATAGGACGGAGCTCTTCTCCTTGTATGTTAATGTGGGTGTGTGGTGTCATAGTTAACTTACGTCGTGTCCTCCTCATCAGTTGTGCTACGGGAGTGATTGGGGCCTTCAGGTAGCTGGTAACCGCTGTCTCCACTCCACTGCTAGTGGGGAGTAGTGTAATATTTTTCGTTTGGGCGATGCATCGGGGTGAGAGTTTCAGAAATGTGACTCGTTCGTTCCGATTTCCATCACAAATAATGGACATGTGTATCGTAATCGGCGTGATGACTAGTCAGAGGTTGGGAGTACCCATATTACTCCACTGAGCTTGTTGTATTGTCTTGGTAACCACTGGGCATGTGCTATTCTTAGATCGCTCATAAATTTCTTCTAGTATACAGTTTGGTTTGGTATCCATGTTCATTATGGCTGTTGGAGAGCACGGTATCTGTGCCCTTGCTAACTGGAAGCATCTCTCTCTATCCTCCGCGGCCAATTCGAAGTAGTGAAGTGTATTATAATCTACTATCAGTAGATTCCTTGGGGCGGCAAATGAATGCAACACTGACCCCTCGACCTTTAGTGGTATAGCAGTGACCTTGAGCATGTTGTATTTATTTCTCCCTGTTACTATGAAGTAGCCAATGACCGGTATGTATTTGTCGTCATGGCTGACTTCTGTTTCTATAATGGGTTGTCGTCGTATTTCAACCCCTTGCGGTAGTATCTGCCCTGCTCTTTCTAATAACTTGGTTATTTGACCCGGTTTTATTATATCAATGAAATGTCCGTGGTTATAGTGAAGGTTTAATATTCCCTCGTAAAATTGAATATATTCGTTTATGAACTCCGTAACTTGTAATGCTATCGTTTGTATTCGTAACCTGCTATATTCGGTTTCTAGTATTTGTGCTTTGTCCTCTACTTCGTTGAGGCCTCTAGCTATTTCTTGTAGACCTGTTGTTAGTGCTTTGTGAAACTTGTTTAGTTGATCGTTTACCCTCATTTCCGTGTGGTTGATTGACGTTATTGTTTCTAACATTATCTTTGCCTGATACTGTAATCCCTTTATTAATTCTCTCTGGTTTTTGTCTAGTGCCTCAATATTACTGTAGGCTTCGTCGTTTACCCCAAATACGGAGGTTAGTATTGTTCCTAATATACCTCTTTTTTCTATTCCTTTTATTTCTACTGTCAACGCCTCGCTTACTGACTCCGCCTTTCTTGGTCCTTCCTCTAACTTCTCTATTATATCCTCACAATTTACAATTTTTGTCTCTTGATACAGCTCTTGCACGCCTTGTATCATACTTCCTATCAGCTGGTGCTCCTTTTGAATTCTTCCTTTTTCGAGTAGCACCTTTATTCGGAATGTTCCCCGGTCTATGAAGACCTCTCCAAGGTCTTCCTTAAATAACCCTGGATTGTATATTTTATATAGTTCTGCGTTCATGGGTTTTAATAGTGTTTAAAACATTATTGCGATAAGTATTTTCTTCCATCTTTGGAATCATCCTGATGTATTCTTTGGTTTTCCCTGTTTCTCTTCTTCCAGTCTTATCAGCTTATGCATGGGCCTTTTTGTTATTTTCCCGTTTGCCGTTCTTACTGTCACTACTCTGGTTAATCCCTCAGTTCCTGGGTGTGTTTCTATTACCCTTGCTAACGTCCATCTGCCTGGAGGTGGGTGTATCCTCTTCCTTATGACTATTTCTTCTTGCATTTCTTCCTTGTATGACTATTTCTCCTCTTTTTACGTTTGGGTGAGTTTTATGCCATTTATTCCTTTGTGTAACTGTTGCAGGTACTCTTGCCTCCAAACTTTCCAGAAATCTTTTTTTTATTTTTTCCAATAATCTCCACCTCGTTGGCATCTTCAAATAAGTCGTAAGCTCTTCTTCCCGATTTGGTGATAAAATTTCTTTACCTATAAGGAAGTGTGCTGGCGTTATTGCTATTTTCCCTTCTGGGTCTTCTGATGACTCACATAATGGTCTCGAATTCATACAGACTTCTATTTGTGTCAGCACCGTACTCAATTCCTCATATGTTAAAACTGTTTCCCCTATGATTCTTTTCAAATGATATTTCATTATTCGGACTGCGCTCTCCCACAATCCTCCCAAGTGTGGTGCATATGCAGGTATGACATGCCACTGGGTGCCTAGTGCAATTAATCCTTGTTTTATCTCGTCCTCTATGTGTTGATTTTCTTTTCTCAGTAAATTTGCCGTTCCTACGAATGTGGTTCCGTTGTCACTGTAAATGTTGTTGCACTGTCCTCTGCGTGCCGTAAATCTTTTGAACGCCGCGATGAATGCATCTGTAGACATATCGCTTACTATCTCGAGGTGTATTGCCTTTGTTGACAGACACACAAATACTGCAATGTATACTTTATAACTCCTTTGTCCTCTGCCTTTCGTAGTACTTATTTTTTATCGGCCCGGAATAATCTATCCCTGTATTCGTAAAGGGGTGACTTGGCTCACTCTGTCCTTCGGCAGATCTCCCATTAACTGTTGTGCTGCTTGACCTTTATACCTCCTACACTTTAAACATTTTGTTGTGTGTAAATTTCTTGTGTGACTCTCCGATATAATTAATTTTGTTAGTGCACTTTCCTTTGGTAAAATTATTGGATGTTTTTCCGAGTACTGTAGATTCGTGTGCCTCAGCCTTCCGGTGACTCTTAAACTCCCTTGTTTATCCAGGAATGGTACCACTGATGCTAATTTGCTCTTCTTGTCTAGCTGCTGTTTCTTCTCCAGCTTGTCGATTTCTTGTTTGAAGTAGGTGTGCTGTGTGAGCTTTATCACCTTTAATAGTGTTCCTCTAATTCTCGGACTGTAAGTTGTCCTTGCGTTTTGTCATTCTTCTTTCTGCAGTTGTTTGCAAATCTCGCACAATATGATAATACTCTTCTGATTCTATGTAAATTCGAGAATCTCTCGCATATGTCTTCCTTTATCGTTGCCGTGTGAACCGTTACTTTCGTTCTGACTTCTTCCTCATGTGTTTCTGGTATTTCCGCTGCTGTCTGCCTAAGTGCTTTTACACTTGTCAGCCAAGTTGGCCCCTTCCACCATAACTCCGTTTCTAATAACTCTGATGCGGTACTTCCACGTGAAAGGATGTCCGCCGGGTTTTCCTTTGTATCCACCTTATGCCATTTCTCTGGTACTATAATGCTTTTTATCTCCTCTACTCTGTTGGCGACGAACATTTTCCACCTTTTTTACGATCCCTTTATCCAAGCTAGGGTTATTGTTGAATCCCACCACGCATATACTTCGATGTTTTCCATGTTCAATGCTTGTAGGGTTTTCTTTATTAAATTTGCTAATAGTACTGCGGCACACAGTTCTAATCTTGGTAATGTCGTTTTTCCCTTCACTGGTGCTACTTTCGATTTTGCTATCATAAGACTCGATTTAATTTCCGGGCCTAATACCCTTGAATAAATTACCGCTCCATATGCTTTCAGAGACGCATCTGCGAATCCATGTAGTTCTATTCTGATTGTGTTATTTAAATTGTTCCACCTGGGTATTGTTATCTTCTCAAGATTTATTAATTGCGCCTGGTATGCTTTCCACCGGCTTTGTTGAGTGCTAGTTAATTCTTTATCCCAACTGGTCTTTTGCTCCCAAGGTTCTTGTATGAACATTTTTGCCTGAATTACTACTGGTGCTATCCACCCTAATGGGTCATATAGTTTTGCTACTTCTGACAGTATGTGTCTTTTCGTTTTTTCTTTGTCGTCGTTATTTCTATTTTGAATTTGATTGTATATTCTTTAGGTGACCAATGTATTCCTAACGTCTTTCGTACTTCTTATTGCTTCAGTGTCTTGGAATCTAAATTCCTCATTTCTTCCGGCACGTTCTCCATTATTTTGTCTTCGTTGCTCAACCATTTTCTAAGTGTAAATCCTCCTTTCTTGAACAGTTGTATTAATTTCTTTTGGGCTGCTTCTGCTTCTTGCAACGTCTCAGCTCCTCCTAGGATGTCGTCTACATACATATTTTCCTTTACTATTTTCGCCGCCATAGGGAATTCCGCTCCTTAGTCTTCTTGTAACTGTTGTATTGTTCTTAACGCTAAAAATGGTGCTGCGACCGTGCCGTATGTCACCGTTTTTCAATTATATTCCTGTACTGGATCCTTTGTGTCCTTTCGTCAGAGTATTTTTGATATATTAGGTCTTCTTCTGCCATTCAGATTTGTCTAAAAATTTTCTCCAGATCCGCTGAGTATGCTAACTTATTGGATCTCCATCTTAATAGTATATTTGTCAAATCTTGCTGTAATTTTGGCCCCGTGCGCATAATATCATTCAGGCTTACTGCTGATGAGCTTGTACTTGATGCATCCAACACGGTTCTTATTTTTGTTGTAGTACTGTCCTCCTTTCTCACTGGATGATGAGGTAGGTAACATCCATCTCCCTGGTTTTCTGCTATTCCCATATGACCTTGTTTTTCATAATCTTCCATGAATTGTCTGTAATTCACTTCTAACTGTTTGTCCTTTGTAAATGTCTTTTCTAGTTGCATCAATCTGGCGAATGCCTGCTGCTTTGATTCTCCTAACTTTTTGACGTCTTCCCCAAACGGAATTCTTACGTCGTATCTTCCTTCTTCATTTATTTTTACTGTCTATCGATAAATTTCTTCGCATTCTTGTTCTTCTACTGAGAGACTTGTTTCCTGATTTACTTCTTCCAATTCCTAGAATTTCTTTATTTGTGTGTCCATTTCTTGTCTGGATATCATCCAGCATACTTCTGCTTTTGTAGCCTCTATCTCTCGTGCTATCCCCGAAACTATCCATCCTAGTTTCGTGTTTTGACTTAGAAGTCCATTACTTATTCGGTGCATCCCGTCTATCAATATGTGACTATATTCTTTTACTCCTAAAAGTATGTCTATCTTCCCTACCTTGTAGTATCTTGGGTCTGCCAGTAGTGCATTTTTCTCGTTTTAGTCCTGTAGTATTATGTCCTGTTCCTGTAAATCCCTTGTTATTTTTGGTAATACCAGTGCCTCTATTTCCATCTCGAAGTCACTTTGGAAATGAGTTCCGATTAAAAGTTTCATGCTCCAGTTAGCTGTGTTTTCTCCAGACGAGCCTATTCCCGATATGGTTGCCTGTATTGGTTGTCTCTTTGTTCCTAGCGCCGTCGTCGCTTGTTCCGTTATAAATGCGCATTGTGACCCTTGGTCGATTAGTGCTCTCATTATGTGAGAATCTCCCTTAGCATCTCTTATGCGTACCACTGCTGTGGCTAGTAGTGCCTCACCTTCCTTATGGCTTGCACTATTAACTGAGTTCTGACCTCGGTGTTGTGTGTTGCTGTTCCTTTGCCCATTGTTCTCTTGCGTATTTTCTCGCCTTCCGTTATTTTGTTCTCTGGCGTTGTTCGAATAATTATTTCCTCCCCTAATACCTGTCCGATTGGTACCCGTTTCTCCTATTGTTCGATTCTCTTCCATTTCTTTCTTGTGTTTGTTCTCCTTTCGTTTCATCTGAGCTCCTTCTGTTGCCCGTGTTTCCTCTTTCATAATGCAATATTGTGTGGTGCTCTCCGCCACATTGTATAGCAGTTGGATTTCCAGCTATAATGTTTTGTTGATAGCATTCAGTAATTTTACATCCTAATTCCCAAAAAGAATGTCTATTTTCCAATTTATTTTGTGAGTTGTATATCATATAAATATTTTAAAGCCGTCCCTGTTTAGAGTGTTACAAAATATTGCGTAACATTGGAAAAGTACCCCTACTTCCCTTGAAAAATGTTTGGACTCGTCCAAAATACCGTACTTCCCTTGAAAAGAATAATGGTTTCGTCCCAGAGCTTGTTAACGTTGCAGCATTAAGGGCGAAAATCGCTTTTTTAAATGCGCAACAAGTTCTCGGTGTGAGTACTCCACCGCCGAGAAGAGTTCGGTTCTACAAGTACGTTTGAAATGTAAAGACATTTCCGTGGAGCTCCAGGTGCTACACCTGCCGGTTTGAATTTGTCTGTTGTCACTAAGTTTAATCAAGAGAATGGTTTGATCTATTGTTCTGTGACCATAGAAGAACCCCGTGCAAGGTTCCGCTCCATAATATTGGATTTTTACAGTGGAAACCGGGTACATACGCAGTAACATGTTGTGGCGACGTAGTTTGAGAAGGTATGGTGGTGGTTCTGTTATCTTCTAAAGCCCTAGTTGTTAGCCTTGGATGGTTAATATCCCCTATCGAAGTCCTGTAGAGATGGTTTAAGTTCCCGTTCCAGTATATGTTCCTGTATTCAAGTTGTACCTGTTGTCTCCCCTGCACCCCGTGTCAAGGACACCGAAGTCTCTTTGTCTGATGAAGTTTCCCCCGCCCGCCTCCGTGTAGTTTTCGAAGCGTGATGACAGGATGTTTGTGTTTGGAAGAGTGATTTAAAAAGGTATGAGACGTTTTTTAATTTTGTAAGGATTCCAAATGGATATAAAGTTTGCTGGTAAAGAGTTTAAAAATAATAATAATTTGCTTTTGCTTTCATAATGGTAAATGACAGTGACTTTGACATTTGACAGCTACGTCAAATCTTATGTTGACATACACTGTCCAAAAAGTTCTTTTGTAATGTAAAATCATGTGAAATAATAATTAATATTTGAGAGTATTTTAAGTCTAAACCAGGTTAAAACCTTTGTAATATCAAAGTCAAAGTTTTGTAAATTAGTAGTTGTAATAACTTCATATTGAAGAAAGTATTTTTTTATAGTAAAAACAAAGTTTGAAGTTTTAAATAAACGTTTTTGAAAATGTACCTTTTCTTTCTGTAACCTTTGGAAAATTATTAACCAGATGTCTAATGCAACTGTGTAAGTTTTAGAGTAGAAGAAAAGAAATATGGCATAGAAGCCATAGAACCATAGAATAATAAAAATGATTGTCCAGTTTAACCCTAAAGAGGAATCAAAGATGAATGTCCCCCCATTTGGTATCCGTAAGTACGGAATATGTCCAGTAAGTACCCATATGTGAACCAGAGGATTTATTTCGAACGGCGTCCTTTTTTTTTTAAATAGTAGAAAGATCCTCTAGTCTGAGTAAGTACCCTTTTGTATTTGATTATGGTAGTTTAGTTTTCTTAACACCCCTCACCCCCCTAACGAATCTGCGACCTAGCCACCGCACAACCAATGAGCTGCCGTCTCGCAAAGAGGCTTTATGTGTCTGTTCCTTCTACTAGCCCCATTTCGACCCCCCCCCCCCCCCAGTATCAAGTAGTTAGTTCTTTTCCTGTCCCCATTAGAGCAGACATGTAAAACGCTTCAATTGTCTGCACCTCAGATGTGAAAGACATTGTTTTTCTTTCTTATGTGCTAGGCAATTCGCATACCATCCTTTTTCTCTTATTATTCTGTTCCGGTCTCTTGTATTGAGTTCCTGAAATTCTCTGCAGTGTGCTACTTCGTGATCCTCCTTGTTTTTCTTGTCTCTTTTCTGATTCCAGCAACTCCAGTGTTTGGAATCTTCTCTGTATGAATGTTTATGTTGATTTGTACGTCGGTATCTCTCTACTGTCTCCGATGTGGTTTTCGTATAGTCTCCTTGTTTCATTATCCCCATTTTGTTATGCTTATTCGGGCTATCAATGGGCTCCATGCTTCCGTGTCTGTTCCTAATCCTCCGATGGCTTCCAGACATTCATGGAAGGTATCATGTAGCGATTTCAGTGCTCTAGCGGAAGATTCCTTTACTTCCTGCGCTAGTAGCATCCTGTCTATTAGTTTAAATAGTATCATCCTCGGGTTTTCATATCTTTCCTTTAACATGTTCCAGGCCACTTCGTAGTTGGCTTCTGATATGTGTAGGTGCTGTATCATTCTGTTGGCTTCCCCTCTTACTTAAGTTTTTAGGTACTGCATTTTTTCTGCGTTCGATAATTGGTCGTTTTCATGTATTACTTTAGTAAACAGATCGTGGAAGGTTCTCCACGTCTCATATCTTCCTTCATACACAGGAATTTTCACCTGCGGTAATGTCACACCATCTCTCCTATGTTTGTTGTCTGGCCGTTGCATTCCTGGCCGTATTTTCTTTAATTGATTTATTCTCTCTACTTCTCCATTCTCCAACGCTTCTAGCTCCTCATTTACTGTTGCTTCGATCATGAGTATATTTACTTTCTCCATGTGTTCTTTTAACTCCGACTGCAGTTCTTCATCCTCCTGCAAATCTTGTGCATTTTCTTGCCGTAATAATTCTTCGATTCTTTGTTTTCTTATCTGTATCTCCCTGACTTTCGGTGCTTTTCCTCTCTTCAGGTGTCTTCCATATTCTTCCAGCAGGGTTTTACCCTCAATATATGTCTTATAGATCTGCTCGTAGTATTTTGTTTCAAAGTATTTGTCTTTCGTCGAACCTCCCTCTAGTAATTTGTCGTGGTTATTTTGAAATCTTATCCAACAATCCTCCAAACTTTCCTGACGCTCTTTAATATATTTCTGATTTCTTCGAGAAGCAGAATCTTTTTTCAGATTCGATACAATTTTAACTAATTCCGCTCCGACATCTGCCTGTTTCCCGTATACGGTTTCCATGTTTTAAACTTTTAAAATTTTCCTACTTTAATTCAGAAGTAAACGATATTATATGCTATTAAATTGTTGTTGTTTTTATTCTCAACGACTATGTTGTTTATAAATACATATAATATGACAATTAATTACGTAGACTAGATGCACCTGTTCTGTTATAGTAATTTGATACTGTTTGGACCTTGCAAATGTAAATAAATCATGTGTAGTAGTCCATAATGTAGGTCAATCGGTCATGGTCAATTCAAATGGATACAAAAATTCTAGAATCTATGCGGTACCTACTTTATTTTTATTCATGAACTATTCCCTGTATTCTTGATTCGAAAATGACGTCTAGGAAATATAACTTATTCGTTTATATGTTATGTACGAGGATTTTTACTGTAAGTTTGTAAACTGAGTCGGGAAATATATAAGTTACGAACAAAGATATATTAATGAAAACCGTTAGTTGCAATATTCCGTAAGTTATGAAATGTACGTGTTTATTAATCACTTTTTTGAAATATTACTATCTGTAATAATGAGTTTAAATTGCAATGTTGACTGATTAAATATTTTCAGGGCGAGATACCTTTTATTAATAATTGTTCAGTAGTTTATGTATACGTCAGATAATTTAGATATAAATGAAGAAGATTGTATAGAGTGGACTTTTATATTTTGATTTTCTTATTCAGTATGCGATACGTTCAATGTTGGAAAAAAGCTTAGTATATAAAATAAACCAGGAAGGAGTACAAGGCGAAATGACTTCGAGCCAGGAAGGAGGTTGAAAATGGCGATCAGCTGTCAGATTTGTTTTCTATCTCCAGTGACGTATCTTTGAAAGACGGAAGAAAAGAAATTCTTAACGATTTTATTACATCTTTGATGTTAAACAAATAGCTATGTCTAATCTTCGGGGCTCAGTGGAGGATGTTCTTCAGTTTATTGAAACACCAATAGCACTTAGAGAATTTATTTATAGCGGCAGACACTAGGGTAGTTATCCCGGGAGAACATTGAGTACTGATATGGCTTGTACGCGATTTAGTTGAAGACTCTTTCTCTAGCTGAGATATTGTAGTTTTATAGAAGCTAAATTTGGATTATCGTTGACACTAGAACCTCGTGATATGTGTATCTAACAAAGGTAAATAGTTTTACTTTCGTCAGCAACTTTTGTATCATTTCCAAATTATATTGTTTATAATTGACAAATTATTATCGAAATTAGTAGTCCACATGTGTAAATATAAAAAAAAATTATTTCATGGGATCTACGGGGTGATAGAATTATACTGTTCAATACCGGATATTAATTCTTAATATTTGGTATTGGACACCAGGTAATGTGAATAATTCCTAAGGTAGAAAGACAATTATTTTACAACTTTTATGTATATTGTAGCTGACATATAATGTAGATATGTATATGAGTAAATTTAGTGTAATACTCAATCTGATGAAGACATTGTGTTATGAAAACAATTTAATATATTCAAGATTCATATAAATAATAAGTATTACTGTCATTTGTTGGTTTTATTATTGTTCTTACATTGTCCATACATACTTCTCATTTTTTAAATATCATCGCTGCTCATGCTAAATTCTATATGTGCATGTTATTAATTTTTAGTTTTTGCAATAAAAATGTTTATTTTTATGGTTTCTACAATAAAAATATTTTTATTGCAAAAACTAAAAATTAATAACATCACATTATAGAATTTGGTATGCCTAGCGAGATCTTCCAATTTATGAAGCTTAGTTGGCTTCCAAAAATATGGATGCCGTTGGAATACGGGACCAGTTTTGCCTATAGAGAGTTCATTCTACCCCACCCTCTTATCTATGACTGCAGTTTTGTGGCATGATTGTTTAGTCAGAGCCTAAGAAAATCCCCTCCACATATATTTTCTGCTCGATTCGTTGAATTGTGAGTGTTAAAAATTCTGAAAGTCATGGCAAATAAAGTTGCCAGTGGGCTTTAATGGGATAATGAGCAGATAATGATTTTAATTATTTTCGCAATATCTGTAAAACTAAATAATTATCCTAATTATTGTTAGAATATATTCAACTATAAATTATTAGGTATTTTTATTAGTGTTAGAATGGACACACGCAGTCTCAGTGGGCGGGCATTTCTCCGAATGCGTTAGGCCGATACACTCTTACCTAAAATTGCATAAAGTATCATGTTACAAGGGATGTGAATGCCAGAACTGTATGTTAGTTCTGCGTTCGATATTTAGTCTGTAAGAATATCTCGTAGTAGAAACACATGTCTTAATTTCTTTGTATATTGCAATAATACAGTTCGGTTAAAATAAATAGTTTGTTTACTATTATTTGTACCTTTTATTATCTGCTATTTCTAATAGGTTATGGGCCCAGTTACGTTTTAGCTCACCTGTATTAAGATAATAAGTAAAAGTGTACAGTCGCGAAGTTTTCGTGGTAACCGAATACATAATGGCGGAAAGTGCGAAATATAACGTCGAAAAGTTGAACGACCAGAACTATCAGTCGTGGAGTTATTTAGTGAAAATGTTACTCGTCAAGACCCCTTTCTACAGTTAACGTATGTTACTTTCCCAATGAAACACCCTGAATATTTGATTTTTCGCTTTGATTTTATTCATTGTATTTTGTGTGCCATTATGATAATTATTAGAAATAGCAGATAATAAAAGGTACAAATAATAGTAAACAAACTATTTATTTTAACCGAACCGTATTATTACAATATACAAAGAAATTAAGACATGTGTTTCTACTACGAGATATTCTTATAGACTAAATATCGGACGCAGAACTAACATACAGTTCTGGCATTCACATCCCTTGTAACATGATACTTTATGCAATTTTAGGTAAGAGTGTATCGGCCTAACGCATTCGGAGAAATGCCCGCCCACTGAGACTTTCTAACACTAATAAAAATACCTAATAATTTATAGTTGAATATATTCTAACATCCCCTCGCAACTAAAATTATTTTTGAATTAGTCAAACAGACCCCCTTTACTTCCCGCGGTATATTAGACTCCTTTGCATCTTTCATCATAAACTTGTACAGCAATTTGTCAATATAACTGGCTTGATTTAAACTATATATCCCTTGATCGCATCTTTCAATCTTCATACCTAAAAATTTTGTAATAATCTCAAATTGGTTATATCAAAATTACATTTTAGATTCTCTTCAAATGTATCAATTACCTGTGTATCCTTTGCTGCTATTAAAATGTCATCCACGTATATAAGTACGTAAACCCTTTCATTATTTATTACCTTTATATATAAACATATATCAATATTGCTTTTACAAAAATTTTCTTTAGATAAAACTTTATCAAGCTTTTTGATCCAAGTTCTGGCAGATTGTTTCAAACCATATCAACTTTTATTTAATTTGCAAACTCGTTATATCAAAATTACATTTTAGATTTTCTTCAAATGTGTATCCTGTGAATGTGATTACCTGTGTATCCTTTGCTGCTATTAAAATGTCATCCACGTATATAAGTACGTAAACCCTTTCATTATTTATTACCTCTATATATAAACATATATCAATATTGCTTTTACAAAAATTTTCTTTAGATAAAACTGTATCAAGCTTTTTGTTCCAAGTTCTGGCAGATTGTTTCAAACCATATAAACTTTTATTTAATTTGCAAACAAAACTTGTATCCTTGTCTTCAAATCCCTCAGGCTGTTTCATAGAAATTTCTTCTGACAGTTCTCCATTTAGAAAGGCTGTTTTTGCATCTATATGCCTTACTATGAGTTTTTTACTCCATGCCCCTGTTAATAAAAATTCGAAGAGTAGCTTGCCGCGCAACCGGAGCGAACACTTCATCGTAGTCTACGCCGAATTTTTGGCTAAACCCCCTTGCTACCAGCCGTGCTTTGTACTTATTCGAGCTTTGATCTTCGCCTGTTTTTAACTTGAATACCCATTTACATGAGACTATATTCTTTTCCTTTGGTGCTTGTATTAAATCCCAAGTTTTATTTTTCCTTAATGACGTGATTTCCTCTTACATAGCTTGCTTCCATTTTTCACTATCACTTCTTTCAAGCTTCTTGGTTCTACTTCTTGGAGTTCTGTCAACTTTGCTATGTAGCGCTCAGGTGGAACACCTTTATTTACTCTGCTAGATCTACGATCACCTGAATTCTGTATATCGAGATCTGTATCTAATTGATAGTTAGAATCATCGTCATCGTCATGGGATTCTTCCCAACTTAAGCTCTCATACGTGTTAAATGTATCCGTAGAATTTTCTATTTCCTCCGTGTTTTCAAAATTTGCAACCTCTCTGTCTTCTACGTCGTTTGGCTCTATTTTTTTCCGTTCCATCATGGACCCAATGGATATTTCCTCACTTTTTGCCTCCTTTTTCTCGACGCATATATTTCTCTTGGAAAACACCACACTACGGCTAATTGTAATACGTTCTGTATCTACATTTAACAATCTATATGCTTTTGATTCATCAGAATAACCTACAAATACCAGTGACTCACCTCTTGGATCAAATTTATCCTTCATTTTTTCTTTGGGAATGTGACTATAAACCGTAGACCCAAATATTTGCAAATTCGACACATTCGGTGTTACTTTACGCCACAATTCATAGTGCGTTTTTTCTTTCGACTTAGTAGGTAATCGATTTTGCAAATAATTGGCTGTCACTATCGCTTCCCCCCAAAATTTCTTTGCTAAACCCGCATCGATTAACATGCACCTAGCCATTTCAACTAGAGATCGACTCTTTCTCTCTGCAACCCCGTTCTGTTCTGAAGAGTACCCTGCTGTATATTGAATTTTTATACCTTTACCCTTTAAAAATTCCCTTAAATTATTATTTACGTACTCGCCACCCCTATCTGATGTAATTACTTTTGGAACCCTACCTAACTGATTACTCGTAAATTCTATAAACTCTTTTATACATTTTACCGTTTCATTTTTATGATTTAATAAATATATAGTTGTATATATAGAAAAATCATCAATTAAAGTCAAAATATAACGTTTACCCCCTGGAGTAACAGTCTTCATGGGCCCGCAAATATCCGAATGTAATAAGTCAAGAATATTAAATGTATTGCTATGAGAAAATTTTGAAAAACTCTTACGTAATATTTTACCTTTCATACAGCATTCACAAGTTTCCCTAATCCTACAGTCTGTCATATCAATCCCGACTGCCATTTTCTTTTCCATTAAGTGTTTGACTGCATCCATGTCCCTGTGTCCAAACCGTCTATGCCATGTATGTTGACAGTTGCTGGAGTGCTCCAAAAAACTCAATCCATGGTCCACAGTTGAAAGTTTGTATAAGTCCGGTGAAGGCACCGCACTCGCGACGACTTTTCCGCGTAAAACGATTTTACACTCGTTTTTATCGAACTGCACATTATGCCCCGCACTTACAACACATTGTGGATTTTTAAATTTTCCACTCCCGATACAGTCACGCACTCAATAAGTCCTGTCCCTATACCATGAACCTCGGAGTATTGCCCTTTCTCCGTCAAACTTACAACGCCCTTTCTGCTACCGTCAAATTGGGTATGGAATCCTTTGTAATTAACCATGTGGCTCGAAGCTCCCGAGTCCACATACCACGAAGCAGAATCCCTTTTTCCGTCCCTTGAGCTATAAACCTTAAGCTTGACCATAAAACATGCATCATCAGTACCTTCAGTGACTTTATTGGCCTTTTCCTTTTTAGACGCTTTGTACTTAAAGCAATCTCGTTTAAAATGGCCCTTACGGTTACAAAAATAACACTGCCTTGCTTCTGCCCTTGCAGTACCATTATTTTTGTTACCCTCGTATACTGATTTCATCACCGACTCCTCCTGATTTCTTCCCAAAGCTCCCTGACGTCTCCTGTACTCATCTATTAATTTACTCGTGACAAATTCTAGAGTAAATTCACTCGATGGCCTACTTTCCAGCGCTGTAATCAAAAAACTGTATGAGTCTGGAAGACTTCCCAGCAAAATTCCTGCTGAGAACCTGTCCTTAATTTCCTCCCCTAAGGCGGCCAATTTATTCAACGATTCTAGGAATAAACTAATGTGTGCTTCCACATCACCATTCGCCTCTAGCGATAGCCTACAGATTTTCTTTAACAAAAACACCATACTAGACAAGCTGGGTTTCTGATGATACTCCCTTAGCGCTACCCACGCATCGCGCGCGAATTCCTTGTTCCGGATATGCACTAATTGATTAACGTCATCAAGTAAGGCTATTAGTAAGGTTTTTTCCAAGAACTGCTTCGGTCTGCTTCTAATGGTAACTCGTTCGAAACTAATTCCCATAGATCAGTATTGACGAGTAACATTTTCACTAAATAACTCCACGACTGATAGTTCTGGTCGTTCAACTTTTCGACGTTATATTTCGCACTTTCCGCCATTATGTATTCGGTTACCACGAAAACTTCGCGACTGTACACTTTTACTTATTATCTTAATACAGGTGAGCTAAAACGTAACTGGGCCCATAACCTATTAGAAATAGGTTAGACTAAATATCGAACGCAGAACTAACATACAGTTCTGGCATTCACATCCCTTGTAACATGATACTTTATGCAATTTTAGGTAAGAGTGTATCGGCCTAACGCATTCGGAGAAATGCCCGCCCACTGAGACTGCGTGTGTCCATTCTAACACTAATAAAAATACCTAATAATTTATAGTTGAATATATTCTAACAATAATTAGGATAATTATTTAGTTTTACAGATATTGCGAAAATAATTAAAATCATTATCTGCTCATTATCCCATTAAAGCCCACTGGCAACTTTATTTGCCATGACTTTCAGAATTTTTAACACTCACAATTCAACGAATCGAGCAGAAAATATATGTGGAGGGGATTTTCTTAGGCTCTGACTAAACAATCATGCCACAAAACTGCAGTCATAGATAAGAGGGTGGGGTAGAATGAACTCTCTATAGGCAAAACTGGTCCCGTATTCCAACGGCATCCATATTTTTGGAAGCCAACTAAGCTTCATAAATTGGAAGATCTCGCTAGGCATACCAAATTCTATAATGTGATGTTATTAATTTTTAGTTTTTGCAATAAAAATATTTTTATTGTAGAAACCATAAAAATAAACATTTTTATTGCAAAAACTAAAAATTAATAACATGCACATATAGAATTTAGCATGAGCAGCGATGATATTTAAAAAATGAGAAGTATGTATGGACAATGTAAGAACAATAATAAAACCAACAAATGACAGTAATACTTATTATTTATATGAATCTTGAATATATTAAATTGTTTTCATAACACAATGTCTTCATCAGATTGAGTATTACACTAAATTTACTCATATACATATCTACATTATATGTCAGCTACAATATACATAAAAGTTGTAAAATAATTGTCTTTCTACCTTAGGAATTATTCACATTACCTGGTGTCCAATACCAAATATTAAGAATTAATATCCGGTATTGAACAGTATAATTCTATCACCCCGTAGATCCCATGAAATAATTTTTTTTTATATTTACACATGTGGACTACTAATTTCGATAATAATTTGTCAATTATAAACAATATAATTTGGAAATGATACAAAAGTTGCTGACGAAAGTAAAACTATTTACCTTTGTTAGATACACATATCACGAGGTTCTAGTGTCAACGATAATCCAAATTTAGCTTCTATAAAACTACAATATCTCAGCTAGAGAAAGAGTCTTCAACTAAATCGCGTACAAGCCATATCAGTACTCAATGTTCTCCCGGGATAACTACCCTAGTGTCTGCCGCTATAAATAAATTCTCTAAGTGCTATTGGTGTTTCAATAAACTGAAGAACATCCTCCACTGAGCCCCGAAGATTAGACATAGCTATTTGTTTAACATCAAAGATGTAATAAAATCGTTAAGAATTTCTTTTCTTCCGTCTTTCAAAGATACGTCACTGGAGATAGAAAGCAAATCTGACAGCTGATCGCCATTTTCAACCTCCTTCCTGGCTCGAAGTCATTTCGCCTTGTACTCCTTCCTGGTTTATTTTATATACTAAGCTTTTTTCCAACATTGAACGTATCGCATACTGAATAAGAAAATCAAAATATAAAAGTCCACTCTATACAATCTTCTTCATTTATATCTAAATTATCTGACGTATACATAAACTACTGAACAATTATTAATAAAAGGTATCTCGCCCTGAAAATATTTAATCAGTCAACATTGCAATTTAAACTCATTATTACAGATAGTAATATTTCAAAAAAGTGATTAATAAACACGTACATTTCATAACTTACGGAATATTGCAACTAACGGTTTTCATTAATATATCTTTGTTCGTAACTTATATATTTCCCGACTCAGTTTACAAACTTACAGTAAAAATCCTCGTACATAACATATAAACGAATAAGTTATATTTCCTAGACGTCATTTTCGAATCAAGAATACAGGGAATAGTTCATGAATAAAAATAAAGTAGGTACCGCATAGATTCTAGAATTTTTGTATCCATTTGAATTGACCATGACCGATTGACCTACATTATGGACTACTACACATGATTTATTTACATTTGCAAGGTCCAAACAGTATCAAATTACTATAACAGAACAGGTGCATCTAGTCTACGTAATTAATTGTCATATTATATGTATTTATAAACAACATAGTCGTTGAGAATAAAAACAACAACAATTTAATAGCATATAATATCGTTTACTTCTGAATTAAAGTAGGAAAATTTTAAAAGTTTAAAACATGGAAACCGTATACGGGAAACAGGCAGATGTCGGAGCGGAATTAGTTAAAATTGTATCGAATCTGAAAAAAGATTCTGCTTCTCGAAGAAATCAGAAATATATTAAAGAGCGTCAGGAAAGTTTGGAGGATTGTTGGATAAGATTTCAAAATAACCACGACAAATTACTAGAGGGAGGTTCGACGAAAGACAAATACTTTGAAACAAAATACTACGAGCAGATCTATAAGACATATATTGAGGGTAAAACCCTGCTGGAAGAATATGGAAGACACCTGAAGAGAGGAAAAGCACCGAAAGTCAGGGAGATACAGATAAGAAAACAAAGAATCGAAGAATTATTACGGCAAGAAAATGCACAAGATTTGCAGGAGGATGAAGAACTGCAGTCGGAGTTAAAAGAACACATGGAGAAAGTAAATATACTCATGATCGAAGCAACAGTAAATGAGGAGCTAGAAGCGTTGGAGAATGGAGAAGTAGAGAGAATAAATCAATTAAAGAAAATACGGCCAGGAATGCAACGGCCAGACAACAAACATAGGAGAGATGGTGTGACATTACCGCAGGTGAAAATTCCTGTGTATGAAGGAAGATATGAGACGTGGAGAACCTTCCACGATCTGTTTACTAAAGTAATACATGAAAACGACCAATTATCGAACGCAGAAAAAATGCAGTACCTAAAAACTTAAGTAAGAGGGGAAGCCAACAGAATGATACAGCACCTACACATATCAGAAGCCAACTACGAAGTGGCCTGGAACATGTTAAAGGAAAGATATGAAAACCCGAGGATGATACTATTTAAACTAATAGACAGGATGCTACTAGCGCAGGAAGTAAAGGAATCTTCCGCTAGAGCACTGAAATCGCTACATGATACCTTCCATGAATGTCTGGAAGCCATCGGAGGATTAGGAACAGACACGGAAGCATGGAGCCCATTGATAGCCCGAATAAGCATAACAAAATGGGGATAATGAAACAAGGAGACTATACGAAAACCACATCGGAGACAGTAGAGAGATACCGACGTACAAATCAACATAAACATTCATACAGAGAAGATTCCAAACACTGGAGTTGCTGGAATCAGAAAAGAGACAAGAAAAACAAGGAGGATCACGAAGTAGCACACTGCAGAGAATTTCAGGAACTCAATACAAGAGACCGGAACAGAATAATAAGAGAAAAAGGATGGTATGCGAATTGCCTAGCACATAAGAAAGAAAAACAATGTCTTTCACATCTGAGGTGCAGACAATTGAAGCGTTTTACATGTCTGCTCTAATGGGGACAGGAAAAGAACTAACTACTTGATACTGGGGGGGGGGGGGGGTCGAAATGGGGCTAGTAGAAGGAACAGACACATAAAGCCTCTTTGCGAGACGGCAGCTCATTGGTTGTGCGGTGGCTAGGTCGCAGATTCGTTAGGGGGGTGAGGGGTGTTAAGAAAACTAAACTACCATAATCAAATACAAAAGGGTACTTACTCAGACTACTTCTACATCTTTCTACTATTTAAAAAAAAAGGACGCCGTTCGAAATAAATCCTCTGGTTCACATATGGGTACTTACTGGACATATTCCGTACTTACGGATACCAAATGGGGGGACATTCATCTTTGATTCCTCTCCTGTTCAGAAACATCTTGCTTGAACAAAGCTGACACAGCTGAAGATCGATGAGAATGGTTTGTTATTTATGTTGCTTTGTGTCTATTCCAATTTTTTCAGCTGACATTTTTGTCCACTTACGATACGGTGTTGATTCCAAGTGGACAGTTTCTGAACCAAGATCCATCCTTCCAGTTAGGGTGAACGGTAAGAAAGAATCTGTCTGATAAAATATTTGGTCCCCTTTTTTTTCCATTAATTTCAAAAATAATCTAACTGGGCATAAATTTTTGTTTGATGGATTTCTTATAGTCGGTTCACTAAACTCAGACACAACTGGCTAGTGATTTTAGTCAGTAATTTTTTGGTTTTCAAAATCACCAGCCAGTTGTGTCCGAGTTTAGCGAACCGACTATACCAGCCATTTGCTGCTTACCAAACTTTTCGAACCGCCTTGCTTTGTTTTGAAAAAACTTGCTTTTGTTGGTATTCAATTCGGCCCGTAAATTCTCCCATAACATCAAATTTCTTCGGGAAAAGTGAATCTGGCAGTTTACGGCCTCGTTGCCTCTCCAAGCAAGTTCAAATGAGCAAAGGTGAAAAAACTTTTTTGTGCTCCATCGGGGGTTTCCTCGTCGTAGTTTTGGATGATTTTTAATAGTTCTTCAGTGGATAATGCCTTTGAACTGAGCTTTTTTCTTGAACACACTGAAGATGCCTCCGCTTGGTATCTCTGACCAATCTTGCACATTTGAAAGATATATCTGTGAAAGGGTTGATTTTTATGTCGTACTCCGCAAAATATTTTTCTTGTACCATTTTTGCTGTAGTATTCCACATTGACTTTACAGACGACTCTTTATATTGTCTTTTTTCTTGTTAAAGGCATAATCCTCGAGAATTTTTGCTAGTTCCGTTATGATAGTATGTACATCTTTCAAGAGTAACATTTCTCACCCGTAGGAACTCCGAAAATTGGGTCCAAATAGAGCTTCTGGACCTCTGCGTGTTCAATGGGACATTTTCCGAAACCAATTTTTTGATTTCTTCACCTGACTGGCATCCAAATCTTGATTTTTCGTCTGGATTCATTATATCTGTCCAAAATTGATTACGCCTCAGTGACGTTTGTCAAACTGACAACAATATAATTACAAGACACCTTCGTGATGGATCTGTCATAATTTTGTCACTGAGAAATCACGGGCAGGAAGAAGTTTTGTCAGTAGGAAACGTGGCGTTGCTATGACGTTTTATCAGATAAAAATAATCTAGTGAAATAGTCAGCATAAATTAATATACGGTCTGATATAAATACGGTCTGATAACACCAATCCCTAAAAAAGGTGACAAGAGAAAATGCAACCACAGGGGAATCACGGTATTAAATACAATGTACAAAATATACTCGCGATCACAAAAATCGGGTCACTCGATGAATTATACACGTTTGAGGTCTCGAATTTCCTAAACCTGTTGTCCGATTTGAGTGATTTTTTTAGTATGTTATAGCCTTATTATTTAAGAATATCAACGTAACAATATTGTTGCTAGACAGGTAAATGTCATTTTATACAGGGTGTAACAATCATACTGTGTTTTTTCCTTAAAGTTCGGAACGCTCTGTGGAATATTATAGCATAGATAAAATATTGAAATTAAAACTCAATTGTAGCCTTAGGCTTTCTTAACATTTTCTTTGATTCATTTGCTTATGTTGTATAATAAAAAAAGTTAGGTAATTTAACAACTAGCCATGTTCTTCATCAATTAAGGGTGTTTCTAAATAAGTGCGACTGTGCGACAAACTTTAAGGGGTAATTCCGCATGAAAAATAATGACGTTTGCTTTATAAAGATATGCCCGCAAATGCTTCGTTTACGATATACGGGATGTTGAGTTTTTTTCTTACAAACTGACGATTTATTTGTTGCTCTAAAATCGGTTGAGATATGCAAATGAAATTTGGTAGGTTTTAAGAGGTAGTTATTGCTCATTTTTTGACATACAAATAAGAATTTTATATTCACCATTGGCGTGCATACGGGTATAAACATTTTAGATACATCCTGTATGCACGCCAATGGTGAATATAAAATTCTTATTTGTATGTTAAAAAATTAATAATAACTACCTCTTAAAAACTACCAAATTTCATTTGCATATCTCAACCGGTTTTACAGCAACAAATAAATCGTCAGTTTGTAAGAAAAAATTCAACATCCCGTATCTCGGAAATGAAGCATTTGCGGACATATCTTTATAAAGCAAACGGTCATTATTTTTTCATGCAGAATTACCCCTTAAAGTTTGTCGCACTTATTTAGAAACACACTGTATTGATGAAGAACATGGCTAGTTGTTAAAGTACCTAACTTTTTTATTATCCAACATAAGCAAATGAACAAAAAAAGAAAATGTTAATAAAGCCTAAGGCTACAATTAAGTTTTAATTTCAATATTTCATCTATGCTATAATATTCCACAGAGTGTTCCGAACTTTAAGGAAAAGACACAGTATGGTTTTTACACCCGGTATAAAATGACATTTACCTGTCTAGCAGCAATATTGTTACGTTGATATTGTTAAATAATAAGGCTATAACATACTAAAAAAATCACTCAAATCGGACAACAGGTTTAGGAAATTCGAGTCCTCAAACGTGTATAATTCGTCGAGGACCCGACTTTTGTGATCGCGAGTGTATTAACAACGTTGATCAGACAAAGAATAAAAAAAAACGAGAACAAATATAGGTGAATACCAACATGGATTCAGACGGGTAAGTCAACAATAGACGCAATACACATTGTAACGCAAATTATCGAAAAAAGTTCGAGCACGGAGTAGATCTACATATCTGTGGTGCTAAGGCAAAATCCGATATGTCAAGAAACGTGATTTTGCAGCAGATGAGTTTAAAAGTTCGCGGTGTTGTTGTAATAGTGGACATATCGGAAACTAATTTTATCATCTACTGGTTACATGGATGTGTTTAGCCATGTTGGGTTTTGTCATCATATTCTTCATCGCTCAATGTACATATTGGCATTAAAAACGAAAAATCGATCATTTTTGACATATCGGGTTTTGTCTTAGTACCACAGATATACCGTTTATTGGCTACAAGCAAGCGTTTGACAGTGTTATAAGAGAGGAGCTAATTAGTGATATGAAACAACTAGGCATTCAAGGAAAACTAGTAAGGCTCACGAAAATGACGAGGAAGGAATCCAAGGCACGAATCCTAACAAGGGAAGGCCCGTCAGATGATGTACAAATGGAGGTAGGCGTCAGACAGGAAGATTCCTTGTCAACATTATTTAACATCGCCATAGAGGGTGCAGTAAGAGCAGCCAAAATGATGGGAACTATTATCGAATCTTCAGTCCAACTGGTAGCATATGCAGATGATATTACACTGGTTACTAGAGACTTAAAAACCACGAGGAAGATAATATTAATACTAGATAAAGAAGCAAAGAAGAGAGGGTTAGTAATAAACCAGAGCAAAACAAAATACCTCAAGTGTTCAAGAGAGAGTACGAACATCGAGAAAGAAATTAAGCTTAGTACATATACCTTTGAAAGAGTACACCGTTTCAAATACCTGGGAGTGATGGTGAATGGCAGAAATGATAGAACGGATAAAATAAATGAACTACTGGGTAATAAAACCTACTGGAACTACCAAAAATTCTTAAAAGAAAAACACATTAGTAAGACAACCAATTTAAAAATTTACAAGACCGCAATCAGGCCAGTTATCACCTATGGTGCAGAGACGATGTGCTTAACACAAAAAGATGAAATGAAGTTAGAAATCTTAGAGAGGAAGATAATTCGATGAATAATGGAACCAGTGAGGATAGGTGTAGGCGAATTTAGAAGGTTAACCAATGAAGAAATTAAAGAAGTCACTCAGGGTGAAGACATAATCAAGTTCGTCGCGAAGGAGCAAAGGCTCAGGTGGCTGGGACCCACAGAAAGAGCTATCCCAGATTATACGCTAAAGCGAATAACTGGCTGGAGACCAACAACAAAGAGACCAAAGGGAAGACCCAAAACAAGATGGAGAGATCAAGTCTTAGGACATAAAGAAGCTAAGAATCTAGAATAATTGTACTGGAATCCCAATTATTGGAAGGAGAGGTGTAAGGACCGGAAAGAATGGAGGAAAATTGTAGACGGGGTTGTTAAGTCACACAATACGCTGCTATAATAATAGAAAGACAACAGCAGACTGATTCACCGCAACAAATGAATCAGAGAACCCGAAAGGGCGGTAAACACTTCGCCAGGAGTGAGTAGGCCATGCTGTGATGATTTTTTAGCTGGTTTGATGAAACTCAGGGTATGACGTCACTGGCTGTCACTTTTCCATTTGCTCAAACTAGTTTGATCAAATTATTTGACTGTCTGACACGGAGTTTTATGAGCACTATGTTAATCATTTATTAATAAAAAATTAAAAAGAAAACTACTTACAATTAACGGGATCTTGGGATTGCTCTTATACATTTTATCCAGTTTCGTATATACAACCATAATAGCTAGTGAATATAACATAGACAACACCCCGGTAGTAACAAAAAATTTGGCATCTGATGAAAAGTCTCCCACAATATCTATACTGCATTTTGATGAAATATTTTGGATAATCACTTCAAATGGGTAAACGAATGTGTGCTTAGTGAGTGTTCCGCAAACAACATTAATATATCCTGTATAACCAGTTATTGTAGCAAATCCACAGATTGAGAAAATCTTAAAAAAATAAATAAAATTATTATCAACTTTTTCCATTTAAATATTGTATTTATATGGGATTCAAATACAATTGACTGTAATGAAAATTAAATTTCACATATACACAGATCAAAATGGTCTAGGGCAGGGATCACCAATTAGGTTCCCTTAGGCAGGCCGCATATCAAAGAAATATGAAACGTAAAACATGAAACATAAAACGTGAAACAGGTTTCATGAAAATAAAACAATGCTAAACAAATAGAAGTCCGCATACCAATGAAACGAGTGTGATTCATGCGTGTGAAACATTTTTATCTTCCGAAGGCGCACACCAAAGAAACGTGAAACACGTTTCATGGAAATAAAACACTGCTAAACAAATAGACGTCCGCATATCTATGAAACGAGTGTGATTCATGCCCATGAAACATTTTTATCTTCTTGAAACGTGTTTCATGAAATATTACGTGTTCTATTTTTCGATATCAGTTTCATTGTTTTGAATAATTAATTACGTGCCTAAAATGAATGCCGAGAAAGAATTTAATATTGTATTGGTTTCTGTGGTGGAGCAGAACGAAGAGTTGTCTAATTATAACCTGGAGTGGTACTGGAATAGACAATAACAAGAAAATATCGTTTTTTTAACCAGGACCCACAACCAAACAAGTAAATGTTTGAATACTCATTCTACACTCCTGGCCAAAAAAACCTGGACACCTTGAAAATAGGTCATTTTTGATGTCACGTATCTTCTAAACCTGTTGTCCGATTTTAGTGATTTTTTTAATATATTATAGCCTTATTCTTTAACAATATCGCTGTGATAATATTGTTGCTAGACCGGTAAATTGTCATTGTATACCGGGTGTATCAATCAAACTGTGTTTTTTTCTCAAAGTTCGCCACACCCTGTAGAATATTCTAGCAATTATAAAATACTAAAATTAAAACCCAACTATAGCCTCATGTTTTCTTAACATTTTGTTGTTTGATTCATTCTCTTATGTTGGATAATAAAAAAGTTAGGTACTTTAACAACTAGCCATGTTTTTCATCAATACAGGGAGATTTTAAATAAGTATAACAAACTTTAAGGGGTAATTTGCATGAAAAGATAATGACAGTTTGCTTTATAAACGTATGTTCGCAAATGCTTTGTTTCTGAGATACAGGGTGTTGAAATTTTTCTTACAAACTGACGGTTTATGTATTGCTCTAAAACCGCTTGAGATATGAAAATTAAATTTTGTGGGTTTTAAGAGGTAGCTATTTCGCATTTTCTGACATACAACTAAGAATTTTGTATTCGCCAAAGGCGCGCATACGGGTAATATGACCCGTACGTGTAATGGTCTGAACTTTTTATAGAAAAAATTAGTAAACCACTGAGATATTTTAAATTAAAAATCATTTTTCTATTTCTCGTTAAATTTGCAACAAAAAACCTATCTTACCTTTTTTTCATGTGAGGCGCTGTTTTTATGCAAAAAATTAAAACATCTTAACGTTTACACAGTACCCTCCTGGTCAAAAAATTGCGGACACTTGCATTTTGTACGTTTTTAAAATTCTCTATCTGTTAAGGGGTTTAAATGGGGGGAAATAAATATAAATAATAAAAATAATTTATTTAAAACACTAAAAAGTAATAATAGGGAAAATAAATAACCCACAAGAAAGTAATAAACAAGGCAAAAAAATTAACATTGTTGGAAAAATTAAAGAAAAGAAAAAATAACATTTTAATTGCCCACAGTTGACTATTCTTTTGGTTTAGTACCGGGTATTGCCTCCTCTACATCTGCGGAGGCTTTCAATCCGCCTAGGCATACTTGCAATAAGTTGCTGAATTTGTGCTTGCGGTATATGCTCCCATTCTTCATTCAGCGCTATTTTCAGCTCTTGAATTGATACTGGCAATGGTTGCCTCTTTCTAATCCCTAAAACGTCCCATAAATGTTCTATTGGATTCATGTCAGGACTACAAGCGGGCCAATCCAAAACTGGAATTTCGACAGTATTTAGGTAGTCCATGACGATTCGCGCAGTATGTGGACGCGCATTATCCTGCATAAATAAGAAATTATCCCCAACGAAAGGGGCGTAGGGGACAACATTCTCCTCTAGACACTGTCGTATATATCTATCTGCTGTCAGAGTTCCATGTTCGATAAAAATTAATTCGGTGCGTCCGTGGAAAGAAATACCTGCCCATACCATAACACCTCCGCCACCAAACGGCGTTCTGGGTGCAATACAGCAAAGTGCAAATCGTTCTCCGGGTCTTCTCCATACACGTTCGCGTCGGTCTGGAGATCGTAAGCAAAAACGGGACTCGTCAGAAAACATTACATCACTCTGTTAGCCCGATGAGCTGCGGTTAATTTAGGGCATGCTACTGGCTTATGAGAGCGTAAACCACTTTCATGCAGAACTCTTCTTACAGTTCGTCCAGAAATTTGGGTTCCTCGAGCTTGTAGCAAACCACTAGCGAGAACATTTGACGTTAAAGACCGGTTCCGTAATGCGGAAATCTGTAAAAAACGTTCATCACGCTGACTTCTACACCTTTTTCTGCCTGATCCTGGTCTTCTAGTGTATTCTCCAGTCTGACGATACTTAGTAATAGCATTATGGACGGTACTTTTGGTAATATTCAACTGATTTGCAATATAACGTACACTGCGACCATCTTCATGTAACGCCACAACTTTTGCATTATTTTCGAGAATCATACTAACACGATAATATGGAAAAACTAATAAAAAGTTATCTGATTTTACCCGAATAAACGTCAATCTTATCGTAAACGCAATAAAAAATTCAAAAACTCTATCGCTGGTACACAAGACAGAAGTGTCATTTTTTGACAAATGTCAAAATTCTGTTTCTATGGTAACGCGGTCATTTAAAAACATTACAAAATCGTTTTAACTGTTGTGAATGAACGTGTTTTATCATCACTGTTTATTTCCTCCCAATTAAAACCGCTATACATTGAGAAATTTTTAGAAAATAAACAAAATGCAAGTGTCCGGATTTTTTTTAACCAGGAGTGTATTTGAAATAACTTTCATGCATATTATGGAAACTACCTCGAATACTTTGTAAGAGTTAAGATGTTTTATTGTTTTGCATAAACACGGTGCCTCATGTGGAAAAAAGGCAAGACAATTTTTTTGTTGTAAATTGAACGAGAAATTCAAAAATTATTTTTAATTTGAAATATCTCAGTGGCGTACTAATTTTTTTTTAATTCATACCATTACCCGTTCGGGTCATATTACCCGGATGCGTGCCAATAATGAATATTAAATTTTTAATTGTATGTCAAAAAATGCGCAATAGCTACCTCTTAAAACCCACCAAATTTCATTTTCATATCTCAACCGGTTTTAGAGCAATACATAAACCGTCAGTTTGTAAGAAAAATTTCAACACCCTGTATCTCAGAAACGAAGCATTTGCGAACACGTTTATAAGGCAAACTGTCATTATTTTTTCATTCAAATTACCCCTTAAAGTTTGTTATACTTATTTAAAATCTCCCTGTATTGATGAAAAACATGGCTAGTTGTTAAAGTACCTAACTTTTTTATTATCCAAGATAAGAGAATGAATAAAAAAACAGAATGTTAATAAAACATGAGGCTATAGCTGGGTTTTAATTTTAGTATTTTATAAATGCTAGAATATTCTACAGGGTGTGGCGAACTTTGAGAAAAAAACACAGTTTGATTGATACACCCGGTATACAATGACAATTTACCTGTCTAGCAACAATATTATCACAGCGATATTGTTAAAGAATAAGGCTATAACATATTAAAAAAATCACTAAAATCGGACCACAGGTTTAGGAGATACGTGACATCAAAAATGACCTATTTTTAAGGTGTCCAGGTTTTTTTGGCCAGGAGTGTATAAAATGATTGAAATTTAGCAAAATGATTATTTAATTCATTTGCAACCAAATATTGAGAGTTGCCAGAACAGACCTCTTCATCATCACATTCAATTATTTACTATACAAATTTTATTTTTGTTTCTTTTAACAGAGGTTAAACTTTGCAAACTTGACACAAGTCCGGTTTTATTTTTTTTTCTGGTATATCAAGGGGTGCTTATTATGAGACTAACTTTTTTTTAAAGATTTGCCCCGGAACACCATTTTTCATTCCTTTAAAGGGATAGGGAAAAATCCTACTCCATCAGTAGGGTTTTTTATAAATACATATATATTATTTTTATTGCAACATCCCTGCGGAAAACTACCCCTATCCCTGAAAATAAGTTTGGCGAGCAGGTTTTTACAATTTTCTCATTACCTATATATTTTTTTGAAACAACGCTTATACAGAATTAAAGACCACTATTTGCTCTACAAATAAGGCCCTATGCATTTATTTCGTATAAGCAACCGTTACGGCACAGTGGCGCCACAAACCTTAGAAATGCTTTGGCGGGCTAAAGTTTTTTTTTTCGTCATAAATACTTATGACAAATAAAAGAACACACTGTCTGTTACATATTATGACCTATACATATTTTACTTTCTTTGCACTTTAAAGCCACAGTGATGGCCCAGAATCAATTTTTGCATATTTTCTTTATTCATTTTCCTTTTTTTTGGGTGGTTTCGGGGAAAATATGGGGTGAATTATACAAATTTGTAAATAATACTTGTACATGGGTAACCGCTGAAAGTTTTTTTATGCTAGCATAAGCGGTTCAAATGGTATATACAGGGTGAGTCATGAGGAACTGTAAATACTCCTACCTCGTATAGAGGCCCCTATGGGGAATAACAAATGACCATTAAAAAGTATCTGCTCCCATTGTTTAATAATATACAGGGCGAGTTTCGCATTTTGACGGAAATTTGTATTCGTCATAATTTTTGAACGGTCAGATCGATGTGTCTTTTATTTTGGTCAATCGTTACACTATTACCACCTAATCAACTGATTTAGTCAAACTAGAAAAAAAATCAGGTCCGGCTTTAAAAAATTAGTTCGTTTTGGTCTTAGAAAAAATTTCACCCTGTATACGCTTTTTGAAAACTCTAATATGAATTTTACAAATTAGACAAATAGGCCATTAAAATGGCATATTTATTTTTTTCCCCACACGATTACTTAATTTTTTATAAAAAAATCAAATTTGACTACGAATTAAAATTTTGGTAAAGTGAACCATAGATTTAATAAAATTAACTTTTATTACAAAAATTAATTTTTTTTTAAACAAATATTTAATTTATGTTACCACCCAATCAACTGATTTATTCAAACGAGAAAAAAATCAGGTCCGGCTTTAAAAAATTAGTTCGTTTGGGTCTTAGAAAAAATTTCACCCTGTATACGCTTTTTGAAAACTCTAATATGAATTTTACAAATTAGACAAATAGGCAATTAAAATGGCATATTTATTTTTCCCCACACGATTACTTAATTTTTTATTAAAAAATCAAATTTGTCAAAATCGCAATTTTACCATAAAAATAAAAAAAATTAAACAACGTTTTTCTTAAGATTAAAAGTTTCACCATTTTTTTTATAACACGTCTAGATCTAGAACTCCCCATACACTTCTCTTTGGACTCTATAGTTTAGCCTAGACGTGATCAAATAGACAAATTTTAAATTTTTTCACTTAATTTTTGCGATTTAACTTTGCAATTCACGAATCTGCACCTTTTATTTTTTTAAATTCATAACTTTTACGAGAAGAAGACTGAAAGTCTACAACAATTTTTATAGTCTTCACAATGGTAAGAGATATGTGCTGTAAAAATTTCAGAGAAAAAATATTAAAATGGAACAGAGTTGTAGCGAGTTACCGTGATTTCATTTTTTTTTCATTTTCAGGTTAAAATTCCCATTTTGACAAATTTGATTTTTTAATAAAAAATTAAGTAATCGTGTGGGGAAAAAATAAATGTGCCATTTTAATTGCCTATTTGTCTAATTTATAAAATTCATATTAGAGTTTTCAAAAAGCGTATACAGGGTGAAATTTTTTTTGGGATGAAAGACCAAAACGAACTAATTTTTTAAATCCGGTCCTGATTTTTTTCTAGTTTGACTAAATCAGTTGATTGGGTGGTAATAGTGTAACGATTGACCAAAATAAGAGACACATCGATCTGACCGTTCAAAAATTATGACGAATACAAATTTCTGTCAAAATGTGAAACTCGCCCTGTATATTATTAAACAATGGGAGCAGACACTTTTTAATGGTCATTTGTTATTTCCCATAAGAGCCTCTATACGAGGTAGGAGTATGTACAGTTCCTCATGACTCACCCTGTATAAAAAGGGGCTTTTTAAAATTTAACACCCTGTAATTAAAAAATGGACAATTGCCCTTAAATGAAACCTATACCAAAAAATCAGACATTTATTTGTGATTCATTGCCGCTGGGTTGCTTCTTGGTTCCCATTACGGTTAGGGAAAATATTTTTTTTTAAACATCTTTTTTAAAAACTTGTCAACTTTGGGCCGCCAGCTCCGCTAAACGGTGTGTGATAGATATATACTGTCGCGGAATAAATTGTAGGAAATATAGGCCTCTTCATATTTCTATTAGGGAATTTTTTGCAATAACGTACAGGAAGGGCTACGTTTCGCAAAAAACACAAACTACCCCCTTTAAAGGGATGAAAATGGGTGTTCCCGGGCGAAATATTTTAAGAAAAAGTTAGTCTCATTAAAAGCACCCCTTGATACACTAGAAAAAAAAATAAAACCGGACTTATTTGCGAAGTTCAACCTCTGTTTCCTACACTATATAACATGAAACGGTTTCGTTCTTCACAATTTATTTGTTTCATGTTTCACGTTTTGTGTTTCACTTTTCTTTGATATTAAAAAGCAATTAAAGAGCGCCGTCGACAGAAACGACCACGTCACTATCCATTGCCGACTATACAAATTTTATTTTTGTTTCATCGATTAGCATATCACATGAAACGGTTACTTTTTTTTTTTTTAGTTTATTTGTTTGATGTTTCACGTTTCATGTTTCTTTCATGTTTCAAAGACCGACCGCACATCAAAGAAACATGAAACGTAAATTACGTTTCATGGAAATAAACCACTGCTAAACAAATATACGTCCGGCCATTTATGAAACTCTCCGAAAATAAAAATGTGTCATGAGCATGAATTACACTAGTTTCATTGGTAGGCGGACTTTGAGATTTGTTTAGCAGTGTTTTAGTTTCATGAAACATGTTTTTCGTTTCATGTTTCATGTTTTTCGTTTCATGTTTCTTTGGTGTGCGGCTTGGCTTAGGCAGGCCGCACATCAAAGAAACATGAAGCGTAAATTACGTTTCATGGAAATAAACCACTGCTAAACAAATATATGTCCGGCCATTTATGAAACTCTCCGAAAACAAAAATGTGTCATGAGCATGAATCAAACTCGTTTCATTGGTAGGCGGACTTTGAGATTTGTTTAGCAGTGTTTTCTTTTCATGAAACATGTTTTTCGTTTCATGTTTTTCGTTTCATGTTTCTTTGGTGTGCGGCTTGGCTTAGGGTCCGTTTCGAAAACCTATGACACTTCCGGGGCCCGGAGTTAAAAAATATTCCCTATAAGCATATCAGAAGGGTGCCGTGCAAAATTTTTTGGCAGAAATTGTTTAACAATTTTTTATAGCAAATCCAAAACATCACCTTTTTACCCACGAAAACATGTTATTAGCATTTTTTGGGTCATCTTAAACAAACAAACATCTGTTATTTCTCTCAAAACTGATAGATTTCGAGTTTTAAGCGTTTTTAAGTCTGAAAAATGCGAAAATAAGCATTCGGAGCTTGAAAGCTCATGTGTAAAATATTATTTTTGAGGTTGTCAAGTGCCTAAATTGAAGTTTAAACATTCAATTTCAAGAGTCTGATGAGTACTCGGGGCTTATTTCATTTTAGACCGTTGTTATTATTGGCGTATTTAATTAGCACATTGGCAATAATGAATTAAATAAATAAATAAATTATTAAAAACAAGCTGTTAATAATAATTTATAAAATTTTAATAAATGTCAAGTATTTGTTGGGAATTTTTCGCATAAAGTGCGACGCGGGGCGGCTTAAAAGTCGAGTGGAGGCGCATAATTAACAGTTAAAAAACAACGGTCTAAATTGAAATAAGCCCAAATTATTCACAGGAATCTTGAAATTGAATATATACATTTTAATTTAGGTACTTGGCAACCTGAAAACTAATAATTTACATGAGTTATCAAGCCTCGAAAATGCGTATTTTCGCATTTTTCAGATTTTAAATCGCTTATAACTCGAAAACTATCAACTTTTTAGGAAAATTATAAGAAACCTTTTTGTATAAAAGCACCCAAAAAAACCTAAAAATATATTTTTTGGGCAAACAGGTAATTTTGAATTTGTTTAAAAAAATTGTTTTGCCCCGTACCCAGGACCCCTTCTGATTTGTTTAACGGGACATTTCTGAACAGGAATCCGCAAAGTAACCGAATCAGAACATTTTTCATTCGGGAGCGGCCTCACAACATATGGAAAGGAAAACTAATATGTATTTGATTATTTTTTGGCCACTGTAGAGTTTAATACTTTCCTGATACAGTAAATAAAATATAAATTCATTGTGTATTGTAGTAACACAGAAGTATAATAAGTATAACAATAAGGGGAAAACTCTTTACAAAATTAAATTATCAGTCAGAAAAATAATAAACAATTTTTATTATGTACAACCTGCAGTAGCGTACTGATAGATCAGCGGGCCCTGGATCCAGTTGGAATGCGGGCCCCCGCCCAAAACATTAAATATAAATCATCATATATCACAAAATATAGGTATCATAAAAACTCAAGCTAATGCATAGTCCATTTACTCACGGTTTTTGCTGTACATTTTAAAGAACTGCTCGGATTGAGATGAAATTTGGCATACACATAGCTAACATGTCAAACAAAAAAAAAGTGATAACTATTGTGCCGATGTGCGCTTCTGCCCTAGGTATGTTTTACCCCTTCTCGGGTGAAAAACATACGCTCAAGATAAGTCCGGCATTGAATAAACTGACTAATTTTAAGCAGCCTTTAAGTTCTATAGAGTTTTTCACTAAGTCAATACTTTTTGAATTATTTGTGAGTGAATATACCTTACCTATGTTCATTTTTCAAAACAAAACACATTTTGAGACGGTTTTTCGCAAATACCCTCAAAAAGTAAGTATGTTATCGAAAAAAATATTCTTAGTAAAAATATAGCTTATAAAAAAAGTGAAAAATATGGTGTTAAATATACGGAGTCTTTAAACCCAGTAGGTCATGAAATGTAGGTTCTTGTTCGTCAAATTCCAAATCGAATATTTCATCGTGAAATAATTAAAAATGAATCAATTTTCGAGAAAAAGTCATCACAACTTTTTTAATATATTTTTATCATTTTTTAGTTTCTAGCATCAATATTAACTACGTAACGCTCAAAATAAAGTTGGACACTTTTTTTGGTAAACAAATCGTAAAAATCACCCCCTAATTAGCATCCTAAATGAAATTAATCGTTACCGCTTCACAAGTTACTTGACTTATGTATTGCTTATATGATCTGTAAGTTTTACCGCTTCAAAGAGCTCATTTTTAAAAACAATTTGGTTTTAAATTAAAAAAAAATTACAATGTGAAAAAATTTTGATTTTTTAAAATAACTTTATTAATTATTGGTGATACCAAAAATCTTAACTAGTATAAAAAAATATAGGTTTTGCTATTGTGAATATTTTGGATGGTTATAAGATATGTCTTATAGCCTTCAAAAATGGACACTTTGAACCAACGAATCTTACATATCTTATAAACAATAAGTAACGTAATACGTGAAGCGGTAATATCATTTCGGATGCTAATTAGAAAGTGATTTTCACGACTTTTTTACCAACCAAAATAAAGATACCAACATTATTTTGATCGAAATTTACTTACTTTTGATGTTAGAAACTAAAAAAAAAAACAATAGACTATTAAAACAGTAAATTAATATTTATCCTATCGTTTTTCAACTCACATGATTGATCACTTTACGCCAGCCGTTTTTATAAATAATGAAACTCAAAAATTTTCTACATTTAAAATTTCAGACATAATTAAAAACCTCATTAATATCGGAAAACTAACACAGCTTTTAAAAAATGAACAAATGAATAAAATTTATATCAACAAAATAGATTCTGAAATTGCATAATATGATGCATTTATAAATAAGTTAAATAATTACATACAAACCTCTAGAGAGTTAAAACGCTTAAAAATATATCAAAAAAACCCCTGGATATCGGTGGGGTTGATATCTTTTATCAAACGACGAGATTTTCTTAAAAAGAAATTAGTGTCTATATAAGTGTCTTGTTATCCTTACCACTATTGTCTATATTTAGAATTTAATTTCAATTTTTAAGAATTACCTACCTCTATAAAAGTACAGGCTGAATGATGACGGTTCAATAAACACCAGTATCGAGCCTATTGTATTGGGATCATTTTTATGGCCGTATAAAACTTGCAATGCATATTAAAAACTTTGTAGTTTACCTACATCTTATTCATGAATCTTGATAATATATGAAGTTTGGCACATTCCTCCCCACTCGCCCTGTATACAGGGTGTCCCGAAAAGATTGGTCATAAATTATACCACAGATTCTGGGGTCAAAATTAGGTTGATTAAACCTCACTTACCTATATACAATAGTGCACACAAAAAAGATATAGCCCTTTAAAGTTACAAAATGAAAATCGATTTTTTTTCATATATCGAAAACTCTTAGAGATTTTTTATTGAAAATGGATATGTGAAACTTTTATGGCAGCAGCATCTTAAAAAAAATTAAAGTGAAATTTGTGCACCCCATAAAAATTTTATGGGGATTTTGTTCCCTTAAACCCCCCCAAACTTTTGTGTACGTTCCAATTAAATTATTATTGTGGCCCCATTAGTTCAACACATTGTTTTTAAAACTTTTTTGCCTCTTAGTACTTTTTTGATAAGCCAGTGTTTATCAAGATATTTTGAATATTGTCGAATCCACCACATATTTGTATATGGTTACGTATGATTATTGACACCTGCTAATAATCTGAAAATTTATTTATAACTTACATTTTTAGGTAGGTATATTTTGAAAAAGAAGCCACATCTCGATAAAAGGTGACTTATCAAAAAAAGACTAAGAGGCAAAAAAGTTTTAAAAACACTGTGTTTAACTAATGGTACCACAATAATAGCTTAATTGGAACGTACACAAACATTTGGGGGGTTTAAAGGAACAAAACCCCCATAAAATTTGTATGTAAATATATTAAAAAAAAGCCGCATCTCGATAAAAACCGGCTTATCGAAAAAATACTAAGAGACAAAAAAAGTTTTAAAAACGTTGTGTTTAACTAACGGTAGGGGTGGACAAATTTTACTATAATTTTGTTTTAAGATGTTGCTCCCATAAGAATGATACATGTCCATTTTCAATAAAAAATCTCTAATAGTTTTAAATATATTGAAAATAATCGATTTTCATTTTTAACTTCAAAGGGTTGTAACTTTTTTTATGAGCACATTTTGTACTAAAGTAAGTTAGTTTCAACCGAACTATTTTTGACCCAAGAATGTGTGGTATAATTTATGACCAATCTTTTCGGGACACCCTGTATATATTGCTTATTTCCTGACCGTGAATTTTTAAATAGTTGGTTTTTAATTCCTGGGTTTGCGGTCTGTTATAAATAAAACACTTGATTTTGCTTAAACGTTTCGGTTATTTGCCATTTTCAATAAGCACTTTTAATTATTAAACATTACACTATTAACAAACATATTTTATATACAATACACGTAATATTTTAAAAAATTAAAAAAAATGCACTTCGTGTTTCTCTAGGATGTTATGAGAGAATGCCAGGCATGGGCATATGGTAAAAGCACTTCACAACGGTTTTGGATGTTGGTCGTAAAACCAAAACGATAATATACAGGAGATCAAGTTATAAAGATAAATAATATACGAAAGAAATAAATCTGACTAATGTTTAACGTTCAATAATAGGAGCAAGATATTTTGCAGTTATGATCTGAGTATGTAGCTCGAAATATGAATACTGAGGTGTGTATTTTTTTTGTATTTCTTTATATGGAACAGAGGCTTGAACGCTAAAATAAGGATATACGTAATAAGAACAGAGTATTTGAGATGTGGGCATATAGAAGATTTTTAAAAATAACCTTGGTTGAAAAGATTGAGACAACCACGTTTTGTAACCGGAATGAAATAAAAAAAAAATGAGATATTAAATACAATTAAAATAAGAAATTTACATTATTTGAAATCATGTTATGAGAAATGAGATATATGTTTATGTAGATCATTATATAGGAAAATATACTGGACAGAAGAAGCTTAGGACGCTGACATATATCCTGGCTAAACAAAATTGATGTAATCATACAAAATGCAACTCTGTGGAGTTGTTATCAGAGGTATCTTTTTCGTTACGTGATACACAACTTTGCTAAAGTACAAAGTAGTTGAATTTTGAGAATTTGGAAAATTTTGGATTTTGTTTGAATGTGAAAGAAAGAATGATTTAATTGGTGAATCAAAAATGATGTAAGGGATGAGGAGACGGAAATGATTTTGAAGGAAAGGAAGATAGCAGTTGCTGTTTGACTTCAAGTAGCAGTTCCTCTTTTTTCTTAAACACTATTAAAAGGAAATGTATTTTTTTTAACTCAATTAAGAACCCTGAGATAAGAAAAACATATATTTATTAATCTGACGTCTAAAATAAAATTTATTAAATATTCTTTTTGTTTAATTTGCTAATTGGATCATAATTAATTTGTTTATTGTTTTATCTAATTTCAAAATTACAATATCATATTAACTGTCCCCCAACGTAAAGGGCTGGGAAGAAGTAAATAGTGTAGGGTGAAACAGGAGTAGAAGCATATATGTCATATGATTTGATATTCTTCTTTTTCTCTAAAATTTAAAACAATTGATACGGGTGAATTCACAAATATTCTACAGATTTATTTAAAGGCATTTAGTATATTTACAAATATTTGATAAAATTCGTGGAAACTTTGATCGAAGTGAAAGGTTTGCTTTGGTTTCTTTTGTAAAACAAAGTTTTTTTGGATACTAGAAAATTTGTCTAAACGAAAAATGTCGGTCACAAGAAAACAAAGTAAAACGCAGGAAAGGAAAGAGGATAACCATGAGGAAGAAGTAAATTTAGAAGTGGAATCTGATAATGAACAAAGTGACACTGTAATTGAGGAAAAACAAGAAACAGGAATGTTAGAAAAATTAATGATGATGATGAAAATGATGAATAAAAAAAAACACAACAAATGATGATAAAAACACAACAAGAAGAAAATAGAACACAGCAAGAGAGGACACAAAGACAATGATGAAAGTACAACAAGAAGAGAATAAAACAATGATAAAAGCGCAACAGGAAACAATGATGAACACAGGAATCAATGATGAAAAAACAGCAGGAAGAAACGAAAACAATGATGAACACACAGGAATCAATGATGAAAAAAAACAGCAGGAAGAAACGAAAACAATGATGAAAGTACAACAAGAAGAGAAAAGAACAATGATGAAAGTACAACATGAAGAAAATAAAAAAATGACAAGCCAAATAGAAAATAAATTAGAGAAATATGAAAACGAAGTGAAAGGTTATCTACAACAAATACAAAAAGAAGTCGATAGAATAGCGGAAGAAATAAAACTAGAAAGTCAGAGGAAAACAATAGAAAATTTACAAGAACAAATAGAACATGTGGAAGAGAAGACATAAAAAAAATAGGAACCATGGATGAAAAAGATGGAAAAGAGACTAGACAGAACTTTGCAAAAAGACAAGTTTGAAACAAATAAGGAAATTAAAGAAATCCAGAAGATTGTAGACGAAATGGGAAAAAGAAATGCTGTCCGGGAAAATCGAGAAGGTATCATACAAACTTCTAGTGACATTAAAATCAAATTTGGTGGGGACGTAAGAAAACAACATCCAGGGACTTTCATTAGAATAATTAAAAATCAATTTCAACACATCAGTAACTTTGAAGATTGCAAAGAAGCTATCAGAAGTTATTTAACGGATGGAGCATCGCTGTGGTTCGAAATCAAGGAAAACACATTAGTCTCATGGATTGATTTTGAGAAGAAATTTTTGAAATACTTTTGGGGAAAAACAAAACAGATTGAAATTAATAATGAATTACAAAATGGAAAGTTCGATGAAAGGAAAGGAATGTCAGAAGAGAGGCATGCTCTACAAATTTATAACAATGCACAACATCTAGAATATAATTATTCACAAGAACAATTTTTGGAGTTGATAGCGCGTCATTTTGATGAAACCATGGAAGATTATGTGACACTACAAAACTATCGTGATATAGACAGCCTAGGCAAATTGTTACAGGTGCGGGAAGCACGTAGAAAAGAAAGAAATGAGCGGAGAATTCACGACACAAATCGAACAACACCACCTACGAGTAGATTTCAAAATAACGACCATTTCAATAGACCACAAGATAAATTTAATAATAATTTTGGAAATAATAGGCTCCAGGAAATTCCTGAAAACCATAGACAAAATAGAAATGGTAACACTTTTAATCATAGACAAATAGACCGAGCTGCAGGAAATGAAAGGAATAGGAATATTTATCATGAAAATAATGGGAATGGACAACACCAAGTTTACAGGGATGACTATTATCATGAAAATAATAGGAATAGACAACACCAAGTTTACAGGGAGGACTATTACAGATGTGGAAACAACAGATCACGAAGAAAAGAGTTAAACACCCACACGAATTCATCAAACTAAATGGAACATGAAAACAGGAATCGAACATGAAAAGAAGCAAATTTTAATAAATCAGAAGTCATGAATAAAGCAAGCATATGTTAAATTTTTTTTATTTCGTTGCGTAGATACATTGGTGGAGAAAATTAAATTAATGAATAATATATATAGTTTGATTTTATTTAAAATTATTTCTTGTTTATAGATAAAAAAAAATTTGTATACAAAAATCAAAGGTGGGGAAGTTATTATGATCTGAAATGGTATATAAAGAAAAATGTATAGAGAAAAGGAAGAAGAAGAGAAATTTGTAAAATTATGTTATAGTTATGGTATGTCTAGATTTATGATTTAAATTTATTGTATTGGTGTAGTGTAAAAGAGACTTTATAAATTATATTATGTTGGTGTAGTGTAAGAGACTTTAGATTTATTTTTGAACTGGGATTTCCAAATTATGTAAACCAGTGGATTTTAAGAACAGTTTAAGTAAATAATATGTTGCATTGAAAGATGACTTATCTACCTACCTTTTTCAAGGATTAATTTCTCTTATCACGAAACAGGTCAATTCCGAAACAGGGGTATTAGTAGAAAGTGTAAAGCTTTTGTTTCGCAGGATTTATACTTAAGTTTGGGAAAGTAGAAAGTAGTTGAATTTTGAGAATTTGGAAAGTTTTGGATTTTGTTTGAATGTGAAAGAAAGGATGATTTAATTGGTGAATCAAACATTCTGGAAGGGATGAGGAGACTTGATGAGGAGGATGATTTTGAAGGAAAGGAAGATAGCAGATGCTGTTTGACTTCAAATAAGAAAATATCGAATCGAAAGAGGGTGCCGACAAGTTGTTTTTAATAAAACGGGGCAAAAGAAATTTGTATTGTTGTGAGTAGTGCAAATAAAAGTGTTGAAAGTTGTGAGTTGTAGTATGAAAAAGTTGCAGTATTTGTAAGTAGAAATAATTTACTATTCTTGGAGCGAAGCATAGCTGAGGAGAATTTTGGCCCAACAGGAGCAATAAAGATGGATTAGGAGTTTGTCTAGAGTTTGATTTTTATAAGCAGAACCAGAGAAGGAGTTTGTTTGATAGCGAACTGTCTATAGTTTTTGTTTTTATAAGCAATACCACTGAAGGAGTTTGTTTGCTAGGGAACTAATTCAAGCACATTCGTTTCAAAAGGTACAGACAAAAATTGTGAAAAATAGACATTGATGAACTAATTTATTTATTTATTTTTTTAATTGTATATGCACCAAACTGCTTTAGGGAAACATTTATTTATAAGGTATTTATTTCATGTATGAAAATCTACAGGTATTTGGTCATTATATTTTGATTTTATTGCACCAATTGATTTCTTTTATTTATTTCCTTCAACTCCTCTTTTTTCTTAAACACTATTAAAAGGAAAGGTATTTTTTTTAACTCAATTAAGAACCCTGAGATAAGAAAAACATATATTTATTAATCTGGCGTCTAAAATAAAATTTATTAAATAATCTTTTTGTTTAATTTGCTAATTGGATCATAATTAATTTCTTTATTGTTTTATCTAATTTCAAAATTACAATATCATATATATATATATATATATATATATATATATATATATATATATATATATATTTGTACAAATATTTTCGACCGTACTGTGTTATAGTGGTTTGAAGTTTCAGCAATTCGGTCATGTGAAATAAAAGTCTATTTGTTATTCAAACCACTATATATATATATATATATATATATATATATATATATATATATATATATATATATATATATATATATATATATATATATATATATATATATATATAAACAAATGAAATAGAGAATGCGGAAAAATCCCCTTACGAACAATTCACACATCTACTACTTTTTTTTTTCCGCATTCTCTATTTCATTTGTTTGTTTTCGTACGAGTGGTCGTCCAAACCAGTACCTGTGGATCTTTTGATCACTGAGTGTGTTTCAAAGATCTACATCTTTTGTTTTTTCATATATATATATATATATATATATATATAGTTTTTGGTTATTGGGTTATGCAGCAATTGATAAGTGTACTCTTTTAAGTCTTTATTCCGAGCTTTCGTTCATGATTATGAACATCGTCAGGGTGCTACAATTATATTATATATGTGAGACAATATGAAAATATGTATATAAAATTATATGTACTTATAACTTATTGAGGATATTTCAAATAGGTGGTCATTAAAATGAGATTTGTACTTATTAAAATGGTCATGTAATGTCTTGATATAACAAAATTATTCAAATTAAGGTTTATAATTTAGTTCAACTTCAAAATCGACGAAATATAAAATGACACTTGGACATTCATGACATGCGAGTTATTTGAAATATCTAACAAAATTTTTTTTAAATATGATCAATTTAGTAAACGACCAATAAGGGTCAATGATAAGTATGAAAGTATTTTTTAAATTTTATAAATTACTGTTGAAATTATAAATTAAGGTAAAATTTAAAAATGAGTAAGATTTATTGATCAAGGTTAATTAAAAGTTTTAAATTATTTATACAAAAGTAATTTATAAAGTTGTTAACAAAAATTAATTTATACAAAAGTAATTTATAATGTCCAAGTGTCATTTTATATTTCGTCGATTTTGAAGTTGAACTAAATTATAAACCTTTATTTGAATAATTTTGTTATATCAAGACATTACATGACCATTTTAATAAGTACAAATCTCATTTTAATGACCACCTATTTGAAACATCCTCAATAAGTTGTAAGTACATATAATTTTATATACATATTCTCATATTGTCTCACATATATAATATAATTGTAGCAACCTGACGATGTTCATAATCATGAACGAAAGCTCGGAATAAAGACTTAAAAGAGTACACTTATCAATTGCTGCATAACCCAATAACCAAAAACTGTACATTTACTGTCAGCAAAGACTCATTGTCTTCTTATATATATATATATATATATATATATATATATATATATATATATATATATATATATATATATATATATATATATATAATAAAGATTTTAGTTTAGATTCTAGTTCATAATATACTACCTCTTTCTGTCATAATTGACAGTATATTGACATAATTGTCTCTAATACCTTTCTGTGAGACGAATTTAAAAGATTTTAATAATTAGTGATTTTTTTAGCATAGTTATTTTTATTATAGTTCCATATTTTTTTTATATTTGTTATATTTTTTAATTTTTAATAACATTCACTGCAATTCTTTTTGTTAATGCCGCTTTTTTACACATTTATAACATCGTTGACTAAAATCTCAAACTGGTGAGTTGTTTTTTAATACCCAGTTTCACTATTATACCTTTAATATTATTTCAGCGTCCCTGATGATGTTAACGACTGTTAACGAAATATTGGAATCCTAGAAAAGAGTACTCTTTTCTACGATTCCAATATTTCGTTAACAGTCGTTAACATCATCAGGGACGCTATATATATATATATATATATATATATATATATATATATATATATATACATCATGTTACCATTACTGCGTCCGTATAACAAAGCGATCTTATTGCGTCTCCTGGAAATACAAGGAAAATTGATAATTTTCCGACGAATATTTGTTTAAAATTTAATTTCTAATATGGAACTATACTTTGTTTTATTATATTTTAATTTTTTAAATATTCGAATTTTCTTTTATTTTAAACCATTATTGCATCTTTATAACAGGCGGCTTTGTTAACTCCGTATATACCTCCAACCATACACAGTTGCGTCCATTCAATGTTGCCAAACTGAAGGACGCACTAATATTTAGAAATACATTATACATAAAATAAAACAAAAAATATATTAAATTACCGGTATTTGAGCTTCGTAGCGAAATTGTAATATGAGTTGGAATTTTCGAACTGCTTGTTATATTCAATTATGATATCTATACCATTTTGATACAATTGTGATATCTACATATAAAAATGATCCTTATTTATTGAGAACGTATTAAGTAATATTTCATTTATTTATAGTTTTATATAGTAAACTCTCTCTTAACGGACACCTTTCTTCGCCGGACACCTCCTCTATACGGACGATTTTTAAAACAAAAATCATTCGGCGATATGTGAACCTGTACTCTTTAACTCCCTTCAACGGCCTGTGCAAATGCGGACAGGAAATGGAAAAATAAAAATTTTTATCCAAATATTTTACATTCTAATGTTATATAATAAAGCTACCTATACTAAATTTACAATCAAGATGCAGTAGAATTAAACAAACCAAGACACGTTAAATTCTACTAGGAGCACTTACGAAACATAATTTACAATGTATATACATTGTAAATCCCAAATCATGATTTCCAAAATTTATACATTGTAAATTATGATTCGGGAGTGCTCCTAGTAGCATTTAACGTGTCTTGGTTTGTTTATTTCTACTGCATCTTGATTGTAAATTTAGTATAGATTTATTATTTCAAATCAATACAGATGTCCATGAGATGGGTGATATTTGATATAACTGTTTACGTTAGCGGCACCAAGTAATAAAAGTTTGATATTTCCACTTTACATTAACAAACTGTAAGCAAAGCAAGCAAAATAATACATTTTACTAATGTCCTGTGTGTGACCGATGACGCGAATGCCGATGCCAGGAACATTAAATTTTATGATGAAGTTATTGTATTTTGTCTAGAATACAATTTTAACGGAAATATCAGATGAAGCAAAATATTCAAAAACTCAACTTAATTTTGATTAATTTTCGTAATAGATTTTATCTGAATATCGACCTATGTAAAATTAGTAAAACTGAAATAATTTTAGTTTTGAAGGTTTTGCAACGTAAATAATATGGCGTCCACCAAAAGGAAGTTTTTAGGTTTGAAAGAAAAAGTCGATATGGTTCATTATGCAGAGATGCATAAGTTAAGTGTTAGAAAGTTAGCAGAAAAATTTGGAATTGGAAAAACTCAAGTTAGTGAAATTTTGAAACATGTGATTAAATTAATTAATTTTCTGAGAGCGGAAACCTGGAAGCGAAAATAAAATTTTTGAAAACGTAGGGTGCTGCATGAGACCAAATTGTTTTCGTTTTCGATTGGTTTTGTAAAGTGAGGTCTAAAAATATTCCTGTTTGTGGTAAAATTATTCAAGAAAAAGCATTAGAAGTTGCAAAGGAACTAAGTCTCGATATTATGAAAGCTTCTGGCGGATGGCTCGAGAAACTTTGTAAGCGTCATAATATTTCCTTGAAATCCATATGTGCGTAAGCAGCTGCTGTAGATTTATTAGTGGTTTCTGACTGGAAAGAGAAACTGCTCGCTCTCTCTCCGCGAGACATTTTTAACGCAGATGAGACGGGATTATTTTTTAGAACATTACCCAACAAAACTTATACCTAAAAGGAGAAAGATGCACTGCAAATAAGGCTTCCAAAGAAAGAGTCACAATACTATTTTGCACCAACATAATAGGGGACAAAGAAAGGCCACTCAGTAATTGGAAAAAGTAAAAAATCCCGTTGTTTCAAGGTTTCACACATAGAAAAATTACCTATCGAATGGTATAGCCATAAGAAGTCGTGGATGACAAGGGAAATCATGACAGACTGGCTAAATAAATTTGATAGAAGAATGCAGAGGGAAAATCGAAAAGTTCTTTTGTTTCTAGACAATGGTACGTCTCATCCACAACTTGTTTTATCCAATGTTAAAATAATATTTCTACCACCAAATACTACATCAGAATGCAACCCCTGGATCAATGGATTATAAAATGTTTTAAAACATACTGCCGACAATTTTTGATTTGAAGGCTACTGTCGTCAATGGACGAATATGATTCTACAAAGGAGATTAAAAAGTCTATAAATATTACCAACTCCTTAATTTGGACCGTAAGTGCATGGAAGCAAGTGCAACCGAAAACAATTAATAATTGCATCTAGAGATGAACCGAATATTGTGTTAACAGAATCATTTGTGTAATAAATTATTCTGAATTTTTCGAATTATACAGAAAAAAAATTGACGGACAAAAATATATAAGGCAGTAAAATTCCATGCTTCGGAAAGGGAGAACGGCTATTCATCTATGGGAAAAAAATTTGATAGAAATGCTCTCATAGCGCAACAAAATTTATATATATTTAGGTATATACATAGGTACTTCTTGTTGTGAACATTAACAATACAAAAATAAAATGCATAAATAGACCTAAACTTTTTTTTTCTGAACATATTTAAAAACAGGAAAAATTTAATAATTTATTTGATAAGCAGTAATCAGATTGTAGGTATAATTATGAACAGAAGATAAAGTAATTTAAATGAGGTTCTTTCATTCCGCCATACCTAACCTGAAGCTAAACTAAGGATTTTAAATAAATAGCCATAAAAAAAATGAAACATGACCACATATAAAATCACCCCCTGGGATGTCTTAGAAACCAAATGATATACAATATTAAACTCAACTCCACCATTTAAGGAAATACTAAAAAAATACTAAAGCAGATTTTAATTATTTTCTTATTTGTCTTTATATGCATTTTGTATAAAAATTTTGATTTTTAACCAATCTTTGTTGTATATTATTTTTTTAAACTTTTACCTAAACTCATCACACTCTAGTCTTTTAGGGGCTTTCTTTACTTTTATATGATTTTTAAAGTACTTTAATGTTACTTCCTTCTGTTCTTTAGTCCACGGGACGACTTTCCTAATAATTTTCTTTTTTAATTTGGGTGCAATTGTTTTAATTAGTGTATTATCTGCATTGCTATTACTGGTCGACATTTCGGTACCCTTGCTATTTACTAAATCATCCAACATATCATTGTCACCCTCATCACTGTCATGATAATTAAGTTCCAGAAGATTTTCTTCCGTATTGTCATCTCCTATGTCATCTATAGATTTTTCTTTGTATTGGTCTGCTCCGCCTTTTTCCATAACCATCAACAGCTTGGAGATTTTAGCTGTTGGGTAAACATCATCTGGGAGGCGATAGGAACTTCGATGAACACAGGATGTATGACCCAGAAAGGCTCTCCTCAAACATCAATGAAATATCGAATCAAATGAGCAATCTAATCAAAAGTCTATCTACCATAACAACGAAAAAAGAGGTATTGAAGAAAAATACATGTTATGCCACCTCAAGTACCCAAACTGAAGAGCCTCAACATTTCGAAGAAAGTCCAGAGCAAAAATCAAAAATTACAGAAGATAAGTGTCACTTTGTAGTTACACCCCTATACAAGTGGTTCACTATATTAAAGAGAAGCTAGGTATCAAGGAATATATAAGACGTTATATCCTCCTTAAAGACGCTGACACAACAACTGGTTCTTCATTCAAAATAGAATCTAGAACATCTATTAACCTATTACTTAATAAGGGCATTTGGCCACCTGGTGTAAACATTAAATGGTCTATCGAATCTTCATATTTCGAACCAACGCTTTCATCTGGGTCACATAAAAATCCGAAGAATATCAGAAGAGGTATTAGCCTGGAAAATTCAAATAGCAGTTTATGCAACAACAAAGATGAAGTTCAGAGCACAAACATACATACAGACAAACAGGCCATCGAAATTTGCAAAACTAAGAATCCGTTCCATACCCATATTAATTTCATTAAGAAAGATACTTTAGAACCATCTACTAATCTGGATCCATTGACCCCACGAAGAGTTAGATTAACCAATAACTCTAATAGTCGATATCTGTTAGCCAGATTAAGGGAACCGGATATCTTAAAGGCCATTAAACTTCATATTGCTTTTCTACACGACCAACCTGCATTAGTATTTTATGATGGGTATACCAACACGAGTGTTAAACTGTTTCTCGCTTCCGAAGGACTTCCTACAAAGAGTGAAGATCTATGAAAAATTCTTCTAGATTTTAATGATGCTTATGGAATTGGTGCAGATGAGGTAGACGCTGATCTTGCTGCTTTTAGGTCTTTTCTAACTTCGGAAAAAATTATTCACCTGCAAAAATCAAGGGAATGCCACCGAAACTACTATTCCGCTGCCTCTCCAAGACGAAATTTTTAAACATCACGACGTGTTCTGAGGGACTAGAATCCTAAAATAATTTTAGTGATAACAAATTTAGCATTGTTCTGATTAATATTCGTTCTATAAAACTGATGAATTATTTCTGTTTCTAGAGGAATTAGGGTTTCCACCGATAGTTGCGGTTACTGAGCACTGGCTTGAAGTCAACGAGCCTTTTTTTGTAGAAAAATATTCCACTATTGCTAGGTATGACCGTCTAAGTTCAGCTCATGGAGGCACCCAAATTCTTTCTACAAATAATGATTTTTCTCTGGTAACAAAATATGACTTTCTATTAAGTGAAGCATTTTTTGAGTTTTCCTTAGTTTACAGTAAGAACCTTAATCTTTATATTATTTGCATTTATAGATTACCTGACTCTTCCGTGGAACTATTATTTCAGAACCTGCTAAATTTGTTAGATGACCTGCCTCATAAAAGCAGAAAAATTCAATGCGGTGACTTTAATAATAATTATCCTGCTACTTGTGCTACACAAATATCCCTGGTCAACATATTTGAATCATATGGTCTATCAATGCACATTAATTCTCCTACAAGGATTACAAAAACTTCATCTACCATAATTGATTATATTTTCTCAGATTTCTCACCCCGTGATGTCTGCGCTACAACTGTTAATGCGGGACTATCTGATCATGAAGCGGTTTATACGAAGTTTATAACACCTTTAGCAAGTCCTCCTCGAAAACTCGACGTTAAGCAGGATTTTTTCCGGTCCTAACTTTCGTAAATTCCAAAATTTATGCTTAACCTCTGAGTGGCATTTTCCTTCTATGGACGTCAATTATAATTTCAGTGATTTGTTGAATAAGCTTGTCTGTATCTTCAATAAAGCATTTCCTTTAATCAGAATTAAGCCAAAACATCGCAAACCCTGGACTACCAAAGGTGTCCGCATATCAGCCAAAAATATGCGTTCACTAGTCTACATCAAGAAATTTACTACCAACGTCTCTGTTACTGAATATATCACCAAGTACAGGGCAATCTATTTAAAACTTATAAAATCAGCTAAAAAAATTTACTATCAAAATCGTCTCAGAAGCTCTAAAAGTGTTGCAAAAGAAACTTTGTCCATAATAAACGATCTTCGAAATAAAACTCACACAACTCAAACATTTTCCCTTCCAGACCCAGAAAATCTAAATGAATACTTTGTTAATGTGAGTAAAAATATAACATCAACTATTGTGTCACAACAAGATCCCATTTCCTATCTCCCTAAGAAAGGTTTCGAATTCATTCTTTATAAGACCGGTTGATAAATCTGAACTGATCCAAACAATCAATAGTATCAAAAGCAACTCTTCCTGTAGTACCGATGGACTATCCATAAAAATTTTCTCAAATCTCCCAGACAATGTGTTTGGAGTCCTCATCTCTCTAATTAATAATTCTTTTGAGAAAGGTAAATTTCCAGAGTGCCTAAAGACGGCCATCATTATTCCTCTTCATAAGGATGGTGAAAAATCTAATGCCTGCAATTATAGACGCATTTCATTACTACCGGTACTCTCCAAAATTATTGAGAGATTCATAAAAGCCCGACTTATTTCCTTTCTCGTTGATAACAAGATTTTATCACAAAATCAGTTCGGCTTTTTAAATAATAAATGTACCATCGATGCCATGTTTTCTGTACTACATGAGGTTTATCAAGCATTAAACAATAATCTGCACACTGCCACTGTTTTTTTGTGATTATGTCAAAGCTTTTGATTGTGTAAATCACGACATTTTGATCAAAAAACTAGATTTCTATGGAATTCAAGGTATTTCTTTGAACTGGTTTCAATCTTACTTGGATAATAGGAAACAACGGGTTAGAGAAAATGATACAGACTCTAGTCTCAAAAATGTTGTACGTGGTTCACAAGGTTCATTATTGGGTTCTCTACTTTTCCTTATCTTTACTAATGACATCACTAGTTTAAAAAACGATGGAAAAGTTTTTCTTTTTGCTGACGATACCAGTATCATTTGGAGCAACTCAAATATCGCAACTCTTCATGCTACTATAACTTCTGATCTACTCACAATAAAATCCTGGTCCGATTCTAATTTACCATCTTTTAACGTAGATTAGTAGCATTATCCTATAAAGGAACTCTTCAACCCTTACCTCTTTATAACAGCCAGATCAGTATCGTTGATTCTGTAAAGTTTCTTGGTATTTTTTTAGATAGCAACCTTAAATGGTCCCTTCATATCGATGTGTTAAGCAAGAAACTAACCTCAGCTTGCTTTGCAATAAGATCTGTTTCGAAGGAAATGAATTTAGCCTCTTCCAAAATAACATACTTTTCATTGTTCGAGTCCCATCTTCGATATGGTCTGCCTTTTTGGGGTTCTGGTACAGCTGCCCAATCCGATGTTGTTTTGAAATTACAAAAAAGAGCAATAAGATATCTGTTTGGCCTCAGAAGAACAACACATTGCAGAAGCTACTTCAAAGGTCACAGGATTCTAACACTACCTTCTTTATATGTTTTAGAAACTGTTTGCTTAATTCGTAAACATCTACATGTCTTTCCAGCAAGACCTAGACATGACTATTCCACCAGAAATTCTACCTTTGACATCTATTTACCGATCCCGTCCAGTGAGTTAGTAAAGAAATCTATATTATATTCTGCAAAAAAACTATACAACCATCTCCCTCTGCAACTTAAAATGACAAAAGCCTATTTATCTGAAAGACCAATATTATTCAATAGCAGAGTTTCTTAACCAATAACTAAGAAATTACAGTATTCTTATGTATAAGTAGAATCTTAATCTATATTTGAGTGTCATATGCAACAGCATAACTTATTAAATTTGTTAAGGTAGATTACGCAATTTGCAATTTTTTTTAATTTTGCAATATACATATTGTTAGGGTACTGATTTTTATTTCACTTTATTATGTTTAATTTATATTGACGATTTGTATAATTTTAGTAAATTGTATTTATTATTGTTTTTATTTATGATTCTTGTAAGCTTTGTCTATAAAATTGTTAAATTGTTCATGACATCAAGGCATATTTCTATTCTATAACCTTGTTTTAGGCACTCATTTAATATTCGCTTCCCACGATTCATATTGATAGTAAACTGTTTTTAAGAAAACTATTTTCTTAAAAATCCACGTACAATACGGATCTCAAATATGTATATCTATTAAAGTAAAAATAGATAACAGAGTTGCCACATTTCGGAAGCAATAATATGCGTGATTTGTCAAATGTATACTTGGAGTAGTATATTATCTTAGCGCCAACACGGAAAATCGATGAACTAACAATAAACTGGTTGCTAACATTATTGCGTCCTGATACAAAATTTAAATCATAAAATATATCTGTCATCTGATTATATGTTGCCAAATTGAAATTAAAAAGGAGAAGTTTAAATATTTTGTCAACTTACAGAGTAGCAATGATACTTGAAAAACTACAGGAACAACGAAAATTATGGCTTGACATTATTGCGTCCGATATACGGACGCAATAATTCGAAGGTATCAATAATGTATGTAATTGGGATGTTATCAGACGCAACAATGATAGAATGATGTATATATATATATATATGTGCATTTGTATCCTTTTTGCCTCCGCACATACAACAGACGTCCATCGCTCCACCAAAACTAAAGGTAGTATGTGCACATATAATGCATCATTAACCTTATTTTGATGTATAATATAAAGGCAAAGAAAGAGGGGTAAACATTTATTAACCTAATTTTATACAGTTATTTTATTTGTGTAGTTCGTGTTTGCCTCCATACACTGAACGTACTCTATGGCCTCATTTGCATATTTTATATGATGTTGCAAGTGCGGGTCCAACTCTGTAGATGTTGCCAAATTTATCGTTTAATTATCGCGATTGCGACATATGATTCATACTTATACTTAACTTTTTCGTATTTCTAGTTTGGAATTTATTTGCACCCCCTCTTTTAGTCTTTCTGCCTTTTTATTAGGTACTGTACAGTTCTTCGGTTTCTCTTTATAATCTTCGCAACTTTCTGTTGTATTTTACCTTCTCTGTTATTTTTTAATGGTATTGGTATTGATAAAAATTATTAATGCGTAATCGCTTTCGCCCGGTGGTTTCCCGAGTTGTACGACCTTTTTTCGGTGATTAGCAAGCTAATCGAGTGACTAAAATTAAAAATCTTATAAAAAAATCAACTAAAAAGCAAAAAATAAACAAAAATTGAAAAAATCTAACACATTCGTTAAAGATAAGCGTGGGGCGAAAACTGTTTATTCGATGAACACGCTTTACGCTTTTCTTTGACGAATGTGTTAGATTTTTTCAATTTTTGTTTATTTTTGCTTTTTAGTTGATTTTTTTTATAGGATTTTTAATTTTAGTCACTCGTAACTAAAGAAAATCGTTTCTTAAAAAATTTTCTTTTCATATTTTTTTATTTTTTAACTTATATATTATTGTTCAACTTATACAGTGGCTCACGGTAAATATGGTCATTCGTTTGAAATATGTTTATTGCAAAAAATATTACATTATTATACAGGGTGAGTCACCACTAACGGGACGGAAGATTACAGCGAAATGGTAAAATATTTGAGAAAAAATTAAATTGAATAGTTTGTAAGTTGATAAAATCTACATTTTAAAATTATTTTGGAATATGCAGGGTGCGCCAATAAATGGCGGCGTATCAAAGTTATATTTTTTCTTATGGAACACCCTGTATTTTATTGCATTTTTTAATTATCCGCAAAAAATAAGGTATAGTTTCATAAGGTTTCCCTATACCTATGTACAGAGTGTTCTGAGTTATGTTGACTTTTCTTAAAATGTGAAGTTTAAAAAAAAGGCTTATTCTCAAGTTATTTAAGAAATTATCAAAACATTACTTTTAGATCTAAATAGTTGGATAATGGTTGAATGTATTCCATGATTAATTATTATACATTTGTCTACAGGGTGTTCAAAATTTACAGTTTCATTATTGGAGTATTAAATGGAACACCATGTATATTAATAAATAATTATACTTAACAAATTTACCTCTTTCGAATGGTATATGGATGTCCTATACCTAGGTGTCATAGTTTTTGCGTAATTTACAATTATTTAAATTCTTAATCTGTAAATCGATTTTAAAACAAAAAATGTAGTTAATTAATGTCATTGTATGACATTTTCAGTTTATGACAGTCTGGTTTGGTAATTATCAAAACTATAAACATCCGTGTATGAAATTCAATTTTTTTTTACTTAAAAATGGCTTTGGCAGGGCCAATTACATTCAAATTTAATTGTTCCTAAAAATGAATAATCACGCTATCTATGAAAGACATGCTAGACATGCTACTTTGCATTGGGGAATATTTTTAAAATTGTCTCTTAGCTTCTAAAGTTTACGCTTAAAAGTATCCTGATAGAAGACACACAAAAAGGACGTTTTTAAGAGATTTCTCGATAGATTCTGTGCTAATGGTAATGTTGCATAGATACGAAAAGTTAAATAAAAATAAACCATTTATTTTTTATGACGTTAACGAACTTGATGTACTGCTTTCTGTTACGGAAAACCCAAATACTAGTGATGTTGAAAAAGTAACTATTCGTTACAAAGTACTCGTTACTTGCGATTACCGAAAGTAACGATTACTATTCAGAGAAACAAATCGTTACTTTGACTACTCTGATTACTTCGTTACATCGTACCAATCGTTGATTACTTTGATTACTCTGATTACTTTGATTACTATGATTACTTTGATTACTCTGATTACTTTGATTACTCTGATTACTTTGATTACTCTCATTACTTTGATTACTCTGATTACTTTGATTACTCTGATTACTTTGATTACTCTGATTACTTTGATTACTCTGATTACTTTGATTACTCTGATTACTTTGATTACTCTGATTACTTTGATTACTCTGATTACTTTGATTACTCTGATTACTTTGATTACTCTGATTACTTCGATTACTCTGATTACTCTGATTACTTTGATTACTCTGATTACTTTGATTACTCTGATTACTTCGTACCAATCGTTGATTACTTTGATTACTTTGATTACTCTGGTTACTCTGATTACTTCGTTACTTCGTACCAATCGTATCAGAGCGAGTAGTGACTATTGTATCTACTTTGATTACTCTGATTACTTCGTTACTTCGTACCAATCGTTGATTACTTTGATTACTCTGATTACTTTGATTACTCTGATTACTTTGATTACTCTGATTACTTCGGTACTTCGTACCAATCGTATCAGAGCGACTAATGACTATTGTATCTACTTTGATTACTCTGATTACTTCGTTACTTCTTACCAATCGTATCAGAAGAGCGAGTAACGATTATTGTATCTACAATCTACAACCATTACTTTACTTACATACTTTCTAGACTGACCGTAAAAATGTGGAAATGATTATGTTTCTACAGTATGAGTATGATCAATGATCAACAACTTTAATTTTGTATGCATTGCATTGGTTTTATTAGAATTAGACCAGGGCATTTAGCACTAAAAGCACCAGAATAAATAGATTTTTAAATAGAGCACCTAGACTTGCAACTTTTTGCGTTGTGTTCAGGATGAACTCAAGAAAAAGATTACAATAGAAAAATGGGTGGAAATGCATAAGCGCATTTTAAAATGTATAAAATGCATCCAAAAGTTCATAAACATGTCAAAATCAGTATACGGTCAGATTTTGTTATTCGGGGGGTTTTTGGGGTCACTGAATACGAATATGCAATCAGAACCGACCTCTTTGTTTGTGACGTGTTCTGTCCACGATATTTTCAGAATTCTTCTGTACACCCACAGCTCGAATGATTTTAGTTTTTTCATTGATGCAGCATTCAAGGTCCAAGCTTCCATTCCATAAAGCAAAGTCGAGAAAACGTAGCATCTAGCCAACCTAACTCTTAGCTCCAACTTTAAAGCTGTTGTGCAGAGCACTTTTCGCATTTTGTTAAAATTTACTCTAGCCTTTTCTATTCTGATTTTGATTTCCTGTAAGTAATCTCCTGTGGAGTTGGATCATTGTTCCAAGATATGCATATTGGTCGACTCGTTCGATATTCGATCCGTTTTTGAATAGATTTTCGTTATTTCTTTGAGTTTTCGATATTCTCATAAACTTTGTCTTCTTGACATTCATTGGTAGCCCGTATTCTTGTCCAAACTCCTATATTCTGGTCACCAGCCTCTGAAAATCCCCAATATTTTCAGCTAAGATGACAGTGTCATCCGCATATCTAATGTTGTTAATGGGAACTCCATTTACTTTTATTCCACCTGTTTCACCCTCAAGAGCTTTTTTTAAGATCGCTTCCGAGTAGACATTAAAAAGAATTGGCGACAACACGCATCCCTGTCTCACTCCACGTCTGATTTCAATTTCCTCTGACAACTGATTGTTAACACGTACTTTTGCTCAATGCTTATAGTATAAATTCGATATAATCCTGAGGTCATTTGTAGTCTATGTTCTTTGATTCCCGGACATGCATTAATAATTGTTAATGTCGTACTTTATCGAATGATTTATTATAGTCAATAAAACACGCATACAGTAGGAAAATGAAAGAATACCCATGAACGAACATATAAACACGCTGTATTTTCCTGTCACCGTGTTACACAAAAAATTGGCCAGCGCAAGTACATGTAATAATTATTGTTACACGTACTTGCACTGGACAATTTTCTTTGTGACACGGTAACAGGAAAATACAGCGTATTTTGTATGTTCGTTCATAGGTATTCTTTCATTTTTCCGACTGTATATATCTTGATTGACGTCCAGGCACCTTTGTATAAGTATGTTAAGTGAAAAAAGAACTTCACGAGTTCCCAGGCCTTTGTGAAACCCAAATTGCGTATCATTTTACCAGTACCAGTTTATGATATAGGTACAAGTACATATTCTAACAGAACATATTCATATAGGTACAAGTGTACATGTACAACTATACGCTTTCAGTCGAAGGTACTAGGGACCATAACAAATGCACCTTCTTGGTTTATACCAAACAGGGAAATCCGAGACGATCCCAAGTAGGCACAGTTAAGGAAATAGTAAGTGAATACAGCAGCCGCTATTTGGTGGAATTGAAAAACCACCCAAACAATCTTGCACTAATCCTGATAGATAATAGTGAGCACTGAGCAGACTCGGAGACTGAAGAGCCACAAACCACTGGAGCTACCGTATAGGTTCTTAGGTTCTAAGCAGCAGTGAAGTGCAGTGAAGTACTTAGCGTTAAAGGCACATTTCAATAATCTAAGAGACTATTGGAGTTTTTGTTATCACTGGATAACAGATCTAAATTTATACATAGGTACACCCTTTTGTACAAACAAAAAAACATGTTTGTAATTTTTATGTATGGATTCACTCACCATAGATAAAACCCTTATTCACCACCAACCCTTCTTCTATACCTCTATGTACGTTTAGTTTAAAAATATTTACCTTATTTTAACTTCGCCAAAAATTAATAAGTAAACGTCTATGAGGCAGTTAACGTGTTAAAATAGTTTAGTACCGCGAAATTGCGAGTAATTAAGTTCCAGGAACAGGAACTTCCTTGACACGTTCTTGTGTTGAGTTAAATATCTACTTTTAATGGTTACGCATTTAACAAAAGGCATGGTTTTTGAAAATTCAAAAGCCCCTCATAAATTTCTCTTACAACATATGGACTTACAACTGAGCGACAAGTCTAATTGTGCCCGTATCTTTTTACGAAGGAAATGAAGTACTTTTTTGAAATGTGTGTGATAAAGTAATTTGTCTTGTCTTGTCAATTGTGTATTATTCCGAATTTCGAGATAAGTTGTAACGAACGAGGTTTCCGTAATATGTAACCATATGTGTGCTTTTTGACCATCGAGATTCAATGGACAAAAGGATAAAGGATTTAACTTTCTACTTCTGGATAGAAGGAAGGGGTAGAAGGAAACTACGATGCTCCGAAGATTTCAATTTCATTTCAGTGTTTCAGATTCTAATTAACGCTCAAACAAGCAATACGTTACGTACCCTTGTGCTAAGTGCTAAGAAGAAGAAGCCGTTTCAGTTTCAACTCTTCACTCTTCAAAAGACGTATCTTTGCTATTGCTACTTGCTACGAAAGTAGCTATCGGTAAGTGGAAATTTGAATATTATGCTAATTATTGTGTAAAGTGTAGCCTATTATTATTTTATTTAAATAATAATATGCAGTTTATTTAATTACGTTATTTTTTTTAATCATTTATCTTACTTAATCAGTAGACATATTGATAACTTTCAGTGTAGGGCCATTCATAATTTAAAAACATACCCGTTCATTGCATTTTTTACAAAAATTTTTGCATTATTTTTTATATCATTCATTCAAACTTAATCAGTCCTCGTCTAAGGTGTCGAAAGTTGCGTCTAGACTCAAGTGCTTAATGAACTTTTTCCATTCTTTCCTATTCATTGCCATTTGTGTTGCTTCTTGCCAAGTTTTACCCTTACTTTGTAGTATCTGCGAGATGCCACTATTCCATTGCATAATGGGTCGCCCTCTTCTGTTGTTCTGTTCTTCCTTATTGGATTTGCTTCCCACACTCCTTTCACTTGTCTGTTATTGTCCATCCGGGTTAAATTTCCGAAACATGCCAATTTTTTCTCCTTAATTGAGTCGAGTATCGGTTTGATTTTAAGTTTTTCTCTTATTTCGTCATTTCTTATTCTATCTGTTCTTCTTTGGTTCTTTTGAAGTACTTCATCTCTGCTGCATGAATTCTGCTCTAATGTCTTTTGTTTAAAATCCAGTTTTTGTCTAGTTTCATTGTGTAGTTTCAAATGGTTCTGATTGCATATTTAGCATTTTATTGTATTTGTTTTTTTTTTCATGTATGTATATACTTTTTGTTGCTTCGATCAGTTTTTCACTTACTTGTTTCTTCTTTAGGCTTACCCATATATCTTTCTTTTGATTGAGTCGAATGCTTTTTTCTTGTCTATACAGCTCAGATATATTTCTCTATTTTTCTTTAAGGCTTTTTCTAATGCTTATTGGATGGTGTTATGTCATTTCCTGAATCCACTTTGTACGTACTTTAAGTTGTGTTCTATTTCTGTTCTAATTGTCCTTTCTATTACAGTTTCGTATAATTTTGCTGCTACATATAGTAGTGATATACATCTACAGTTCTTACAGTCTCTTGTGTTTTCTATTCCTTTCTTGTGTATACATACGTATAATTATTGCATTCGTCCATTCTCTGGGTATTATTTTTCTCTTCCAGATTAGATTATTTGTATACTTAACAATTTTTCTTTTCCTTTTACTACTATATATTTCAACATTTGTGGTGCTACCTCATCGGTTCCTGGTGCTTTTCAAATCTTTATCTTATTGCTTCTTCCAGTTCTTCTTTTTCTACAGTTTCTGAATTTTCCATGTTTCTCGTTTATTCTCTGTTGATATGGCTTTCTTTTTCCATTATATTCCCTTGCTTTCCATTCAGTATCAGCTCGAAATTTTCCCTCCATCTTTCCATTATTTTCTATTCGTCGTTTATTATTGTTCCTTCGTTCATTCCCTGTTTATTATTTGTTTTAGTTTTGTTTCTTTGATACGTCTTAGGTTTTTCAGGTGCTATAAAATAATTTTACATTCTCTGTGCTTTTTCATCCATTTTTTCTCCGAATGTGTCCCAACTGTTCTTTTTCTCTTTCTTAACTGTCTCTTTAACTAGAGAATTACTACTTGCTCTTGCTGCGAAAATGGGTAAATGGAAATTTGACTGTTATGCTAAGTATTGTGTAAAGTAATGTGCATTTTATTTAATTAAGTTATTTTTTAATCATATACGTTTTTTTTTAATTCTTAATTACTTACGCAATCAATCAGCTACCTCCGCATTATTTGATTTAGGATTAATCATCTATAGTAGAGAATCCGATATAAGGACGACCTGCGCCGATCTCTGTTTAATTGATAAAAATTATTATTTGATATGTAATTTAGTATGTTACTTACTCTTAGTCCTAAGGCTTTCTACCTTCAGGTGTAAGGCTGGTGGAGTTGAGTTTGGCATTGTAGTCTCCATGCTTTCCGATCCTGTGTTAAGTTTCTTGCACTTTCCAGTGCCAATCGTTTCTTTTTGAGTTCTTTCCTGATTTCATCTACGCACATAACTCTTTGCTATTTTCCTCATTACCTCATTTCCGTATCATTGACTCTGGATTTTTGTCTCCCCGTCAATGTGTATTGTGTATGCCTCGCTGCTATACATGATTGTTGATCTAACTACTGATCTAACTAACTACTCCCGTTTTTATTTTCTCTGGTATCTGGTATATTTTCGTAGTGTTAAATAACCTTCCTGTTCGTCCCATTCCATCGTTTATTTCCATGTCTTGTTTACCATTTGATTCAATTATTATTACTAGGTATTTAAAATATTACACTTGCTCTAGTTGTTTTCCGTCTAATTCTATTGCTTGTGTCTTCCTGGTATTTGAGATTATCATTGTTTTTGTTTTATCTATATTAATTTTCATATTTATGTTTGTGATAGTTTTTCTTCTGGGATTTCAAGATTTTTCTGTAAGTCTCCTCTGTTTTCTGCTATAAATACCATGTCGTCTGCAAATAGTAGCTCCAATAGTTCATTTGCCAATATCCTAATGTTAGTTTTCTCATTCTTCTCTTGGCTTTCTTAATTGCATCATCCAGTACCACTGAGAATAGCAGTGGACTCAACACGCATCCCTGTTTGACGCCTTGACTTGTAGTAAATTCTCTGGATTCCTCGTTATTAGTTCTTACTGTCTTTGTATTATTTTTGTACATATCCTTTATTACTTCTATTAGAAGCCTGTCGACTCCTCTTTCATTTACTGTCTTCCATACGTCCTTTCTTCGGATTCTGCCAAACGCCTTTTCCAGGTCGATGAAGCATATATGTACCTATCTCTTTATTCCTATTGATTACCTTCTCACTTACTTGTCCTATTGTGAATATTAGGTCTTGCGTGCTTCTGTTCTTCCTGAATCCACACTGTGTATCTTCCATAGTTGTTTTATTTGGGTTTCTATTCTTGTATCTATTATTCCTGCGAATAACTTCCCAGGGATGCTTGATATGGTGATACCTAGTTATTATTACTGTCTCTCTTGTCTCCCTTTTTGTGTATTGGTAATTGGTAATTTAATGTCTTTCTTCCAGTCCTTTGGTATTTCTGCTCTACTTAAGATATCATTCATTAGTTCTTTCATGCTGTCCATTTCCTCTATTCCCATGAATTTGATCATTTCCGGGGTGATATGATCCTTACCTGGTGATTATTTGCCTAATTTTACTCTATTGCTTTGTCTAATTCCTCTCTTGTTATGGATTCCACTTGTTGTTCTTCATTCATTGTATCTCCACTATGTTGTCCTTGTCTGCATGTGTTTGCTCTTTAAAATGTTCTCTCCATTTTACCATTATTTGTTTTTCTTCTTTTAGTACGTTTCCATTCTTCTCTTTTATATTCGGCATCGTGTGCTCTTTCTTTTGTCGGTTGCTTTAATGCGCCGTAGAAGAGTTTTCCCTATAATTTGTTGTCCAAACAGCTCCCATGACCTTTCCTTTCCTACTTTCACTGCTAGTTTAATCTCTTTCCTTTTTTATTTATATGCCTCGTAATCTTCCGGGTTCTTTGTGCTTACGTGTCTCTTCCATTTGTCTTTTTTGTTCTTTATTTTCTCTCGTATTTCGTCCGTCCACCAATCCGTATTCCTCATGTCAGTATTTGCTATTTTTGTCTTCCCTCAAGTTTCCTCAGCATGTATGTAAGTATATTAACAATATTATATAGAAAACAAGATGTGCCGATCTAATTTTGTCCTGACTATAATTATTAATTAACAATTAAAAAATGACTTTTATTTATAAATTCTACTACATATTTTTCACCCGGGCAGATATTATTTTAGATTTTTTGGATCTTTGTGAAACAAAAAACGTCTTTTGTAATTATTTTTCTATTAAGTTGATCGTTTTCCAACTGTAAACAATTTAAAACTAAAAAAGACCGAATAATGAGAATTTTCAAAGCTCAAAAACACAATTAAAAAATATTTTTTCTACGGCCGTGCTAAAAGAGCCACTTTCACGCACGCATTTCGTTTCCGAAAGTTGCACTTTCCCGCACGGCGTGCGTGAAAGTAAATTTTCCCGCACGGCGTGCGGGAAAGTAAAATACCTTGTAATATGGCCGTATAATACAGTGTGTCCACGGATGGGGTGCCCAAGAGGAAAAACTTTTTTATTTTCAATTTTAGCGAAAAATGTCATTCTTCATAAAAAGTTTTGCTTATTTTAAAACGCCATAAAACGAAATAAAATTCAAGTTTTTCAAAACCTGCTTAATTTGGTAGCCAATTTTATGTAATCGCTATAAATTTTTGCACTAACTTCGAAATCATAACAATAATCTAGTGTTGCCAAGCTACAATGTAGGTTAGTAATTGTCAACTACGATAAATAATTTGCGAATTGTCATTTTTTTTCGACAACTTTAAGCGTTCAACAAAGAATTTATCTTGTGAATGTCATTATTGATCAATATTTTGTTTAACATTGTCGAAAAAAAAATGCCAATTCGCAAAATATTTATCGGAGTTGACAGTTACTAAGCTACATTGTAGCTTACCAACACTAGATTATTGTTATGATTTCGAACTTAGTGCAAAAATTTATAGATTTACTGAAAATTGGCTACAAAATTAAGCAGGTTTTGAAAAACTTGAATTTTATTTCGTTTTATGGGGTTTTAGAACAAGCAAAACTTATCAAGAATGACATTTTTCGCTAAAATTGAAAATAAAAAGTTTTTCCTCTTAGGAACCCCATCTGTGGACACACTGTATATTATAATACATACAATAAACTAATATTTAGATATTATTTACTAATTTATTTCAAATTTATCTTACTGTCTTCATGTTTTAATGAAATTTGCGAGATAATTCGATGAAATTAAATTATTTTGACGTATTATTTAAACGTCAGATCAGTAGAAAATTACAATGGTTTTGAATCGTCGTCATGGAAAACCAATATCGTCGTCGTGGTAACCCATTATATTGAAAGTTTGGTTTTGACAACCTTGTGAAAGAATTAATTTGTGTATTTTCACTTCTAAATAAAAATTGATGTAACTCTATTTTTGTGGCGTTTTTTCCAAACGTACGGTCCTAGAAAAAATATTGTTCCTAACTCATGCGGAAAGTGTCTTCCCCGCACTCGACTGCTTGCCCGAATTCCGCTGTCGCGTCGTTCGGGTCAACGGCAGTCTCTTTTTTCTAGGGCCGTACGTTTGGAAAAAAACCACAAAAAATAGAGGCATATCAATTTTTATTTAGGAGTAAAAATACACTAATTAATTCTTTAACAAGGTTGTCAAAACTAAACTTTTAATTTAATGGGTTACCATGCCGACGACATTAGTTTCCATGACGACGATTTAAAACCATTGTAATTTTCTACTGATGTGACTTTTATATATTATGTCAAAATAATTTTATTTCATCGAATTATTGCAATAATTTCATTATAACATGAACACAATAAGATACATTTGAAATAAATTAGTAAATAATATCTCAATATTAGTTTATTCTATGTATTATAGTATAATATTAGAAGGTATTCTACTTTCCCGCACGCCGTGCGGGAAAGTGCAACTTTTGGTAACGAAATGCGTGCGGGAAAGTGGCTGTTTAAGCACGGCCGTAGAAAAATAACTATTTTTTGAATTCATCAAGTCATGATTTTGTTCTGAAGCTATTTCCTTGTGGTATTTTTATAATTAACTATTTTAATTGGGAAATAAGCCACAATTAAATTGAAAAAATTATTTTATTAACGTTTCGACGCCCAAATCGGATGTCGTTGTCAAAATACAAAATATTGCTAAATTAAACAAAAATGTTGTTGCTCAGTAAAAAATTCTTCTATTTTATTTAATCTGACTAATTTATATCGGCAATGCAGACAAAGTAGAAGACTAAAATGGTATTGCTAAAATTAAAGAGTTGCGTTTTTGGGACGACTTTACTGAAAGATAGTTCATTCGATTACATGAAATCAACCCAACTCAAGAATATCCGTCACAAAAAAATCGTAGCATGTGATCTGTCTTTAAAAAGACAACCAAATGCAACGGTGACAGTAAAATTCTCGTGTTAGAGATTCCATACGCGAGGTTTTTTCCTGGTTTTCCCTCGTGATTTACTATGAAATCTTTAACACGAGAATTTTACTGTGACCGTTGCATGTGGTTGTCTTTTTAAATACAGATCACATGCTATGATTTTTTTGTGACAAATATTCTTGAGTTGGGTTGATTTCACGTAATCGAATGAACTATCTTTCAGTAAAGTCGTCTCAGGAAAACAACTGATAAATATTGGCAATATCATTTTAGTCTTCTACTTTAAAATGTATAATATAATATGTCTGAATTGCCGATGTAAATTAGTGAGATTAAATAAATTATTAGAAGAATTTTTACTAAGAAACACCATTTTTGTTTAATTTAATAATTTTTTGTATTTTGACAACGACATTCGATTTGACAATGACAATTATTTTTTCAATTGTGGCTTATTTCGTAATCAAAATAGTTAAATTAATGATTTGATAATAAGCACTAATTGTTAATGAGGAAAGTTCCTTATGGGAAGACGGGTGATGGGCCTACATTAACAACTAAAAAACAATGTTTGAAAATGAAATAAGTCCAAAATAGTTATAAAGAACTGGTAGACATAAGGAACAAAAATGATATTTTTACTTGTTTTTGAGCCGTGAAAATCGTTATTTTTCGTTTTTTTTTTTTATTTTAATTGTTATAACTAAAAAACGGTCAACTAAGAGAAAAATTACAGAATTGTTTGTTTTGAATGATCCAAAAAATTTAAAATAATATCTGCCATAGCCGAAAAAATTTTAGTAAAATTTACAAAAAAAGTGATATTTTTTAATCAGTCAGGACAAAATTATATCAGGCACTCCTTGTATTTTATAATAATTTTTAACATACTAAATTACATTTATAATTTTTATCCATTAAACAGATCAGTGCGCATGAGTGCAGGTCGTCCTTATATCGGATCATTTCTGTGTTTTCACTGGTACACGTAGAATTTAACAATTTTTGAAAATTTTTTGAAGTAGGTACTGTTCAATTTTAAAATTGTTTCGGTTAATTTTAATTTTTGGTTAGAAGAAGATTTTTTGTGTCATTCAAAACAAAAAAGGTCGTTTGTAATTTTTCTCTTAAGTTGAGTGATTGAGTGGACTAGTGGACCACACACACATGAGAAATTTTGAGTGATGATGACACGTGCGATTAGTAAAAAGGACAAACACGAACACATGCCATTTTAAGAAGTTCCTGTCTATTTTTGAGTTCAATGTCCAAGGTACAGTTTGTAGGGAGACTTTATTTTATACCTACTTTCTGATTCTGTTTCTTTTTATTTGCGGATTCCTGTTCAAAAATGTTCCCTTTCAAAAAATTATAATGGCGAAGAGTGATTTGGTCATTGGTGCCGGGAGAAATTTTTGGGCAGAAATTGTTTAAACAATTATTTTATTGTTTATTGTGTATTTGAAAATATTTTTAAATCATGGTAATATATATGTCCCAACTTTTACCTTAATACATTTTTTCGTATCTCTTACACCAAACGAGTAATTGGACTTCCTCGCACTAATGCCGCACCCTGTTTTTATGTACTGACCACTGGATCTTCTCTGGCTTGATATATGATTTTTCTCCACCCCTTTCTCTTATTCATTTTTCTTTTCTGATCTTCTAGTCCCAATATTTCCATATCTTTTTTGACCTCTTGCTTCCATATATTTTTTGGTCTCCTTTTTGGTCTTTTCTCTTTTTTGAGGCTATAGCGTAGTTTAGTACCCTTTTAAGAGTCCTCATGTTCGGAATCCTTTCTAGACGACGTCGCCATATAAGTCTCTGTGCCTTTATCACTCATATTATATTAGGTTGGTTGTATAAATCATTTAACTCAGCTTTTCATCTTATCCATAAACTGTCCTTTATTATCTCTCCATATATCTTCTTCAGTATTTTCCTTTCCCAGATCTCCAGTAAATATTGTTCATTTTTTGTCATTGTCCATGTCTTACTGCAGTATGTTATTATTGGTTGTATACTTGTTTTGTATACCTATATAACTATATTTTTGCCTTTCTTGATAAAAACTTGCTTTTTAACATTCCATTAAGCGCATGTATACTTCTATTCTATTGCCTGGCATTATTCTAGCTTGTATTTCTTTTTTAATGTTCAGTTTACGTAATATTATTGCTTCTAGGTACGTAAATCTTTATACCATTTCGAATTCGTATGATTTTAGTTATTCTAATTCTACTTTAAAACTGCTATCCCTTTTTGTTCTGACCATCTGTTCATTCCATACTCTTTGTGTTAGTTTCATTTATCTACAGTCCCATTTTCTCTGCTGCTTTTACTATTCTCTGTACCTACCATCTTCTGTAGCTCTTTTTTCCTGTTGCCGGCAACACCACATCATCCGCAAACGACAAAACTTAGGGTCTTTTTTGATACAGGAGTCATTTATTGATGACTAATAAGAGCAGTGATGACAAAGGATCGCCCTGCCTTAATCCTTCGTTTACTATAAATTTGTTTGATGGTTGATTGTTTATTTGGCTTTGTTTTATGTATTCTCTAAATTAAGAGGTATCATGGTGCGTAACTTTCTGCTAACTCCCGATTTCTCAAGCGCCTCTTTTCATGTTTTCTTCTTTATTATATCGTATGCTAGTATGTTTGCGTTTGCTGGAAGTCGATAAATAGTGCTATTAGTTGTATTCAATGAACACTGTTCATAGTTTTCTGCTTCGAATGCTTGGTCCTTTGTGTTTCTCCCTCGGCTAAACCAGTACCTATATTCGTCTATTATACTAGATGTTCAACTTCTTTTCCACGTTTATATTTTATGAATTTTGATAGGATTTTATATAGATACAGTATTTATTAATGCTACTTCTCTGTAGTTACTGCTACTGCATTCTTTTTGGTTGCCTTTTTTGTGTAATGGATAAATACTAATTGCTTCCTTCCAATTTTCTGTTATTCGTTATTTTATCCATATCTCCCTTTATGATTTTGTATATCCATTTAGCATAGCAATTCTCCACCCATATAAGTGAATTGTCTTTGCTGCTATGTTATCGCTTTCAGGGCATTTGTTATTTTTAAGATTTTTTATTATTTACTCGATTCGTTCTTTGCTGGGCGATTTATCTTGTATGTCTTCTAAGTGTTCATTTACTGCTTTTGCTTTCACGCATTTTCTTTGACAACTTGCCCTTTAGTAATTCGTCAAAATATCCTTTCCACCTCTCTACTATTTCTGCTTCCCCGCTTTATTTTTAATGCATATGGGTTTTTGTTGGTATCCTCTTTTCTCATTTCTGGCACCTTGATACAGTAGTTATAGTTATGTATTTCTGCTTTCCTGCTTTATTTTTAACGGATATGGGTTGTTGTTGGTATCCTCTTTTCTGTTACTTAGTTATGTAAACAAAACCTTACATGCAAGTGTAGCATTATGAAACGTAAATATCATTGTGTACAAATTTAAAAAGCCATAAATTTTTTAGGTTAATATGGAAGAAACATATAAAAGAAGTGAAATTTGGTTACATTTCTCACCTTCATCTGATGGGAAGGCCAAGTGTAATATATGTGGAATAATATATTCCTATAAAGGCGGTTCAACGTCAAATTTGAAGAAACACATATCAATCAAACATCACACCTTTTTAAATAAACATGCTAGTTCCAATACAGGTGCATCATCATTGAAACGATTAAGTAAGTTCACATTTAAGGCAGATTATTGTAGATACTTTTTTAATCTTTACGTTGCATAAAATTAATATACTTTAAAAAATAGTTAATCAATATTGTTCTGAAGCTATTTCTTTGTGGTATCATTATTATGTCTGAATTGTCAATATGAATGAGTCAGATTAAATTAAATTAGAAGAACTTTTCTATTAAGCAACATAAACAGGATTTGTTTAATTTATTTATATTTTGTATTTCGATAACGATTTCCTAAGTAGAAGTCGAAACGTCAATAAGTATGTATAATTTCCCACTTAGGTAAATTTTTACTTCTTTTTCGAATAAAATAGTAAATTGTAATTAATCATTGTTTGTTCTTAAAAATTTCTTATTTTTTGTTTGTTTTTAATTCTTGGGAAAAGTTTTATAGTTAAGGTATTTTATTGCTGGAATTGAATCTTACCCCATTAACGCCCAAGATATTTTTTTTTTCAAATTTCAAAATTTTAATTAGGTATACATAATTATCTGTAATCTTGTTAATCAGGAAATATACATGAAATTAATTTACATCTTTGCATCTTTGAAATTAATTTACATAAATAGGACGCTGGGCGTTACAGTTATTACATATAATCGAAGGTATGTATGAATGGGTTTAAATCGGTTGCGAGAATTAAAATTTTTATTCACGTCTAATAAAATCAAGTTTATTTTTATGATACTGTAGTAGAAAACAATTTTTACATAATGTTACAGTACATTTTCCACAGTATGTTGGCTTTACAATTTTCCCCCTGACATCGCCTCTGCTTTTCACGTTTTCCATGAAGGGTTCTTTCCCATATATCTAATCTTACATCCATAGAAACTTTTGCTGATGATGTACTCGGTCTTCCTATACACTTCTTGAACTAAGAGTCAATTTTAGGTAGGGAACTGCTACAGTTCGACGAAAATCTAATAAAGTAATATTTGACTTATTGACTCGTTGTAGAGAAGTTCTATTACTAGTTCATTTACTAATGCCAAATCAATGAATCGTGTGAATATTGACCAATACCACTTCTTGGCTCTGATTTTAGTGGAACATTTTCCAACAAACCATAGCACTCAAACCAGTCGTGTTGATCAACGCCTGCCATGTAATTATGTATTAGAATTTTTTATACTTGTGTTTGAGAAATTAAACGTTTTCTTTTGAACTTACGGTTCAATATAATGTAGTAGCTTAGTAGGTTCCATATTGTCAAAATTAGATGCTATAGTAACACACCTATTACCTCAATTTTACAAAAAATATTTCTCTATTTAGGTACATCAAACTGAAAATCATATGAACTACGAGCTTCTTTTCGTATCTTGTATATGACACTTCGATAATATTATATTTTCCCGCAATATTCGTATTGCTCGGTATCCACATTTTTGTAAATGAATTGACAAATCTCTGCTGTTAAATAAGTTGTCAAAAAATACCCAGTGAGTTGCACATTGCAGATTCAGCAATTATAACAATGTCCGCTACTTCAACAAAGAGCCCAAAATTTATAGCCGAATCGATAGGCTTTCCACGTATAAATTGCTTCAATGAGTTATGTCCATATAGTATTTCGCAATCATTTTTTCAATGAACAAAATGTTTTTCAAAAATATTTGTTAAATTCAGTATTTATCACATTGAGAACGAGGCTTCCTTTGTATCATCTGTCGTCTTTATCTATACAGGCATTATCAGTGAAAAGTATAAATTTCTTGTGAAAGGACACCGCACGCATGTTATGGAAAATTTAATATCACTCAAATACAATAAAAGGACATCGCACACATCTTATGGAAAATATAATGTCACTCAAATTCAATAAAATTTATACGAATAGATTCGTTTTAAATTAACGGTCAAATCTTATCATTGCGCCAACTCTTAATTATGATTAATTACGGCGCAAATTGCAATTAAAGTTTATCGAAATCACATTTTTTGAGTCAGTAAAAGTGTCAGTTACAATTACTATTGCTCTGGGTGCTATTCACAAGAGCTTAAACCCCGCTGGGTCTAAGCGGATTAGTGAAACTAATCCGCTGATTTATGGAGTACCGACAATTTGGGTATTTTAAAATATTTTTTCTCTCTCTAACTTAATGTTGTTCTGAAGCTATTTCCTTGTGGCATTTTTATAATTACGTATTTTTTATGGGAAATAAGCCACAATTTTACTAAAAAATGAATTTATTAACGATTCGAAGTATATATTAACTCTAACTTATGTACGTACCCATTTGATTTCAAATTTATTTATATCAATTTCTGCTCTTATTATTGAAAATATAGAGTTGGCGCAATGATAAGATTTGACCGTTAATTTAAAACGCATCTATTCGTATAAATTTTATTGAATTTGAGTGACATTATATTTTCCATAATATGTGTACGATGTCCTTTACATCAGTAGATTGCACCAACTCTGAATTTCAATTAATAACGAAAATTGATACACATAAATAAATTTAAAATCATATCCATATCATATGGGTATGTAAATACCTACATAGATAGAAAGAATAAAAATATTTTGTGAAAAGGAACTGTAAATCTTTCTCCGGGTATTAAAGTATTTTTTATAGATGACCTTACAGTCATAGCGTACAGTACGACAGAACGACAGTGCACTTCCACCGACCCACCCCAAAGTAAGGGTTAGTCTCATGCTGTGTTAATCTTTTTTCAATAGTGACAATATAATAATTATACTAATAATTTTTATGAAGAGGACAGTTTTATGGACTTCAAAAATGTGATTTCCGTAAACTTTGATTCAGAGACGAATCTATCCATGTAAATTTTATTGCATTTGAGTGACATTCAATTTATCATAAGATGTGTGCGTGCGGTGTCTAATTGTCTAAGTCTTAGCGACTTATTTATAGAACACTAAAGACTAAAACAAAAATAAGGGCCATTCAGAAATGTATATTTACGAGGTTTATTTAAGACTCGGATATAATAAACCTTATTCAACAATAATAACCTATGGAAAGGTAAAAAAACTGCCGAAATGAATCATTATTATAATGTCTAATAGTTTAATGTGTATATGTAAATCTAGACTAGGTCAAGAAATGTGTCCATTGTTAATAATTTTTATCGCCAACAGTCACTAAAATAATTCATTATTGTACTCATTTGCCCTCATTTGCGGCAGTACATTAACACTTTATTGTACTGAAAGCAGAATTTTACTTTACCTGCCGCGATTAATCAAATTAAACCAGATTGAATGTAAATGATCGATGGCAGTAATCGAATTGCGAGAATTTAAGTGAACTTAAAATTTATTTACTTTAATTATTTAATTTGCGCTATTAACTATTAAATTTATGTCAAACAGTGAAATTCTGTAGTATTTTGTAATTATATTCATATAAAATAAATTAAAACTTTACCGATTTAGTAATTATTCAATACTGATAACAGTGATAACTATCGATTAAAAATCGAAAGCGGCCATCTTGCAAGTTATCTGTCATCACTGCCATGAAATTGTTTATTATGACATCTAAAATTTCAAAAGATCTTAAATTGTAAATTGCAAGTAAGTATCAAAAACCAATATCCAATTTTTGTAGAAACTGAAATTGTAGATAAAATATATTTTGGCATTATATCCAAGCTTTCAGTACTTCATTTTCCAGTTTTTAATTCAGGGATTATTAAAATTAAAGATGATTAATTTTATGAATAATGAAGATAATCAAATTAACAAAATTGTGTAGTGTTATAAGTTGTAATGAGATTTTAAAGAAGTTAGATAAATGACAGGTTTTTATTCAATTTATTTTATAAATTTTTAATTATTTTTAAATTATTGCAGAGCCCAAACTCTTACGTAGTCAACTTTAAGGTGCGAATCATCGGAATTCAATTTCTAAGTTGATTTCCAACCAAATTATGTTGGCGATAAAATTTTGTATGCACCACGTCAGTAAAGACTTTACTGACTTGGTATATAAATAACTATTTTACGGAATGGGTGTTTGTAATACATATTATAATCAAACAAAATATATTATTCAGTTTACTAGTTTTACTACATCATAAAATATACAGGATATTTTTTTTCTTAACACAAATTTTAATAATTGAAGAAAAAATATATTTTTTAGCTATTTTGTTAAAAAGTGTACTATTTTGTTTATTGACAAATTAGAGCTCCGAAATTTTGTTTTTTTTTTCGATTATTGCTCTGTAACTCCGAAGGGTTTAGCTTTAAACCAAAAACCCCCCGAATTAAAATCTACTGTAATTTAATTCTGCACAGAGGTATTTTTTTCCGATTTCCTTCGACGAAAATTTTCCTCGGAAAATCTGGGTTTTTCCAACAAAATCTTTTACTTTCAACTAAATTGTAGAATAAATTATTCATCGATAATTAAATAAATTGATAGTCCAATTTCAATTCTATAAAGTACATTAGACAGGTATACGAGTAGTGCCTTTTTATACAAAATTCATAGTTACTCTGGTGTACCACAATGAATCTGGTTATTATTGCGACCGTAAATTTATAATTAACTTAATTGACTTAATTTATATTCAATATAGTATTAATTAACAATTTAATTGTTGTTAAACTATTTTTTGTTCCATTTTCGCCGGCTTCTGAAAATATAATGAATAATTGCTTCCCTAAAATTTTAGTTGAAAATAAAAAGTTTTATTGAGAATACCCGAATTTCCGAGAAAAATTTTTATCAAAGGAAAGCGGAAAAATCTGTGTCCAATTAAATTACTATGAATTTTAATTCGGGTAGTTTTGGTTTAAAATTAAAATCTTGGTTACAGAGCAATAACTGAAAAATAGAAGATTTTGGAGCGCTAATTTGTCAATAAACAAAATAGCACCCTTTCTGTTAGCTCTATAAACTTATATTACTGATGCAATCTTAAGATTCGATTCCAGCAATCCAATAATTACTAAATAATTTTTCCTTGTATTTTTCTAATTTGCCTTGAGTATTAATAGATATTTTTCGATGACGGCTAATCGACATTTTTTACTTGTAGAGCCAAATGATGATGAAGATGCTCAATCCATTGCTTCAACTTCAAGTCAGATTACGACGCTAACAAGTGTATCTGAATCTGCATTGCCTTTGTCGTCTAAAAAATTAAAACAACCCTCTCAAACATCAATATTAAGTCACCTAAATAGACCTTGTTCACTACGACGACAGCAAGAACTCAATGACTTAATTTTACATATGATTGTACATGATTTGCAACCAATTTCATTTGTTGAAAATGGCGGATTCAGGGACCTAATGGCGGGCGTTGAACCATCTTATGTCATTCCCAGTCGTTTTACATTTACCTATTCATTTTTGCCCCAAAAATTCAGCCAAAAAACTGAAAAGTTGAAAGGTTTGTTGTCCACCGCTAGTTCAGTTTCCATTACCACCGATGGTTGGACTGCTCAACACAATCAAACGAGTTATTTAGCTTATACAGTCCATTTCATTACAAAAGATTGGACGCTTTATTCCACTCTATTAAAATGTCATCAGTTTGATGATAGTAAAACCGCGCAACATTTAAAAGATGACTTATACAGTGTTGTGAATGAATGGGATATCTTAGAAAAAGTCTTCTCGGTAACTTCAGATAATGCTTCAAATATCAAGGCAGCAATAAAGTTGACTGAGTGGGGTCACATTGGATGTTTTGCTCACACGATTAATTTAATTGTTCAAAGTGGGTTAGAAATTTCTGATGTGTCCCCATTACGAAAAAAAGTTAAGGCGATAGTAGAGTACTTTCATAGAAGTACAAAAGCTAACACTAAATTTAAGGCTATGCAAGGTCAGATGAATGAGGGTCAAAGATCATTAAAATTAAAAAACGATGTAGCGACCAGATGGAACTCTACATAATTTATGATTGAGCGTTTTCTAAAAGTTCGCGAGCCTCTAACTGCAACTATAGGAATTCTGCAGATTCCTGTAGAACTGTTGACGGAATCCGAATGGGTCGCTTTAAAAGAAATGTGTTGCGTTTTAAAGCCGTTTGAACAGCTCACTACAGAGATGAGTGCAGAACAAAATGTAACCTTATCGAAGGTAATTGTCATTGTAAAGGGCCTGCTTTCAGCTGTCCATAAAATTGAACAGAGTACAACAAGTGACAAAATTAAGAATCTTATCTATCATTACGAAAAAGAGATAGGGACAAGATTCGGTTCTGCTGAATCAAACACTTTAATGGCAAGATGTGCTTTTTTGGATCCAAGGTTCAAAACCAAAGTGTTTGATTCAGACTATAACTCCAATAGTACCAAAGAGCATATTCAACATGAGGTAGCTAAACTAATCATTTCGGAACGACGGTCGGAAGATATTATTCATGACCATGACAATGACGAAGTGAATACCGGAGAAGAAACGGCCGCATATGACGATCAAAATTTAGTTTGGGAAGACTTTGATAAGGCCGTAGAGACACCAAAAGACATCGACTCAAAAGCAGCAGCAATCATCGAAGTAAGGGCATATTTAGCCGAAAGTCTAATTCCTAGAAAAGAAAACCCTCTGGAATGGTGGAAAACCAGAGCTTTCTTATATCCGCATTTAGCGCAATTGGCCAAAAAATATTTATGCATAATGTCAACATCAGTACCATCAGAGAGGGTATTTTCAACGGCTGGTCAATTAATTTCTGACAGAAGAAATCGATTGACCGGAGAAAATGTGGAAATGATAATGTTTCTACATGAAAATGAAAATCTTTGATTTTACATGTACGACATTGTTTTTATATATTTTATTGTTTCATTATATCATATTCTTTTTCTTCTTAAAGTGCCCTCTCCTTTGAAGGTAAAGGTTGGCTACTACAATTTTATTGCAAACTCTTGTCTGTCTCGTATCAGTTCTTATTAGCTATTCAAAATTTAGCCCTGTCCATTGTCGGATGTTTCTTAGCCACGATAGTCTTTTCCTTCCTAGGCCTCTCTTTCCCTCGATCTTTCCTTTCACTGTCAGTTGAGCATATATATTAGTGCTTATTCTTTCTCAGTACATATGTAGCTTAGGTATGATGTTTTTCTAACTTTCACTGTGTTGTTGAAAAGTTATCGTGCTTTGCATATTCCGTGCAGCACTTCTTCGTTTGAGGTATGCGATGTCTAACAAATTTTGAGAATTCTCCGGTCGATCCACATGTCAAAGGTCTCCAATTTATTAATGGTTGCAGTTTTAAGGATCCACATTTCAACTGCATAGAATAGAGAAGAGTCAACCAAACGTAGGTTTTTGATAAACGTAGTAGAATTTCGAATTTATTTCGAGAATCATATAGCAGTCTTTTAACTTTTTCGAAAGATTTTCTGGCCTGTTCTATTCTAGATCTTATTTCTATATTAGGATTTAGACTGCTATCGATCCAATAACCCGAGGTACTTAAATTAAATGACCTCTTCTGTCCGTTTATTGTACAAGGTTGAGGTAAAATCGCCTCCATATTTCTATCGCATATTACATTAGTACAGTTAAAATAATTAGACGATAAATATGAATCAAGAGAAATTAAACTTTTTCAACTTTTAAGTTAAGGACAAAAAGAAAGGTCATTAGCGGAACCGAATTCAAAATTATTCTGTACATCGTATTTGAAGCATTATTTGGTGAGAACACCTCATTTTTTGTTGTACTAAACCTCTACCTCTGTTGTTGTACTAAACATTGATATAATTTTAATACATCGAACTGCTCTGCGTACAGACAAATTAAAATTTTCAAATTTTTAAAATTGTTTTGGTCAAATTGCGTTAAGGGAACGGGTACGAACTTTCGGTTTCAATGCTATTTAAATGGGATTCATTTTTTTCGAATCCTGAGAAAACTAAGTAATAATTATTTTTGAAAAATTGAAACGCAGAATGAAAGATTACGTTATTACCGAAGGCGAAGTCCCTGAAAACTTCTATAATGTTTATTTTAATAAGTTACAAGGGTGAAAAAAAAAGAGAAAATTTGGTGTGATTTTTAATTTCAAATATCTCATCCAAAAGAAACTATATTCATTCTAAGGGACTTTCGGCTCTCGGTAATAAAGTAATCTTTTATACGAGTACTGCGTTTAAATTTTTCAAAAATACTTATTAGTTTTCTCAAGATTCGAAAAAAATGATTACATTTAAAATGCATTGAACATTTTGACAGGCGTCAAAATTTTGCATTTTCTTTCTTTCCCCTTAATAAATTTTTTAATGAACTATCCATCCGTAAATGGTTTGTTATGTTAAGCAATCTATTTTGAAATATTTGATTACTTAATGCTGAATTGCGTTCTTTACATTTTTTAAAAGCGCTTTGTTGTCCGTCTAATGATTTTTGTAAAGAGCCAATTTTATTTTGTCTGAACTGAGATTCAAATTTATCACATTCACTTTTGTGTTTCATGTAGTGGTGAGACAAGCTAATTTCTTTGAATAGGTACTCTTATAGATTCTTTGCAAATTAAGCATAGTGCTTTAATAAAATTATTAATAAAGAAATTAACTTTTCATTAAATTCACACTTTTTCTCATTAATTTTTTTTTCTGTTGCATTTTATTTATTTTTTCTATGATAAGACCTGAATTATTTTACCAAATTAAAAATAACTTGTATTTCTCATTAAGTATCTACTGTTGTTGTAGTGAAATACACCTTCCCATTATTCTGTTAGCCCGCATTTTTGTCATCGGCCACATTTCGGCACGACACTAAGTTTTTTGATTTTTTCTAAAATTATATTGATGCTTTGGCGGGCCCTCAAAAAGAGGATAGCATGCGGCCCGCGGGCCAAAGTTGCCGACCCCTGCATATTGTATCGTATTGTATTATTATTATTGTATTATACTGTATTATTGTATTTTATTGTATTGTATTATATTATTGTATTTTATTGTTTTTATTTTTGTATTATAAATAGCTTAAATAAAAATAAAAAACTTAAAATATGTTTACATTTGTTAAAAAACCTAATTTAATTTAAAACCGGTTTAATATTCAACAATAATTGATATAGAATTTATGCTGTTAAAAATTATAAAAAGCAAAATGTTCCCGATATAATTTTATACAGACAATAATTAATTAATAATCAAAAAATGACTTTTTTTAATAAATTCTACTATACCCTATTCCACGAGCATACGCCTGTTTTGGATTATTTCGACAACGAATATTTTACTGTGCAAAATAAGAAGAACGAAAGTAAATTTCAAATTACATTGTTGTGTATTGGAATAATTATTAGCGCCATTTACTTTCGTACTTCTTATGTTGCACAGTAAAATATTCGTTGTCGAAGTAATCCAAAACAGGCGTATGTTCGTGGAATGGCCCATAAATTGTTTTCGGCTCGTTAAGATATTATTTTAAATTTTCTGGATCATTCGAAACAAAAAAGGTATTTTGTAATTTTTCTCTTAAGGTGATACAGTAGCGATCAACAGGTAGCTAAAACGCGTTCCAAGATTGCGGCTATAATTTTGAATATTTTTTCGAGATATTTGGCACACATAATTTGGCACACATACAGAGCCCAATTTAAAAAATTTACTAATATGTGGAAATTACTCTGTAATTAAATACAATATTAAAAAAACAAGCCTGTACCTCCATTAAGAAGAACAAAAAAATAAACTTTCTTCAAATAAACTTTTTTATCCGATGCCTAGATTTTGTGTCATTTTGGAACTACTAATGAAATAAAAAATTTTAGTAGTTCCAAAATGACACAAAATCTAGGCATCGGATAAAAAAGTTTATTTGAAGAAAGTGTATTTTTTTGTTCTTCTTAATGGCGGTACAGGCTCGTTTTTTTAATGTTGTATTTAATTACAGAGTAATTTCCACATATTAATATATTTTTCAAATTGGGCTCTGTACCGCCATTTTTTATTATAATACGAATATGTGTGCCAAATATCTCGAAAAAATATTCAAAATTACAGCCGCAATCTTGGAACGCGTTTTCGCTACCTGTTGATCGCTACTGTTTCCTCTTAAGTTGATCGTTTTCGAGTTATAAACAATTTAAAACTGAAAAAAAAAAACAAAAATGACGATTTTCAAGACCCAAAAACACAAGTAAAATATATTATTTTTGTAATCATTAAGTATCTAAATTCAAATTACTTAAACTTTCTTCTATCGGGTCTCAATAAGAATTTTTGGTAAGTTTTATTCTAAAATATATATTTTTTAATTGTTACGAACACGAAGCGGTCTTAAGGGAAGACGGGCCTGCATTAATAACTAAAAAACAAAGTTTTAAAATGAAATAAGCATAAAATCCTTTCGAGAACTGATAGAAGAAGGTTTGAATTCAATTTAGGTACTTCGTAATTTCAAAAATGTTATTTTTTAACTATGTTTTTTAGCCTTAAAAATTGTCATTTTCCTTTTTTTTTTTTGGTTTTAATTTGTGTATAACTCGAAAATGACCAACAAGAGAAAAATTACAAAACACCTTTTTTGTTTCGAATGATCCAAAAATCTAAAATCCTAATAGATATCTGCACGGGCCGATAAAATTTATCAAAACATCTGGTCAATATTATATCAGGCGCCCCTATTGTTATTTGTAATTTTTAAAATCATAAATTACATATCAAATTTATGGAAATAAAAGGCAAATATCGAGCAACTAGGTGATATCTGCCTTTTATTTCCATAAATTTCAAATATTCGAGCATTCAATCATCTCCTATTTTACATATAAAATCATTTTTATCCATTAAACAGATCGGTGAAGGTCATTGTTATATCGAAATACCTATACAAAATACCTACCTACTGAGAAATACAATTCTCGATATGATTACCGGTACTCAAATACAAAACTAATCATAGTAATCAAAGTAACGAATACTGTAAATGATTACTTGTTATATCGGAATACCTGTACAAAATACCTACCTCTTCTGAGAAATACGATTCTCGATATGATTACCGGTACTCAAATACAAAAGTAATCATAGTAATCAAAGTAACGAATACTGTAAATGATTACTTGTTATATCCGAATACCTATACAAAATACCTATCTACCGAGAAATACGATTCTATATATGATTACCGGTACTCAAATTAATACAAGAGTAACGAAAGTAATCATAGTAATCAAAGTAACGAATACTGTAAATGATTACTTGTTATGTCCGAATACCTGTACAAAATACCTATCTACCGAGAAATACGATTCTATATATGATTACCGGTACTCAAATACAAGAGTAACGAAAGTAATGATAGTAATCAAAGTAACGAATACTGCAAATGATACAAAAGTAACGAAAGTAATCATAGTAATCAAAGTAACGAATACTGTAAATAATACAGAAGTAACGAAAGTAATCATAGTAAGCAAAGTAACGAATACTGTAAATGATTACTTGTTATATCCGAATACCTATACAAAATACCTATCTACCGAGAAATACGATTCTCGATATGATTACCGGTACTCAAATACAAAAGTAACGAAAGTAATCATAGTAATCAAAGTAACGAATACTGTAAATGATACAAAAGTAACGAAAGTAATCATAGTAATCAAAGTAACGAGTACTGTAAATGATACAAAAGTAACGAAAGTAATCATAGTAATCAAAGTAACGAATACTGTAAATGATACAAAAGTAACGAAAGTAATCATAGTAATCAAAGTAACGAGTACTGTAAATGATACAAAAGTAACGAAAGTAATCATAGTAATCAAAGTAACGAATACTGTAAATGATTACTTGTTATATCCGAATACCTACACAAAATACCTATCTACCGAGAAATACTCAATACAAAAGTAATCAAAGTAACGAATACTTTAAATGATTACTTTATTCAAAAGTAACGATTTGTATCGATTACTCGAAAGTAACTATAATCAACATCACTACCAAATACTAGTACGAGAAAAATTTCGGGTCGATTGGAAATCAGTCAAACGAGTGTATGTACAATATATAAGAAAAGCCACTATCATCCGTATAAAACTCAACTACAACAGCATTAGATAGAACAGGAACGTTTAACTTTTCGTTTATAGACTTTAGAATTTGGAGAAGATCCTGATCTTTTTAAGAATTTATTGTGTACAGACGAATCTACCTACTTTTCATAATAATCGTCTAGTTAATAGACATAGCTTTCACTTTATTATGATACAGGAAACAAACATTTTACTGTTGATCGCCAACACCGATGAAGTGTTAATGTTTGGGGCAGTATTCTGAGCGAGTACGTTATCGACCCATATTTTGTTGACGAAAATCTGAATGGAGCAACTTTTTTAAATTTCTTAAAATAAGTTTTTTGGATCCTTCTTAAAACCTTCCACTTAGCGTGCGAACAAACATGTGGCTCCAATTGGACGGAGCTGCTGCTTATTTCTGACGTTATGTTAAGAACAACCTTAACATGAAATTTAGAAATAAATGGATAGATTCGGTCCATATATTTGGCCACCTAGGTCACCAGGATTGACCAAGATGAATTTTTTTAAATGGGGTTATATTAAAAATATTGTAAATGCTACACTTCCTACCCTACTACCTCAGATGATATTTTTATGAAATTAAGAATTTCGAACGTTTTTGCTTCTATAGCACCAGCTATGTAAATAATGTAAACAAATCATTTAAAATCGCTTGTTGTATAAACATTTTGAATGTGTACCTATTACATAAGCGATTAATATCCATGGTGTTCTGTAACTGTAAATTTTGAACACCCTGTAAATAAATGTGTAATAATCAATCATGGGATGCATTAATTATAAGATTATTACCAGACCGTATTGTCATAAAATGACAATGTCATACAATGACATTAATTAACTTCATCTTTTGTTTTAAAATCGATTTACAGATAAAGAATTTAAATATTTGTAAATTACGCAAAAATTATGACACTTAAGTATAGGACATCCATATACCATTCGAAAGAGGTAATTTGTTTAGTATAATTGTTTATTAATATACATGGTGTTCCATTTAAAATAAGCATCATATGACACATTGAATAGTCCAATAATGGAACTGTAAATTTTGAACACCCTGTAGACAAATGTGTAATAATTAATCATGGAATATATTTAACCAATATCAAACTATTTAGATGTAAAAGTAGTATTTTTATAATTTCTTAAATAACTTGAGAATAAGCCTTCTTTTAAAACTTTACATTTTAAGAAAAGTCAGCATAACTCAGAACACTCTGTACATAGGTATAGGGAAGCCTTATGGAACTGTACCTTATTTTTTGCGGACAATTAAAAATGCAATAAAATACAGGGTGTTCCATAAGAAAAAATATAACTTTGATACGCCGCCATTTATTGGCGCACCCTGTATATTCCAAAATAATTTTAAAATGTAGCTTTTATCAACTTACAAACTATTAATTTAAAATTTTTTTTAAATCTTTTACCATTTCGCTGTAATCTTCCGTCCCGTTAGTGGTGACTCACCCTGTATACAGTGCGCTGGAATAAGTGTTACCCCCCCCTTATTAACTTATTTATTTTTAGCACATAAGCAAAACGCTCGGACAGGTCGATTTTTAAAATAAGCATAGTATACTATAGCATCAGTGTTTCGAACTTTACGCGACTCCTCTTCAGGTGATCGGCATAACTTCGAGTTTTTTAAATGGGCAAGTACATCATGTGACACGTCATTTAAAAGCATTTGAAATACTGATTACAAAAATATATAATACTTTAATCCTATTTGAGAGCGTAGGCGCAAAATTTCGGTCGAATTATTTTCAATTGCATTCATTTTTTTCGAATCCTGAGAAAACTAATAAGTCTTTTTTTTAAATATCGAGGGTTTCCCTAAGAACTTCTGTAATGTTTATTTTAATAATTCACAGGGGTGAAAAGAAGAGAAAATTTTGTCTGATTTTTAATTTCAAATATATTATTCAAAAAAACTGTTTGTTTAGTCTAAGGGACTTTCAGCCCTCCGTAATAATTCTGCGTTTGATCTTTTCAAAAATACTTAATACATAGTTTCCTCAGAATTCGAAAAAAATAAATGAGTTTAAATAGAATTTGATCGAAATTTTGCGCCTACGCTCTCAAACAGGAGTAACGTATACAATTTTGTAATCAGCATTTCAAAAGCTTTTAAATGATGTATCACATGATGTTCTTTCCTATTTAGAAAAGTCAAAGTTATGCCTGTCACTTGAAGAGGGATCGCGTAAAGTTCGAAACATTGATGCTATAATATACTATGATTACTTTAAAAATCGACCTGTTCGAGCGTTTTGCTTATGTGCTAAAAATAAATAAGTTAATAAGGGTGTAACACTTATTCCAGCGCACTGTATATAAAAAATTAAAATTTAAATTAATAAACTCAATGTGGTAATACAACTTTTAACATATGTAAATAATATTAAATAAATTAAACAAAAGTCTTCCAACCACAGCAATTTTTAAAAAATTGTGTATTTGTTAATACTAATGCTCACAATAAAAATCGTCAATCTCCACTTTATTATAATATTAACACATAATATAATATAATAATATTATATTACCACAATATAACAGTAGTTCCTTTGAGCTACGACACTTTTAAGCCTGTTTGGATCAATTATTGATTTCACTAATTTGTTTCAATATTTAGGATTAATTTTACTTCATTCTTCTAGAAGAGCATTTTTATATTAATGTCTTATATTTTATATTAATATCTTCTATCTTTTATCTTTTATATTAATATATGTATCTTCTATCTTTTATATTAATATTTTATATTATTATCTTCTTTTATTATTATTATTGTGAATATCATGTTAACGGATCTGAACTCAATAAGGAAAACTAAATTAGGAAATAAATTATTAATTGCATTTAAGTCAGATGATTTTGTCGGTGTTTGAATTACCTACGCTAAATTATATAATAGCCATTGTTTAACAATTTGTGCGGAATGCTTTGAATTGTTATCAATGTAGAAGACAAAACTATCTATAATACCTAACTTCTAGACGCTTTTATTTAAATTTGTTTTCAATATAATATTATGGTAAAATTTGCTCTCGTCAAGAAAGAGCACATGTTTCAATTTTTGCATTTTAATTTTTCCGTTATTTTGACTAATGTAATGTTACTTCCGAGCTTATTATACCTACCATGAAAGTATTCTTTCGTAATATCCGTCGGATGTTTTCAGGATGAACAGTCTTGTTTCAGCACGTTTATACTTCAATAGTATGCTTTAGTGCATTAATTCTTGTATCATTTTTTATAGAAATCCATCGTTCCTTGCTTATAGTTAACTTTTTCGTATTTCTAGCTTAAAATTTATTTGCCACGCTGGTTTCGTGTTTCTATTTTTTTATTATGTACTGCACTGTTGTTCGGCTTCTATTACTTCTAAACATTCACGTTTAATGATGACGTCTACACTATTTGCAGTTATAATAAAGCACTTTTACTTACTAACAACAAAACAAATACATGAAATAGTATCGACTGAGCCTCTTTTGCTTAGGGGAATTCCCCGATATTCCGATTATGACGATGTTTGTTAGTATTAGAATTAACAAATACTCTAATTTTTTAAATTTGGTGTAGTTGAGATTACTTTTTGTTTAATTCCTTTTCATATTATTTACATTAAAAGCTGTGTTTCAGTAACGAGTTTGATTAACATCAAAATAAAGGAATAAGAATAACGACAGTGTTAATAAAACATAAAAAAGAAAAGTATGACTCATAATAATTACATCACTATTAAGTGCTATTACTATTGAAGGCCATGTACGCGAAAAGAAAGTTAAATTTTGTCCTTTTAGGCTTTCTAATTTAAATCACGAGCCCTATTTTATAAATAGATAAAGATAGATACCTACTTAGGATCTGATAAATTTAAGATAACCCCGAAATTATACGAATTTAGTCAAATGCAAACTTGCATAAAATTTTCTATTAAGGTGAGAAAATACAAATATTAGCGTTGCAGTGTCTTATATCTAGCTATTCATAATCATTGTGTATCAGGTTCCGACTACATTATGCGATTAAATGATTGCGATGTTGCCACTACTAAGAGGCGAAGTGAACCGGTGGACATAGCGTATATATCGGAGGCGCCCACTACCTTCGGCTAACGACAGAGTATACGCGTGTAACAAGCTGCGCCTCTGACGCCAGATACGGCGAACTAAAATGTATATCGATAGACGTTAATGACTCGATTTTACCTCTACTTAAAAAATTGGCAAACGCCTTATACAGACGTGTTAACAAATAAATGCACAAGAAACATGACTGTACGTGTTCGCCTCCGATTTCGGAGGCGAACTCGTAAAATCGGAGGCACACTCGAACTAAGGATGTAGCAATCGGAGGTGTATGGGTAGCAAATGCACATATATATATATATATATATATATATATATATATATATATATATGTGCATTTGTATCCTTTTTGCCTCCGCACATACAACAGACGTCCATCGCTCCACCAAAACTAAAGGTAGTATGTGCACATATAATGCATCATTAACCTTATTTTGATGTATAATATAAAGGCAAAGAAAGAAGGGTAAACATTTATTAACCTAATTTTATACAGTTATTTTATTTGTGTAGTTCGTGTTTGCCTCCATACACTGAACGTACTCTATGGCCTCATTTGCATATTTTATATGATGTCGCAAGTGCGGGTCCACCTCTGTAGATGTTGCCAAATTTATCGTGTTATTATCGCGATTGCGACATATGATTCATACTTATACTTAACTTTTTCGTATTTCTAGTTTGGAATTTATTTGCACCCTCTCTTCTAGTCTCTCTGCCTTTTTATTAGGTATACTGTACAGTTCTTCGGTTTCTCTTTATAATCTTCGCAACTTTTTGTTGTATTTAACCTTCTCTGTAATTTTTAATGGTATTGGTATTGATAAAGACTATTAATGCGTAATCGCTTTCGCCCGGTGGTTTCCCGAGTTGTACGACCTTTTTTCGGTGATTAGCAAGCGAATCGAACTCTGTCTCAGTTCAGTTCTCACTTCTCAGTATAGTATGATTAGTTAGCGGTTAGTGTATACACAATTTATCTATTTTAGAAATTAGTTTTGCTTTGTGTGTATAAATTTAAGTGGTATACATTATCTATTCTGACTATCATAAATATGTCAGAACTGCCGGGATTAAAAAGGTAAGTTTAAAAATATTTAATTTTAATTTAGACTATAATTTAAATTATTATTACCTTATTGTCTTCAGTAAATCAAACAATGATGTTATGGCCAACGTACCCCGAACAAGAGGGAGGATTTTATTGGAACTTGCTAATGAGCTACAGGAAAATAAAGAAGGTGAGTTAATTTTTCCCAAAAGATTAATAAACGCGGACAGAAATCCCAATCATTTTAACGATTTATTTATTTTATTCCTTGATTTATTTTGGATACATTGAGTACTATTTATTTATTTTATTCCTTGATTTATTTTGGATACATTGAGTACTTCACATTTTGTTGTAAATATTTTTCCAAAAATATTATTATTTTTTAACTTATATATTATTGTTCAACTTATACAGTGGCTCACGGTAAATATGGTCATTCGTTTGAAATATGTTTATTGCAAAAAATATTACATTATTATATACAGTGCGCTGGAATAAGTGTTACCCCCCCCCCTTATTAACTTATTTATTTTTAGCACATAAGCAAAACTCTCGGACAGGTCGATTTTTAAAATAAGCATAATATACTATAGCATCCATGATACAACGAAATTGAAAATGGTTATTCATTTTTGATTTACATTTACTCTGTGTTGAGTATGAAGGGAACCAGTCTCGTTGGAACTTTACCGCGCTGAGCAGATGTGACGTGAATTGTAAATTGTAGAATTCCCTCATCTTCCTTAGTCTCAGCATCCGTATGGCTTGCAAATTGTAGAAGCCTCGGAGGTGTAACCAGAGAAGGTTCCCATTGTTTTCATTCTGGTGGGATATGTTGTATGCCATTAGAGTGAAAACTTAGTCTTTTGCTAGCAGTTGCCGCTAGGGCATCTATGCCATTTCGTTCGTTGCGATTCGGGACTGCACGCTGGGGTTTGTTTTGGTTGGATCAGGGAGAGCAGCATATGTGCCTCCTGATGAGAGACTAATAAGTTTCGAAACCGGTAGAGGTGCTTGCAGCACTCTCTGATTGGACTGGAATATGGTTCGGCTGTATTTTCGTTTTGCAACGAAATTGAAAATGGTTATTCATTTTTGATTTACATTTACTCTGTGTTGAGTATGAAGGGAACCAGTCTCGTTGGAACTTTACCGCGCTGAGCAGATGTGACGTGAATTGTAAATTGTAGAATTCCCTCATCTTCCTTAGTCTCAGCATCCGTATGGCTTGCAAATTGTAGAAGCCTCGGAGGTGTAACCAGAGAAGGTTCCCATTGTTTTCATTCTGGTGGGATATGTTGTATGCCATTAGAGTGAAAACTTAGTCTTTAACCAGAGAAGGTTCCCATTGTTTTCATTCTGGTGGGATATGTTGTATGCCATTAGAGTGAAAACTTAGTCTAATACAGATTGTCCTTATTGTATCATGTATAGCATCCGTGTTTCGAACTTTACGCGACTCCTCTTCAGGTGATAGGCATAACTTCGAGTTTTTTAAATGGGCAAGTACATCATGTGACACGATATTTAAAAGCATTTTAAATACTGATTACAAAAATTAATAATACTTTAATCCTATTTGAGAGCGTAGGCGCAAAATTTCGGTCGAATTATTTTCAATTGCATTCATTTTTTTCGAATCCTGAGAAAACTAATAAGTCTTTTTTTTTTAAATATCGAGGGTTGAGTTTCCCTAAGAACTTCTGTAATGTTTATTTTAATAAGTCACAGGGGTGAAAAGAAGAGAAAATTTGGTCTGATTTTTAATTTCAAATATATTATTCAAAAAAACTGTTTGTTTAGTTAAGGGACTTTCAGCCCTCCGTAATAATTCTGCGTTTGATCTTTTCAAAAACCCTTATTAGTTTCCTCAGAGTTCGAAAAAAATAAATGCATTTAAATAGAATTTGATCGAAATTTTGCGCCTACGCTCTCAAACAGGAGTAACGTATCATACATTTTTGTAATCAGCATTTCAAAAGCTTTTAAATGAGGTGTCACATCATGTACTTTCCTATTTAAAAAAAAATCAAAGTTATGCCTGTCACTTGAAGAGGAATCGCGTAAAGTTCGAAACATTGATGCTGTAATATACTATGATTACTTTAAAAATCGACCTGTTCGAGCGTTTTGCTTATGTGCTAAAAATAAATAAGTTAATAAGGGTGTAACACTTATTCCAGCGTACTGTATATAGTACATTATTTCACGGTTTTTGCTCTAAATTTTAAAGAACCGTTTGGATTGACATGAAATTTGGCATACGCATAGCTTACATGTCAAAGAAAAAAAGTGATATTGTGCCGATGTTTGCTTTTGCCCTGGGGGTGACTGTCACCCCCTCTTGGGGATGAAAACATATATGTCCAAAATAAGTCCGGAAATGGATAAACTGACTAATTTTAAGTAACTTTTGTTGTATAGAGATTTTTCGCCAAGTCAACACTTTTAGAGATATTTGCGAGTGAATATGTTCATTTTTCAACAAAATAACTACATTTTTAGACGGTTTTTCCCAAATAACTCAAAAAGTAAGTATTTTGTCGAAAAAAAAAAAGTAAAAAAAAATGGTGTACGCGTTAGGTCTCTGGACCTAAATTTTAAATAGAATATTTCGAAGAGAAATATCCAAAAAATTAAGCACTTTTTAATCCATTTTAACTTTTTTAAAGTGTTTACAAAAAGCTTTATTTCTGTTTTTATAGAAAGTTTCTAGCATTAAATTTAAGCAAGTTACGCTCAAAATAAAGTTGGTCCCTTTTGTTTTGGCAAAAAATCGGGAATACCACCCCCTAATTAGCAACATAAATGAAATTAATTGTTACCGCTCCACAAATTATTTTACTTATGTTGTGTTTATATGATCTGTAAGTTTCATCGATTCAAAGTGCTTATTTTTTGAAAAAATTTGGTTTTAAAATAAAATTTTTAAAAATTTTAATTTTGAAAAATATGCTTTTTTTCAAAATAACTTAAAAATTGTTAGAGATACCAAAAATCTCGAAAAACAAAAAAAGTCAGCATTGCTTTTCTGAATATCATGTATTTTTTTGTTTTTCTGTTAGACAAAAATTGATTATGATTTGGTGTTTCTAAATTTGCATACATTCGTGATCAACCCCTCTTAACTACAGCCCTTTCAAAAATAAGGACTTAGAACCGATGAAACTTACAGATCATATAAACAACACATACACGAGTCAAGAAACTTGTGAAGTCGTAACGATTAAGTTCATTTGAGATACTAATTAGGGGGTGATTTTCCCGATGTTTTTACCAAAAAGAAGGGACTAATTTTATTTTGAGCGTTTACTTTTGATGCTAGAAATTTTTTTATAAAACAAAAATGAAGATTTATTCAAACACTTTAAATAAGTTGTAATACGTTTTCCCCGAAATGTGCTTCATTTTTGGTTATTTCACGTTAAAGTATTCCATTTGGAATTTGACGAATATGAATCTATTTTTAATTAGCTATAACTCTGCTTCTACTAGGTACAGAGACGTGATATATACACCATTTTTTTTAATTTTTTACAGGCTATATTTTTGTTAAGTTAAGAGTGTTTTTTTCACAAAATACTTACTATTTGAGTTATTTGCGAAAAACCGTCTAAAAGCGTGGTTATTTTGTTGAAAAAATGAACATATTCACTGGCATATAACTCGAAAAGTATTGACTTGTGAAAAAACTCTATAGAACAAAAGTTACTTAAAATTAGTCAGTTTATCATTTCCGGACTTACTTTGGACGAATATTTTTTCACCCCCAAGAGGGGGTGAAAACCACCCCCGGGGCAAAAGCACATATCGGCACAATATCACTTTTTTTCTTTGACTTGTTAGCTATGTGTATGCCAAATTTCATGTCAATTCAGGCGGTTCTTTAAAATTTAGAAGTTTTTCAATATTTTACCGTTAAAGAACGTACTAGTTAATATAAAAAAATTAAAATTTAAATTAATAAACTCAATGTGGTAATACAACTTTTAACATATTTAAATAATATTAAATAAATTAAACAAAAGTCTTCCAACCACAGCAATTTTTAAAAAGTTGTGTATTTGTTAATACTAATGCTCACAATAAAAATCGTCAATCGCCACTTTATTATAATATTAACACATAATATAACGCTACGACAATTTTAAGCCTGTTTGGATCAATTATTGATTTCACTAATTTGTTTCAATATTTAGCATTAATTTTACTCCATTCTTCTAGAAGAGCATTTTTATATTAATATCTTAGATTTGATATTAATATCTTCTATATATCTTCTATCTTTTATATTAATATTTTATATTAATATCTTCTTTTATTATTATTATTGTGAATATCATGTTAACGGATCTGAACTCAATAAGGAAAACTAAACTAGGAAAAAAATTATTAATTGCATTTAAGTCAGGTGATTTTGTCGGTGTTTGAATTATCTACGCTAAATTATATAATAGCCATTATTTAACAATTTGTGCGGAATGCTTTGAATTGTTATCAATGTAGAAGACAAAACTATCTACGATACCTAATTTCTCGACGCTTTTATTTAAATTTGCTCTCGTCATGAAAGAGCACATGTTTCAATTTTTGTATTTTAATTTTTCCGTTATTTTGACTAATGTAATGTTACTTCCGAGCTTATTATACCTACCATGAAAGTATTCTTTCGTAATATCCGTCGGATGTTTTCAGGATGAACAATCTTGTTTCAGCACGTTTGTACTTCAATAGTACGCTTTGGTGCATTAATTCTTGTATCATTTTTTATTTTTTATAGAAATCCATCGTTCCTTGCTTATAGTTAACTTTTTCGTATTTCTAGCTTAAATTTATTTGCCATGCTGGTTTCGTGTTTCTATTTTTTTTATTATGTACTGCACTGCTGTTAGGCTTCTATTACTTCTAAACATTCACGTTTAATGATGACGTCTACACTATTTGCAGTTATAATAAAGCACTTTTACTTACTAACTACAAAACACTTAACACATACATGAAATAGTATCGACTGAGCCTCTTTTGCTTAGGGCTTAGGGGAATTCCCCGATATTCCGATTATGACGATGTTTGTTAGTATTAGAATTAACAAATACTCTAATTTTTTAAATTTGGTGTAGTTGGGATAACTTTTTGTTTAATTCCTTTTCACATTATTTACATTAAAAGCTGTGTTTCAGCATCGAGTTTATTAATTTTTTAATGTTCTTATTGTGCATACTATATTTTTCACAATAAATATACCTATAATAAACGAATGACGATATGTATTTATTTATTGTGAGCGACTGTATGATTAGGTGATACACACAGTTGTGGTCTAATATAATATCTACGTTTTTGTCGGTTAATTTTTTAATTTTGGACTGTGTGTTTTGGGACATTGTAGACATTACATTTAATTACATTATTATTATTTTAATAATTAAATACATTTAGGTTAACTTCTATAATATATTTTGGAAAGTTTATTTACTTTTAATCAATTATATTATTAATGACTACTGGTATCCATACGAGGCTGCTCCGTGCTCGGTGTAGCAGCTCCACATAGTGGATACGTTGGTGCTCGCCGCTCACCCTCTTCGATTCAACCGGTTTATATGTAGGAGAGCGGATGCCGTAGCGGATGCTCCATTTGAGCAGCTACACCGAGCACGGAACCTCCACGTATGGATACGTACCTTAACGCTTCAACAATCTTATTATTGATGCAGTTACCCCCGCAAACACCGTAATAATTATTAGTTTTGAATATTATAAGAAAGTAGTAAATGACTGAGTTAAAATACCTTAATATTTTTGGATGTAGGTACGAATATCAAAATTATAAGTCAACATCAAGAGCCCGAGACGGAATATTCTGCTGATAGAAAAAATAATGTGTTGGTAAGATGGTTAAAATTCCTTATTTTGTAATATTGTTATATCGTATTGTACAAATGTAAGGAATAAATTCGTTATTACTTAGGCCGGCGAATTATGAGAATAGGGGTCGTGTGATAGCTTACGTGCAAGGTAATTAAGTTCTCTGTTCAGTAATATAAACATAAGCATATCTAATAATTTATACAGGGTGTCCAACAATTTTTTAATTAAATTAATTAACAAAAAGAAGAATTGATGTAATTTACTTCATTCAAAATACATTTTACTGTCGTAAGAAAATAGAAAAAATAATTATTTGACCAATATACTTTGCTTTTCGCTCAAACTCAATGTTCAAACCGCCAAGAGGCAGGTGGGTAGCAGCTTGAACATTGAATTTTTGCGAAAAGCAATGTTTTTTGGGTGTTCTCGCAACAGTAAAATTTATTTTAACTTTAATAAATTACATACATTTTTCTTTTTGTGAAAATTAATTTAATTAAAAAAAACTTTTTTGGACACCCTGTATAAATACTTATGATAATGTTTAAATTAGTGAATAACCTTTCAAATGAGCTAGCACATGACCCCTATTCTCATTTAAAAAATCATCGATCATATGTCTTCACACCTAGGTGGGTGACGTCATTAGTACGGTATATCTATAAATATGTCAAAAAATCATAATTTAAAAATAAAAATCCACCTGTTTCAGGATTTTTCCTTGGTCGATAAGTCGCCGGATTACGCAGTGGTGTAACCAGGATAATCCTAAGGGGGGGGTTACAACTACTTGACGGTCTCTTGGGGGTATGGAATGGTGTTAAGCATATAGAGCTCAAAGTACATCTAAATGGGGGGTTATAACCCCCAAAACCCCCTGATTACGCCTATGGGCTTACGAAATAACGAATCTTTTCCTTTCATTTGCACCATACTGTATAATCAAAAACAGGCTTGGTACACTTCTTATTGTTGACGAGATAATTACGCGTAATTTGTAGGAGTGGGTGAAGTCAAATAATTTTAACGTCTACAAATGTGATGATCCCCAAAACAGTCATTCTGATAACAGCACTGACGAAGACGAATATAATCCATCTCACATACCCAGTTCTTATGTTTCCGATTCCGATAATTTAGTTTCTGATGTTAGTTCAGACATTTTGACAATTCAGGAACCAATAGTCGTTAATAGAAGAGATACTGTTGCACTGGATGAATATGTAAGTAAACATTAAAAAATATTTTACATGTTATTCAAGTTGCGATTAAGAAAGTTATCTGGAATTTATCTATCATCCCTTTCATTTTAGATAGAAGAAAATTCGAATAAAAGGAACAAGAAAAGGACTGTTTGCAAATTTTGTAAGAATAATGTAACAAATTTTGAACGGCATCTAGTTAGACATCATGCCGATAAAAAAGAGGTAAAAGATCTTTCAAATTATTCAACAAGGTCGAAGGAAGACAAAAACATACGAAGAAAAATTTTATCTCTATTGCGATATGAAACTCAATTTGAGGAATTCATAAAGAAGGAGAAAATAGATTCTAATCGATTGCCCTGCGTTTATTGTAAACGTATAGTTGCTGTAAATTACTTACGTCGCCATTACAAAATGTGTGCTACCAAATCCATAAATGAAACTGGCCATAAAATTCAGCATCGTGCTCAATCTCAAACTCTAGTTGCTTGTGCTGATCTTTCTATAAATACAGCTGCTACTTTAAGGCTTAAAAATGAAGTATTTGCAAAAATGAAAGCAGATCAAATTTCATTAGTTGCAAAAAGAGACCCATTAATTCGACATTTTGGGGAAAACTACTTGAAGAAACATAAGCGCGCTCAAATTTCGGTCGCTTGCTCTAATAAAATGAGGGAATGCTCTAGATTATTAATTGAAATGCGCCGACATACCGAGAAGAAAAATTTACCCTTTTTTGAGATATTAAACCCTATGCTCTTTGATACCGTTGTAGCAAGTGCAAGAATAATAAGCGGTTACAACGACGAAACTAAAATCTATAAAGCTCCAAGTTTAGCCATGCATTTGGGAACTACACTAAAGCAAATATGTGATTTGTGTAGTCATTTGTTAATGAAAGATCACCCCGATATTTTTTGTAACGATAAAGACGCAAAACTAAAAGAATTGAAGAGATTTAAGTTGTTAGTGAATAGTCAGTGGAGTTTTGAAATATCATCATTAGCTGTGAAAGATCTTGCGGAAAAAAAGTGGAATAAACCAGTTTTATTACCTCTGACAAAAGATATAATAAAATTTAGAAATCAAATTGTAAACTGCGCAGAAACTAATTTTGAACTCTTACAACAAGATTGGACAAATCAACAAGCTTTTAAGAAAGTAATTGATTCTGCATTATCACTAACTATTCTGTTTAATAGAAGGAAGATAGGAGATGTTCAATATGTAACTATAGATTCATATTTAAAAAATTTCGCATGTGTTGACCAAACAGAGTATTTAGAGCAACTGACTGAATCCGAGAAGCTTTTATCAAATACATACAAGAGAGTTGTAGCTGGCGGAAAAGGTAGTCGACCCATTATTATACTATTTCCAAAAAATGTACAAGCATATATCGACTTAACACTGCAAATTAGAAACAAAACCAACATGCTATCTAAGGAAAATCCGTATCTGTTTTCTTATCCTAACTCTAAATCTCAGTGGGTTAGAGCAGATGTCGTCATCAGACAATTTGCGAATGCAAGTGGCGCAGAAAATCCTGTAGCACTGACGTCTAATCGCTTACGTAAACAAATAGCAACAGTAATGCAACTAATTAATTTATCGAAAGAAGAATACGCTCATTTTGCACAATTTATGGGACACACCGAAAAGACGCACAGGGAATATTACGAGTAAGTTATACTAATTATTGATTTATATGAGTGAAGAGTGCTCGGCAACTAAAGTCGACTTTACACTACATGATTTATCATGTGATTTGTCATATGATTTTTCCCATGACTAGCTGAATGACAATGCTTATGACAAAACGAGCCGTATAAACAATGCAAAATCATATGACAAATCACACAATGTAAACATGTAAATTTCACTCCATGACCAAATCATATGACAAATCACATGATAAATCATGTAATGTAAAGTCGACTTCAGTAATTTAAAAAGATGAATTTGCTAGATTTTTTTCTACTACTAATTCATACTTAAAAATTTCTAATTAAAATAAACAATTTATAAATAATATCGGGTGTTAATTAGAAATTCCATTCAAAGACATTAAGCAAAATGGCGAGTTACAAAAAAGTTTCTACTTTTTACAATAGCAGCAGAATTTTACAATAACGTAACGACAATAATAAGTGCGTTCGCGGGTGCCTGTCGGCTACTAGTCGGCGACAAATTAGAGTCCTTTTCATGAGCATTTTTCAGTGCGTCACAAATGATATAAAAAAAGGTAAGTCCGTGATAATATGCATTTATAACATTTATTCTAACATGACATTTTAGTTAAATCTGACAGTTGTCACATTTTATTTGCAATTTGGAATAAAAACAAATCAATTGTGTTTATTGCACTTATAAAATGGTATTTTCTTTGATTTGTATAGGCTTAAAAATTGTACAGATTATATTCGTAGATATATTATATTTTATAATTCGTAAATATTTTTTTTTCGATTATAGCGCCATCTATCGACAACTAGAATAAATATTATAAATAAATATTATAAAAAGTAATCACAGACGGGCCTTTTTTTCTGTCACATACAATTTAATGCATTAGAAAAAAATTGAAAAACTGTGACGTACTGAAAGATACTGATGAGAAAAAGAATAGCAGCAAAACGCATGCTTACTTTAAAATGATATAAATAATATCGTTAATAGATAAATATGCAAGGTATATTTACCTAGTATAATTTAATAATTAGATATTAATATTAATTAAAAGTAAAATACCTTGTATATTTATCTATAAATATATTTTTATCTATTAATATAACGGTATTATTTATATTAAATGGGGTTAGAAATTGTCGGCGACAATTTGTCCACGGTACCCGCGAACGCACTTATTTAATAATTCGAGTGACAGTTCGTGTCGTATGTGTTTTGTCAGATAACATAGAAATAGCAGTAATAAAGGTAACTATGTTAGTGTCAGACTACGTGGTACTCTGAATAGAAATCCTAACATCCGATATATGGTAAACATTGTTATTTTTAATAATATTTTCCTCTATACTAAAATCACAATCACGATGCATTAGAAATAAACAAACCAAGACACGTTGAATGCTACAAGGAGCACTCCCAAAATAATGATTAACAATGTATATAGGTACATTGTATAAATCCTAAATCATACTTTACAAAGTTTATACATTATAAATTATGATTCGGGAGTGCTCCTCGTAACATTCAAGTATCTTGATTTGTTTATTTCTAGTGCATCTTTATTGTGATTTTGGTATAGTCTGATTACGTCGGTGCGAAATGTGTACTGATTTTTTTCTTTTTCTTGATACTTGCTTGCAGGATTACACAGGACGCTTACCAAATGGCAAAGATGTCAAAAATACTTGTGTTATTTGATAAGGGCCAGGGCCTTCAATATAAAGGAAAGTCATTAGAAGATATTGATATCGATCCTACCAAGGATTTGGTCGAAGCATGTGATAATTCCGATGATGACAGTCTATCTGAGCCACCAAACGATCGACCAGATAATTATGTTAGTGAAGACAGTGAAGCATTGGATAGGGACAATAGCGATAATGAGACAACAACTAAGCGGAAACAGTGCAAGGAGAAAGATTGCAATAGTTCAGGTATTATTAAAAAGAAGGCGAAGAATAACAGAGTACGTTGGACAGAAGAACAGAAAAAATTGGTTAAGTCATATTTTAAAGGGCATATTAAAAAAAGAATTTCACCAAAAAAAGAAGAATGTCAAACATTAATTGATGAACAACCCATCCTATTAAAAAATTTAGATTGGGTTAAAGTAAAAACTTTCGTCTATAATAACTATAGAAAATAATATACAAAATACGAAAGACTAAAACATAGGTACATAAAGTAAAATCTTAAAGGAGCGAATAAGATACATCGAGATAAGATTTTTTATATGAAACTCAAATATTTTAAAAATAATTAAAAAAACAGTAGTATATAACATTTTAGGAAGATTTTTTTTATTATTTGACTATTACTTTCGTATATTAAAATAAAGGCTTGTCTTTATGTGCTTTATTCACTCTTCTACATATGGTAAAGTGTGTATTTGAAAGACGCTGTACACGTACTAGGCGTTTGCGGCAGGTTATTTACCTACCTACTTATTCTAGATTAATGAATTTTCTATTTTTTTACTTCTACAGTAGTTTTTATATTAGGTAGCAGATTACTTTCTTGACATGTTATAGTTTTATATTTTGTAAACTATATTATACTTCATTTCTTTAGTGTTTAAATAAAGTTGTTAAAATTTACATTATGTTTTTTAATCTTAGCATCGGTAAAACAGACCATTTATGTCAACCTAGCAAGGAAGCTTCGAAGTAGTAAATATGTAGTTTCATATGCCTGGGGTCTCTAATAACTTAATAACACACGAGGAGGGTGTTACGTAGAAGGATGACTTCTGCAAGAACAGCTATGATGAAACTGGAAACAATTTTTGGAAAAATTCAAAATTCAACCATAACATTACGGATAGAAATAAAATAGATGCTCATGAAATGTGGGTATACCGCCGTATGTTAGGAATATCTTGGGTTGATCATCGAACTAATGTATCGATAATATAACAACTCAAAAAGTAAAAGACATATTGCCTTAACAAATACAACAGAGATATTTGCAGTATTCTGGACACATAACTAGAAGGGTACGATGGAAAATTTATAATCGAAGGTAGAGTTAAAGGAAAAAGATCTGGGGGAAGATCTCCAAGCCGTTGGGTGGATCAAACAGAAACCCTGATTAACCACGGGTTACATGACTCCGAACAACTAGCCCAGTACAGGAAAGGGTGGAAAGAAATCGTAAAAAACTATAAAAACCTAAAGGTGTCACCAACTCCCAAAATGGATTGCCGGGATTGGGACAGGATGAGTAAGGGAGCTCGCATATTTATTCACAACGTAAAATTTTGTCAGTGCGTGTAGCAAATTTTCGACACTTTTGCCACTAGTTGTGCGCGCGGATGCTTTTAGATAAACCCAACAACGTACAGAAGTTCCGAAAAAGCTGTACGCATAATATGAGCATGATTAACATCAAAATAAATGAATAAGAATAAGGACAGTGTTAATAAAACATAAAACAATTGTATGGTACGTTTAGTACAAGAAAAGTATGACTCGTAATAATTACATCACTATTAAGTGCTATTACTGTTGAAAGCAATGTGCGCGAAAAGAAAGTTAAATTTTGTCCTTTTAGACTTTTTAATTTAAATCACGGGCCCTATTTTACAAATAGATAAAGATAAATACCTACTTAGGATCTGATAAATTTAAGATTGGCCCGAAATTATACGAATTTAGTCAAATGTAAACTTCATAAAATTTTCTATTACGGTGAGAAAATACAAATATTAGCGTTGCAGTGTCTTATATCTAGCTATTCATAATCACTGTGTATGAGGTTCCGACTACATTATGCGATTAAATAATTGTGATGTTGCCACTACTAAGAGGCGAAGTGAACCGGTGGACATAGCGTATATATCGGAGGCGCCCACTACCTTCGGCTAACGACAAAGTATACGCGTGTAACAAGCTGCGCCTCTGACGCCAGATACGGCGAACTAAAATGTATATCGATAGACGTTAATGACTCGATTTTACCTCTACTTAAAAAATTGGCAAACGCCTTATACAGACGAGTTAGCAAATAAATGCACAAGAAACATGACTGTACGTGTTCGCCTCCGATTTCGGAGGCGAACTCGTAAAATCGGAGGCACACTCGAACTAAGGATGTAGCAATCGGAGTTGTATGGGTAGCAAATGCACATATATATATATATATATATATATATATATATATATATATATATATATATTGCATTTGCGTCCCTCGTGGCTTCTGTATAGTTTTGACTCTTCGTGACTTCCGATCAATATACAGCGTGTATATTAACAAGACATTTCATACAGTTAGCGCTCGCTTTGGCATCCGTTATACTGGCAACAATGTACTTATGGTATCAAGTAAAATTTTTAACCTTGGTCGTGTTTATGTGAGAATTTATTTGAAGAACCCAGACAAATTCTATTTATAACTTTTGCCAACTAGGTGGTTTTGCTCGGATATACGATAAGGATTTGCTGTAAATTGTTTGTTTTCGTTTTTATACTCTTAAATCAGGTTAGAAAAACTTATTTCTTGGGTGTAGTTATGGATAATGTATTTTCTAAACTTTTAAATTTTCTATTTTATTTCGATGGAAGAAGACTATGGATCTCGGAAGATTCGATGGAATAAGTTATAATGTAATATACTTAACAATACCACTATATACCCTTGACAAATATTTATTTTTTAAAGTTAGTAATTGTTTGATGAGCCTTTCGATAGGTTAGGTTTATTATTAAATTTTATTTTGATAAATAATCGGTATTGTTTCTCTCTCTCTCTCTGTGTGTCTCTCTCTCTCTCTTTCTCTCTCTCTCTCTCCTCAGCGCATCCTTTTCTGTTTTATTCTTTCGAAATTTGCTATACAAGTATTTTCCATTGCTCTCTGTTTCTCGCTCTCTGTTTGACTTCTCTCCATCTCAAGGCAAACTCTTTCATGATCTCTTGTTACAGTTCTTCTCCAGCTATTATCAGGTCTTCCTCTTCTTCTTCTTTCGTCTGGTTGGTATTCGAGTGCTTGTTTGGTTATATTATTTCGATCCTTCCTCAGAGTATGTATAATCCATTTTCATTTCCTTCTTTTAATCGTGACTGTTATTTTCTCTTGTTTTGTTCTTCTCCGTAGATCTATGTTTTTTATTTTATCTGGCCAGTATATTTTTACGATTTTCCTCAACTATTTATTTATAAAGGTTTGTAATTTTTTGCTAGTTGTATCTTCCTGTCTCTAAGATTCTGCGCCATACAACAATATAGTCTTAAAACAGCTGTTAAAGATTTTGATTTTGGTTAATTCTGATATCTCGCGTGTGTTCCAGATTTTCCTTAATGCATTATATGATTATATAATGAGTGCATATTTTGCTTTTACTATCCTTTTTTCTACATCTGATCTACTAGCGCCTTTTTTCCATGATTGATCCCAGATATGTAAAGTTATCTACCTTCCGTATTTTTCTTACTTGTATTTAAATTTTAGTTTATCGGTTACTGTTTTTTTAAGTTTTGTTTTTTTGTCTTTATCTTCAGGCCCATTACCTTGGAGTATTTTGCAAGCGTGTCGATCTATTTTTGCTTATAGCTGCTATGTTCGGTTAGGGGACAAATGTCATCTGCGAACTACAAATCCTCCAACTAGTTATGCAATTTCCATCTAATACCTGTTTTATTATCGCTTACTTTCTGCATGATCCAGTCCGTTATTATTAAAAATAATGTCGGGGATAGCACACATCCTTGTTTAACTCCGCTTTGTATAGCTATATCTACATACTACCATTTTTCCCGCATGTTCTAGTCTGGCTCTATATTTCTTGTAAAATAGTCTGATTAAGTTGATGTATTTTATCGGTAGTCCATATAGTTTTAGAATCTTCCACATTTGTTCTCTGTTTATACTATCGAAGGCCTACTATCGTCAAAGTCAAAGTAAACTGTTTATATTTTTTTGCCATTCACTAGCTTGTTCCAAGATAATTATAGAGTACAAGAGATACGGCGGTACAGGTACAAGATACAGAGGTACAGATAGAGTACAAATGTGGTCGATAGTGGAGCGTTTTGCGCGAAAACCTTTTTGGTTGTTTCTAAGCCAAGCCGCACACCAAAGAAACATGAAACGAAAAACATGAAACATGAAACGAAAAACATGTTTCATGAAACTAAAACAGTGCTAAACAAATCTCAAAGTCCGCCTACCAATGAAACGAGTGTGATTCATGCTCATGACACATTTTTATTTTCGGAGAGTTTCATAAATGGCCGGACGTATATTTGTTTAGCAGTGGTTTATTTCCATGAAACGTAATTTACGTTTCATGTTTCTTTGATGTGCGGTCGGGCTTAGTCTTAGTTTTTTGTCTAGTTCTGGCTTCAGTCTATTCAATATGATATTTGACATTATTTTGAATGTGGCACTTAGCAGTGTTATTGCTCGCCAATTCTAGCATTTATTTAAATCGCCCTTTTTTGGTATCTTAATGGTTACACCCTCGTTCCATTTCTGTGGAAGCTCCTGGTCGGCCCATATCTTGTTAAAGAGTTTGTGTAATATTTCTACTGATTCGTTTGCGTCCGCCTTTATTAAATCTATCGGTAGGTTGTAGCTTTCAGCGGCTTTGCCATTTTTTAGTTGATTCAGTGTGTTTTGTATTTCTTCTTTCGTAATTTCAACTGTTCTATTGTTTATTTCCTGTATTACATTATCTTCGTTTATATCTGATGTTTGGAGTATATTTCTTCGCAATGTTCTTTTCATCTTTGTATTATTTTATGTTCTGATGTAATTATATTTCCTTGTTTATCTTTGATTTGTTTATTAATGTTTAGTGTTTTCCCTGTCAAATTTCGGATGATATTGTGCTGTATTTTCAGGTCGTTTTCTTGCGCAGCTTTTTCTGACATTTTTACCATATGATTTACATAGTATCTTGTCTTTTCTGGGTTGCTTTTTAACCGCTATATTTTTTCTTTGTATTTCCTTTCTACTGCTTTTCCTTCTTCGGTTGCTTTTTTTTGTAACATTTCTTCTTTTAAGTTTCTTTCTTTCTTCTCTTAGTTAGTTATACCTATTACATTATAAATAAAACAATGCCCGTCACAGTTCGGACGAGAATTTTAGTTATTAACAAATAAGGGTCAAATATGACAGTTTTTTCGTTTAAATCGCTACAGGTAAAAATAAGGTAATTAAATATCTTATTTAGATTATTCATCTTTTAGTAGATAAGCAAAGGTTTAAAATGGAAGTTTTTGAATTTTGATTCGATTAATTGTTACTTGGGAAATTGTAAAATAAAACTAAATTTCGAAAATAAAAAATTGCTATAACTCTTGCAAAAATGAACTTAAGACTTTGATATTGCATGAAATGTTGAGTCAAACAGTCCACATAATGCACAAAAAATTTCCAGACTATTTGTCAATTAGTTTAAATTTCATTCGATGAAAAGAGCTTTTTTTTGCAATGTTGTTGTTCAGAAAATAATAATGATACAGCAATTCTGTGAAAACCACAAGAAGAATACTTATATTTTCAACTTATTTAAAAAATCAATAAGAAGTCATTTTTACCATTCTGAAAACATTTTACGAAAGTAGAATCATTTTTGGCTTATAAACAATTTGAATAACCATATTAACATATTGACTAAATCTGCGTTGGGATTTGAAAAGCTGATATTTTTACACGAATTTTCAAAAAAAACGTTTCGCCTAGGTTAATTACGAGCAAAGTTAGCCACGTTATTTTTAAAGATATATTAACCACTATGTTCAAGTTTACTCAAACTTTTACACATAAACTATATACATACCTTGAACTTCAAAATAGCGATAGTTAGGTTTCTTAATTGTTATGAACAAACTAGCTGTGAATTAAATAAAAAATAAGTGGCTAACTTTGACCGTAATTAACCAAAGTAAAATTTTTTTTTAACATTTATGTAAAAGTACACATCGAAAACAATGTGATAACTACAGGGGTATTTCCGTTACACCAACAATCAGCAAAATATACGGAAGGATCTTACAAAACCGAATAGAAGACGAATACAAGGAAATGGAAGCAGAAGAACAAGCAGGATTTAGAGCCGGAAGATTTACAATTGATCACCATTTTGCAATCGCACAAGTCATGGAAAAGAAAACAGCGATTAACCAAGAGATTTATTTCGTATATTATATTGATCTGAGAAAGGCATACGACAGTGTACCTTTGGTAAAGATACGGGAGGCAATGGAGAATACAAATATTAACATAGAAATGTGAAAAGTGAAAACTACCCCTAATTGTAAAAAATTATAAAACAACATTTTAAACTTTAATATTGTCAACATTTGGTTTTTATTAGATACATAATGATTGTTTTATGCTTTATCATAATATTTCAACCCTTAAAACCACCCTTTTTGGAGCTATATATAAAAAATTTACTTATCCTAAAAGAATCATTTCGGCTTGCATCGATTTACATAAAAATTTGGGATTAGGATCATCTCACCCTGTACTTCATATTCTATATCATGCTTAAGGGCGTTGATTATTTTAGGGGTGTAACCTACCCCTTATTAACAAAAATTATATAAAAACATTGTAAATTTTAATATGGGTAAAATTTGGTTTTGATTTGTTAAATAATGATTGTTTTATACTTTAGGATAAAATACCATAATATTTCAACCCTTAAAAACCACCCTTAATAACATCACAATTTTTAAGTATAAGTAGATAATTTAATAGATCTATACAGAAAAAAAAGTAGAATTAAAGAATTACAAAAACATTTATTTACACAAAAATATGAATTTACAAATATGTACAAATACAAATACAAAATAGTTTTTTAGTCATCTTCTAGTATACGAACCGGTTCTATGGTATTATACATACATTGAAAATGATCCGTAAGTGGACTATTCCAATTTTTCAAAAAAATATTGGTTTTCTAAACATAGCTCCTTCAGTTTTGGCGATAAAAATTTTTTCAAAAATAATTTTGTAGGATTTTTAAAGGGTTATAAGACTGTGAAAACTAAATTCTGTAAGAGCCCTTAGTTTTTAATTGGGGTGGGTTTAAAAGAATAAGAGGGTGTTTGCTCGAAAATAGAGGTTTTAAATAGCTATAGTATCTCGCTAACTGTTCACTGTAATGAAAATCTATGCAGAAGGGAATTTTACTTAATAAATAATAAGCTACAATTTAGTAGTCCATAATTTTTTTCGTATCTCCAGTATTCGTAACTCCAATTTTTCTAAAATTAGGCCTTTTAAATAGGTCAAACTTCTTGGGTGTATTGATAATACGAATATAAAGGGAATGACAGAAAGGTGAAGACCAATTTTTAATTAGTAGGGTAGCTAGGGGGTTGTTTTCACTGATTTTTTCATAAAGAATAGCAGGTACCGACTGTTTTGATCATAAGTCGCTTAATTTTCATGCTAGAGGAGCTTCATATTATTATTTTTTGAAAGGTCTAACAGTATACTTGAAAAAAGATTATTTAAGTTTAATTTAATTTGTGTTACTAAAAGATACATTTTTGATATCTACAGTTTTTTTTGATTAAATGCATATTTTTCGAGGTATTCTCAAAAAACCGTCTAAAAAAGACGATTTTTTCGTCGAAAAACTGTTACTTTCAAGCGCGAATAACTCGAAAAATATTAGTTTTACGAAGAAAATTTAAAAAACATTTTTTTCTTAGAATTACTTTTTACATCGATTTACATGGTTAAAATGCAATAAAAAATTCCCGTCCCCGAGATAGGGTGGCAACCACCCCAAGGTTTTAGCGTACAGCGGCATGATATAGAAAATTATTCTTGGATTATTCCCTGTGAAAATTTCAAGTAAATCCATGTTGGACGAAAAAATTGCGAGCCAAAATGCTTCACTACCTCGACTATAGAAGGAGGAGAAACAATCAGTAAATGTTACGAATATAAATACCTGGGTATAAAAATCACGAATGATGGAACACTGGACGAAGCCATTAAAGAACGAAATACTCAGGGCAGGAAAGCAATTCGGCTCCTAAACTCAGTACTCTGGGACAAGCAGATAAACAACCAAAACAAGAAAAAGATCTATAACGCCGTAGTGAAAAACATTATAACATAGAGCTGAGAAGTATGGCATATGAAGGAAAAATCAAAACGAATGTTAGATGGCACCGAAATGGACTTCTGGAGAAGAGCTGCAGGAAGATCAAGAAGAGAACATGTCACCAATGAACGGATACGAGAAATAATGAAGGTCACACATACAATAAATGAGGAAATCAACGAAATACAACTACGATGGTTTGGTCACGTACAAAGAATGTATGAAGACAGAATCACAAAACAAGTGCAAAACTAGAAACCGCAAGGTAGAAAAAGAAGAGGTAGACCGAGGAAAAGTTGACAGGCAGGAATAAACAAAGCCATGGATGAAAGAGGTCTGAAAGTAGATCAATGTGCGGACGGAGAGGAGTGGCGAACGTGTATCGGAAGACGGAGAACGTTATAAACCGATAATACAATAATACTGTAAAAGTACCAGCCTTTTAAATCCTAAAGTCTAGGGATGGCGGTTGTTGAACAAAAAACCGGTTTTCGGTTATACCGTTTTTTTTTTACATACGGTTTAACCTGACGGTTATAACCGGTCAAAAACCCGGTTGTCCCAAAAACAGGTTTTCGTTTTTTTAATCAAAAGCAAATACTCAATAGGTTATAATGTTACATTTATATTGCACTTTAGTTTGCTCAATTTTCCTCCCGAAAAATTCCCCAACCAATTCAACCTATAAAAATTTTCCCAGGCGCTTTCAAATTACCCTAAAAATGGGCGAAAGTACCCCAATCTCTGATTCGTCGCTCGTTGTAGACGGCATCGGCGTATATTGCGTTGTCAATAATTGGGATATTCCCAAAAGTGATGATCCTACCGATCTACCGAAATGTCCCTTGGATCTATCAAGTTTAAAAATATATCCAAATGACTTATATTTTACTTAAAAATAAATTCGATAAACCAATTCATTATTTACTTCTCTATTGCCATCAAAAAATTTCAGTAGGTAATATTTTTTAATACGTTCGTATAATACCTACCTTTTATATCCTAAGAATTATTTATTGTTTATAAATTACATAATGGAGGTTCTTAATCGGTTTTCGGTATTCAAATTTCTTGCAAACAAGAGTCTTAAGTACTCAAGTATAAACAATTTTTTAAATGATGGTTGGAATATCAATTTTAAGCAGATCACTTACTTTTTTATGTAAATATATTATCATCTAAATCTAAAAATAACTATTCCCAAAATTGTTTCATAAAAGCTGATGTCACACTTTCGTCCAGTTCTCTATTAGTAAATAAAAGTTGAATTATGGTTGTTTGGGTTAATTACTTCGCATATTATTTATATGATTGAGATCGAAAATAGATAGAAATTTCTTCATTTTTCTCTAAATAAATTTGTTTTCCGCAGGTAACTTATTCGGTTTTTCACCAGTAATTACTTTAAAAAGAAAAAACCGGTTATAACCGGGACAAAAAACAACCGGTAAAACCGGTTGTTTCGAATTAAAAAAAACCGGTTTTAGGTTATAACCGGTAGGTCTTTAGCATCCTTAAGTCGATTAATTTAGTTTGCAGTCAATACTAACAAAGTTATTCAAATTGTTTATAAGCCAAAAATGACTCTATTTTACTAAAATATTTTCGGAATGATAAAAATGACTTTTTATTATTTTTTTAAAAACTTTGAAAACATAAGAATTCTGTTTTCATGTGGTTTCCACAAAATTGCTGTAAGGGTCATTCCACGAACATAGGCCTGTTTTGGATTACTTCGACAACGAATATTTTACTGTGCAACATAAGAAGTACGAAAGTAAATGGCGCCAATAATTATTCCAATAAACAACAATGTAATTTGCAATTTACTTTCGTTCTTCTTATTTTGCACAGTAAAATATTCGTTGCCGAAGTAACCCAAAACAGGCGTATGTTCGTAGAATAGGGTATATCATTATTATTTTATGAAGAAAAGCATGCTTCATCATTGCAAAGAAAAGGCTTTTTTTAAAAACAAATTGAATAAAATGTAAACTAATTGACGAATCACCTTGAAATTTTTTGTGTATTATCTGGACTGGACATGGACTGTTTGACCCAATATTTCATGTAATATCAGTCTTAAATTTATTTTTGCAAAAGTTAAAGCAAATTTTTCATTTTCGAAATTTAAGTTTTATTTTGTAATTTCCGAAGCAACAAATAATCGTACGAAAATTCAAAAACTGCCATTTTAAACCTTTGTTCATCTACTAAAAATGAATACTCTATCTGATATAAAATATTTAATTACTTGTTTTTACCTGTAGCGATTTAAACGAAAAAACTGCCATTTTTGACGGACTGTAACGGACATTTTTGTATTTATAATGTAATAGGTATATAGTGTCCAAAAAATCCATTTGAAACCTGGCCGGTCAAGTGTTCCGAACGTATATGTTTGATATATTTCCCTGGAGTACAATGTGAAAATGATGTTAATTGTTGAGATGAATTAAGAGATTGTTGCACTTTGATTTGACGAATATATTGAAATAAAAATATTATACAAAAAAACATGTATGCTACACTCAAAGTCTTTAGATGAACTCTTGACTGCGTTCCTTCTTCCTTCGCTGGGATGGCAGAGGGGCAAAGGAACATAAATTAAAAGGCGCACACATCAGGGTCGGCGTTGCACAATGGCTCGAACATCCTTCCCACCTTGAAAGGCTCCTTTCAATCATCTAGACGTAGTGGACATATTTTGTTGAACCCACGTTTAATGATGCCAGTAGAAGTCTTAATTGTAGCTACTCGATTGATGTTGTCCCTTCCAGTATGTATACTGAGTATTCGGCCTAGCTGCCAATGAGTTGGATTGATGTTGTCGTCCTTTATAAGGACCAAGGCTCCATCTGTGAGAGACTCTTGATTTTTCTTCCAGCGTCCCTTGACTTGTAGCTGGGAGATGTACTCGGTTTTCCATCTTGCCCAAAAGCTTTGGCACATCTGCTGGAGAAGCTGGTATCGATTTAGTCTAGTGACCTTTATATCGGTTAGATCTTGGTCTGGAACTGCTATGATTGGTTTTCCAATAAGAAAATGAGCAGGTGTTAAAGGACTGAGGTCATTAGGATCTGGACTAATAGGAGAAAGAGGGCGTGAGTTTAAAATTGCCTCTATTTGAATTATTAAAGTTTGAAACTCTTCATAAATAAGCGCAGTTTTTGACAAAACTCGTTTTAGATGTAATTTAGATGATTTGACTCCGGCTTCCCAGAGTCCACCAAAATGAGGTGAGTAGGGCGGTATAAATTGCCATTCAATTTCTAGGGAATTTGTTAGTGACCATAATTTATCTCTTAATTCATGTGCATTTAAAAGAGATGCTAATTCTCGTTGAGCACCTATAAAATTGCTTCCATTATCTGAGAATATTTTTACGGGTTTTCCTCTGCGGGACACGAACCTTCGTAAGGCTTGTAAAAATGCTTCAGATGAGAGACTTGAAATCAATTCTAGGTGTACGGCCTTGGTGCTAAAGCAAATGAAAAGACCTATATAACATTTAGTGGTTTTGCATCCACGACCTTTTTTGTCTTTTATGAGAAATGGACCTGCATAATCAACACCCGTTATTGTAAATGGACTAGAAGGCATTACTCTAGCACTAGGAAGGTTTCCCATTATAGGCTGAATGGTTTGTGCATTAAATCTAAAGCATCTTACACACTTTCTGACAGTAGCACGAGCTAAGTTGCGACCGGATGTGGGCCAGTAAATATCTCTTATAGTATTGAGAAGTAACTGAGCACCACCGTGTAGTAATATAAGATGTTGTTCTTGAAACAATAGTTTTGTGAAATGATGATTCCCATTAATTAGAATGGGGTGTTTTTTATTGAAATTGTATTCAGAATACTTGAGTCTACCGCCAACGGGCAAAATATTCTGACGGTCTAGAAATGGAGTGAGACCACATAACCTATTCTTTGATGCCAGGTACTTGTTGTTTGATAAATCTTTAATTTCGTTACAGAATGATTGATTTTGACTAACCTTGATCAATGCATTTAGAGAATACTTTAGCTCCGATAATGTCAAAACACCGGTGTTGCGATTATTTCTGTTAGCACAATTATTTACAAATCTGAAGATGTAACTCGTGACTCTACACATCTTAGAGAAATTAGAGAATCGATCAAACGGAAAGCTCATATCTGGTGCATTTTGAGCTAATAGAGTTTGAGTTTTTAGCTCTGGTAGGTGGTCTACTTTGAATTGTTCATTGGGCCAAAATTGTGAATTTAGAATTATCCAAGATGGACCATGCCACCATGTTTCAGAATTTAATATTTGACTGGGAAACATGCCTCTTGAAATTAAATCTGCTGGATTTTCCTTGGTTGAAATATACTTCCACTGGTAATTTTTCGTTAGTGATTGTATTTCCGACACACGGTTACCTGTGAAAGTTTTTAGTAAATTTGGACTGGTTCTTACCCAAGCCAGCGTTATAGTTGAATCAGACCAAAGGAAATATTGATTAAATTTTAGATTTATGGAAGTCTGAACTTTATTAACTAGGCGAGCCAAAAGCAAGGCGCCGCAAAGCTCTAGACGAGGAATACTGACTGTTTTTACAGGTGCAACCTTGGATTTTGCACACAACAAACTTACTTGTACCCTACCATTTTTATCGGAACTCCTAATATATACACAGGCACCATATGCACGTTCTGATGCATCACAGAACCCGTGCAACTGCAATTCTGTTGGATTGCATAATATAGCATGCCGTGATATTGACAAATTGTTCAATAGAGGAAGTTCGTGTTGCAAGCTGATCCATTTAGAATAGAGTTCTTCAGGTAGATTGTCATCCCAGGATAATTTATTGCACCATAGGTTTTGCATAATGATTTTACCTATGATAGTACATGGGCTTAATAGACCTAGAGGATCAAAGATTTTTGATATTGAAGATACAATGGATCTCTTAGTGATTTTATGTTTAGACAAATTTGTATTGATATGATAAAATAAACAACGAACACGACCATATTAGCCCTAAAGTCTTGGTCTTATTGTCATCGCTTGGAAACTCTAAAATGTCGAAAGCTGAATCAGAATTTGATATATCCTTTAGAACTTGTGAGTTGTTGGAACACCATTGTCTCAGGTGAAAACAACCGGTCTCTAATACATTGGATACATTGCTGCAAATCTCTTGAGCCTCTTGAATAGAATCAGCTCCGGTTAGCATATCGTCGACATAAAAGTCTTCCTTGATTATTCTTGCAACCTTTGGCTTGGAATCTTCAATCTCATTTGCTATTTGTACCAAACAACGTATAGCGAGAAAACTAGCTGAAGCTTGACCGTAGGTGACAGTGTTTAACTCGTACGTTTGTAAAGGTTTTGAAGGATCTTGACGCCATATGATCCGCTGCAATGGTCGCTGTTCTGGATTTATTAGGACTTGCCGATACATTTTAGCGATATCGGCAGACACGACATAGGCATATTTTCGAAACCTCAAAAGTATAGAAAATAGGTCGTGTTGAAGAATAGGTTCTATTAGTTGAATATTATTTAAAGATATTCCATTGGTAGTAGGAGCAGATGCATCGAAAACAACGCGTAGTTTTGTAGTAACGGAAGATTCTTTTGTTACTCCATGATGAGGTATATAGTATTGACATTGACCATCATTTTGGTCTAATATAGCTGACATGTGATTAAGTTTCTCGTATTCGGTCATAAATTCAATGTATCGTGATTGCAATGTAGGATTTTTGACCAAACGTCTTTCAAGAGCATAGAATCGTTGCTCCGCGTGAATTCTTGATTCGCCTAAGCTTTCTGGTCCTTGTTTTAAGGGTAGATTTACAACAAATCGCCCTTTGGTATTTCTTGTTGTACTTGTTTTGAATATTTCTTCACATAAAATCTCATCTTGTGAAAAAACCTTGTGATTATCTAGTTCTTCAAGCTCCCAAAATCTAGCGAGAGCTTGATACAGTTCTTGATTGGCACTAATATTGCATGAAACCGTATTGGGACTAGCGGCTCCAAGAGTTCCGGAAACAATCCATCCAAGTTTAGTTTCTTGTAGATGGGGCTTATTTTTCCCTAAGGATATCTTGTTGGCACCTAGAAGTTGCCAGAACAGATCCGCTCCAATAAGCATATCAATTGAAGAGGGTTTGAAAAACTCGGGATCTGCAAGTTTGATATTGTGGGGAAATTGCAACTCGGAGATACTAAGAAGATTAGCTGGCACATAACCCGTAATTTCTGGTAAGATATAGCAAGTCAAATTGGCCTGGAAGGTATTGTATTTTGATTTGATTGATACCTGGCACTTGGTTTTGACAGAAGAAATGTTATTGGTTATGCCGAATATTGACAAATTAGTGTTTTGAGTGGGAAGATTGAGTTTTTGTTGAATGCCTTCTGTTATGAAGGAAGTTTGGGATCCGCAATCAAGGAGAGCTCTAATTGAGTGAAGATTGTTTTGATTGTCACAAATGAGAACGTATGCGGTAGATAATAAAACCTGTCCTACCGATATAGAATTAGATACGCTGCTATTTAGTACATTTGTGCTCCCTTCACCTGAGCATTGCTCACTTAACGGAGTGTCATTTTTATCGTCATGGAGAAGTGTATTATGTTTTGATTTGCACTTCTTACATGGACCCAATTTGCACTTATGTTTAGTGTGTCCTTCTCTTAGACAATTAGGGCATAATGTTGCTGTTTGATTAACGAACTGGATTCTATCGCAGACCGAAAGTTTTAGGAAATCGTTGCATCTGTATATTGAATGTTCACCCTTACAAAATGAACAATTATAGTGTCCAGACATGAAAACCTTTGTTGTCTTCGCGGTCCGAGAAACCTGATGTGATTTATTATTGTGTGTGTTAGGTGAAATATTATTTTTGTAATTTAAAGAGTCTACAAAATTAGCTCGCTCACGCAAAAATGTCAGAAATTGGTCCAAAGTAGGTGATTTGGTTGTATTACGCGTTTGTCTCTCCCAATCGCTTAGAGATGCGTTGTCGATTTTTTGACAAAACCAAAATATTAACAAACAATCCCAATTTTGAATAGATTGACCTAATTGCTGTATTGCTCCCAAATGTTTTGAGATGTTGTCAGCTAATTGTTGTAGCTTATCATGCGAACCCTTGTGAATAGATTCCAAAAGAAATAAAGCACCTATGTGATCATGCAATAGTTTTTTAGTATTGTCGAATCTTTCGCACAACGTATCCCATGCTACTGTAAAGTTATCCGCGGTGTACCGAATGTTGCTTATAGATGCCGCAGCATTGCCTTCTAGAGCACCCCGCAAATAGAAAAACTTTTCAATATGGGTTAGGTTATTGTTCTGGTGAATAATGCTAGTAAACGAGTCACGGAACTCGAGCCACTGTTCAAACTGTCCGCTGAACTTTTTTAGAGAAATATCCGGCAACTTTATACCACCTGATCGACCTGGTGCACATGTGGAACCGTCGTGATTTTTTAACAATAATTTTGCTGTAGCTATAATATTATAAAATTTAGTTTCAAATGAATCCAGCTCTTTGCCGAGTTCATCTAGTGCAGCATTGTCAGATAATAATTCAATATCGCTATTAATATTTTTAAATTCTATTAGTAGATATGTAGAATCATTGACTCTCTCTTTTAGGGTAAAAATATCTAAATCAGTTAATTTGTCTTTGTTGAGTGTATCTAAATATTTTTCAAAACTTGTCAGAGAGCGTTCGATGGTAGCTCTTTTTTGTTTTAAAATTTTTAAATCTGAATCAGACATTTTAATTAGATAAAATAAATTTAATTAAATAATAAAGATTTTAATTATTAATAAAAACCAGAAAAAATTCAAAATGAATTATATTTGATTATTTGTGTTAATTCTAATTAAATTTTATTTCAATTTCCTATTTAAATTTATTTAATTAATTTCTATTATTAACAAAGAAAAAATTTAAAATGAATTCGATTTAATAAAAAAGAAAAGAAAAAGTTATTATGAATTCGCCCTGTATAAAACTGTATCATAAAACATAACATGCTACCCTATGCATCGGCAATTAAAAACAGATAAAATATTTGGTAAACATCTGTGAGGGTATAAGGAAATGAGAGACTCACTTTCTTTATCGCTGCGCTGCCTGGCTCGCTGGGGCACTCAAGAAGGGTCGGTGTCGATTCTAAAAATAGCTCTCGTCTCGGGATGTGGAATGATGAGTTTAAAATCGACTATTTGGCGGCCCTTAATGTTGGATTTTGTGAATGTATTTTTTTTAATTAATACACTTAATTAGTATTTATTGCACTGGAACGCATTCGCTCGTAAGGACCATGAAAATGATGTTAATTGTTGAGATGAATTAAGAGATTGTTGCACTTTGATTTGACGAATATATTGAAATAAAAATATTATACAAAAAAACATGTATGCTACACTCAAAGTCTTTAGATGAACTCTTGACTGCGTTCCTTCTTCCTTCGTTGGGATGGCAGAGGGGCAAAGGAACATAAATTAAAAGGCGCACACATCAGGGGCGGCGTTGCACAATGGCTCGAACACAATGTGTCTCCGGTTATCCATTTCTTTTCTCTTTTTTTCATCCCTATAATTTCGTTTGCAGTTTTTGCATAATGTCTTTGTAGTTCTTCCATATTTCTTCCACTGTTTCCTCATGTTGGGACAGTGCTGTTCGGTTTAATTTCAGTCTTTTTGTGAATTCGATTCTTGTGTTTTATTGTTTAAGAGCTTCGACATTGTATCTTCTTCTTGTGTTTACTTTCCGGTTTTTGTCTTTGACTAATTTCATCTTTATTTTGGCCCTTACTCGCATGTAATATTTAGTATTCGCCATAAGTGTCTCTACTTGACCTTGTCCAACGCCTTACGATAATCTATAAAGCATAATATATGTACAGTGGAATATTGAATTCCCTAGATTTTTCGATTATCTGTCTTATATTCAACAGGTGTTCTCGAGTACCTCTACTTTTGGTAAATCCAGTTTGCTCTTGTGGAATTTCTCTTTGAAAGAATGTTTTTATTCTCTCATTGATTATATGTAGCATTATTTTAATTTTAATGGCATGTGATATAAGAGAAATAGTTCTATAATTGTCGCATTTATGGAAGCTGCCTTTTTTATGAATTGTTGTTATTGTAGATTTTGTCCAGTCTTTAGGCCATTGTTTAGAATGCCATATTTGGTTACAGAGTCGATGAAGTAATTTTACGCCAGTTTCTTCTGTGGCTTTGAGTATTTCTGCTGTTATCGTATCTGGACCTGGTGCTTTATTATATTTGAGCTAAATGATCGCTAGTCTTACTTCATTTTCAAGTATATCAGGTTCTTCTTTTACCTCGTCAAAGATTTGGTTAACAGGTTCTTGGCGTTGATCATCTTTATATAGGTCCCTGCAATACGATCTCCATGTCTCTGCTATATCTTCTCTGATTGTTCTCAGAGTTCCAGTGTTGTCTTCAATGGCCCAAGTTCTGGCTTTGAAGTATCTTGTTAAGTAGCGTATTTTTCTAAATAGATCTCTCGGCTGATTATCCTGATCATGTCTCTAAATTTCTTTGCATATACTTTGATAGTACAGTTTTTTTATCTGCCTTGCATCTTCGCTTTACTTCTTTATTGAGGTTTCTTAAACTAGCTTTTTCCCTTTCACTATGCATACCACTTTGACAAAGATTTCTTCTATTCTCAATGATTTGAAAGGTTTCATCTGTTATCCAGTGTTTCCGTTGCACAGGAATATTTATCTTTGGATGATCAATTGGTGTTGTTACACAATTTTTAAAAGTCTCCCATATTTCTTGTGATGTTCCGTTACGAATAGAGGGCATTATTTTATGTACTTCCTGGAGAAGGTCGTCCTGCTTTCTTAGTTATATCTAATGATCTATCGGATCTATCTATGATAAAGGTAGTGACATCATAATTGATATATTATAGTATGAGAATAGAAAAATTATATAATTAAAAATATTGTAATAAAGAATTATATCTATATATCTATAAGTGAGGTTCCTATAGCCTCTGCTGCTTCTCGCATTTCGACCGCCATCTTTTTCTGTTCATCCATTCGTCTTCTTTGATGGCTCTATCTCTCATGATGTGCTGTACATGTTCTTCCCAGGTAACTTAAGGCCTTCCCCTTCTTCTTCTTCTTTGTTGTGGTATATAATTTAAAGCTTTCTTTGGCCATCTATCTTCATTCGTTCGTTTGACGTGACCATACCACACTAGTTGCCTCGTTTCAATTCTATCTACTCTGGAATATAGAGTTTTTGTCCTCCTTCTAATATCTTCATTCCTGATGCGATCTTTTTTAAATATACCACACGCTCTCCTTAGATAATCCATTTCTACTACCTACTTCTATTCTCTTTCTATCTTTTTTCGTGATCTGCCAAACTTCTGCCCCATAAGTCATAATAGGCTCTACCAAGGTAGGATAGATTGTCGTTTTTGTCTTATCTTTTTAAACCATAGCTGAGAGCTTAGAATGTTTACCGCTATTTTGCCCTGCTGTGTTCTGTTTTCGATGTCTCTTTTGCCTTCTTTAGATATTATAGATCCGAGATATTTATATTCTTTAAATGTGTTTGTGGTTCTAATTTCTAAATCTGGATCTTCTAATCAAGAATTAAGAATTAAATTCTAACACTTCTATAATATGTTACAATTGAGCAATTAGACCACCAGTTTCGGCAACTGGTTATGATAAATTCATCAATTTTAATGAACATACTTTTTAATTTTTTTTATTTTTGTAATAAAAAAATACATTGTTAATTATACAAAGAGAACATCATTAATCTGTCACAACAATAATTGTTTTAACATACTACAATAATCATTTATAAAAATATCCGAAGTCTAAATACCAACATTTGAGGTGGCAACAGCGTAGTAGAAGCCATGAGGACATAAACTGAAATATACGGATTCCGCGACAACCTTAAACTGAATAAATATATATTTGGACGTCACCAAAACCGTTAAAGTGATTTTAGATATACAGCAAGCGAACGTGGCGCGCCTGACGGCAACTGCTCCAAGTAATGTGTATATTATTATACAGATAACGTGTCTGAGGACATCCGGCCAATATTTTGTTCAGGCATTGTAGGAAGTGGTACCTTTCACCTGCGATAAATTTTAGAGAAAATCCTCGTGGCAACCGTATATCGGAGTCCACGAAGACCTGGACGCCACGAGAGACTACAGTTTAACATGGGGGGACGTCATGAGAGGCTAAAAATAAATATATATATATATATATATATATATACATATATATATATATATATATATATATATATATATATATATATATATATATATATATATATATATATATATATATATATATATACCGGGTGGTGAATTGGAAAGCGGGCCATAGGAAACTCAATGTAAAATTCTAAACTGTTGAATTCCTGCTTCCCTAATTATTTTACATCAAAAGTCATAAGAAACTATTTGTAGAGAATTGAAATCTGTATTGAAAACAACTGTTAATATTGTTCTACGAACAATAATTATTCAAAATTTTGTAAAAATATAATACATTTTTCAGAGTAATACGCCAAAGTTAGGCCACACGCAATACCATAATGTGTATAAGGTTGCATTTGTTGACAATAAATTTATTATATTAACAATTTGAACTGTCAATTTTTTTATTTATTTTATCAATTACTGTTTAAAACACAATAAAGTTGATAAGATACCTTTAGTTAAGGAGAAGTATTAATAATAAAGATATCTTCTTCAGTCAATAATGTGCTCACTGTCAGTTAAATAATAACGTGTGGCCTAACATGCCCACACATACCTACTGCGGTAAATACATTATATTTTTCAAAATTTTGGAATGTGTTTAAATCGTAGAACAATTGTAACTTCTGTTTCTAATACAGATTTCAATCCTCTACAAATAACTTCCGATGATTTTTGATGTAACATAATTAGGGAAGCAGAAATTCAACAGTTTAGAATTTTACATTGAGTATCCTATGGCCCGTTTTCCGATTCACCACCCTGTATATATATATATATATATATATATATATATATATATATATATATATATACAGCGTGTCTACTTGAGTTGGAAACATATGGGAAACTTTTTTATTAATTTTACGAAAAAAAGTTATTCTTTATAAAAAGTTCTGCATGCCCCAAAACCTAAGATTCAATCATCAGATATCAAATTTTCTGAATATTATACGAGGTATGTCAAAAAATATGAACTTCGTTCAAGAGTAAAGTACCTTTATTTCTCTCAATATCGAAAATGCTTATTCTGAAAAGTTGTTTGGAAATAAAAACTAACCTCAAATATGCAATTACATGCTTCTAATTGGAAAAAAATATTTTCCAAATTTTTCTCAAATTTATTGATACTAACTTCGTTTTGATTCATTACACATACGATAACTCTTTTATTATTACTTTTACGAAAAAAAGGTATTCTTTATAAAAAGCTCTGTAGGTCATAAGGCCGAAGATGCAACCAACAGATATCACATTTTATTAATTTTATACGAGTTATGTCAAAAAATATGAATTTCACTCAAGAGTAAAGTACCTTTATTTTTCACAATATTGAAAACAGTTATTAAAAAAGTTGTTTAGAACTAAAAACTATGTGTCAATACGCAATTACATCCTTCTAATTGAAATACTGTGAAATATAAAGGTGCTATAATATTGAGCGAATTTCATATTTTTTGACACACCTCGTATAAAATTAATAAAAGTTGATATATCATGGTTGTGTCTTAGATTTTAGACCATGCAAAGCTTTTTACGAAGAATAACTTTTTTTCGTAAAATGAATAATAAACGAGTTATCATATTTGTAATAATTAAAAACAATGTTGGGTATCCTTAAATTTGAGAATTTTTTTTTTTTAATAAGAAGCATGTAATTGCATATTTGATCTTAGTTTTTAATTCCAAACAACTTTTTATCATAAGAATTTTCGATATTGAGAGAAATAAAGGTACTTTACCCTTGACCGAAATTCATATTTTTTGACATACCTCGTATAATATTCAGAAAATTTGATATCTGATGATTGAATCTTAGGTTTTGGGGCATGCAGAACTTTTTATAAAGAATAACTTTTTTTCGTAAAATTAATAATAAAAAAGTTTCCCATATGTTTCCAACTCAAGTAGACACGCTGTATATATATAAACTAGAAATGATCACAGCTGATTAGTAATTATCAATTTACAAATTATTGGGTTAACAGCTGAAATGGAAGACTCAGTGTACTCTTTTCTAGGATTCCAATATTTCGTTAACAGTCGTTAAGTCGTATAGTTGGGGTGATCCAAGGTTAAGCTATCGAGAAAGACGTGTTTAAAACGGCTCCGATATTTAATTCGTAAATTTCGGATAATATCGAGTTCTTTTAACAACAAAGTGCTTCTCCGACGAAATAGTGGCTGTGCGAATCGAGTGTATTTAGAAAATTGTGAATAAAATTGAATTTTTAGAGATTGCATACGGATAACCTAAACAATAAACCTGTTCTAGTTGCTCCGCTCGGTTGAAGAGGCAAGTAGAGTGGGGTGCGCGGGGACCATTACGATAAGGATAATTATTAGTGTTTATTTACAAAACAATACAGTGGCGTGTAAGTGAGAGTTTTATACCTTCAAAACACTGCCCGGAAAAAGGTAATAGATTTATTATATTTTATTTATTATTATATTTAACGATATGGCCACGTGTAAAGAACTGACTCAGATGGATGGTGAAGAATCTGATGATAGTAAGAGAAAGAGGAATGGAAAAAAAGACGACCAAGATGAAAACCCTTTCACAAAAAGCAGAAAATTATTTAGGTCTCCAGCTAAGAAAGATTGTGATAATACAGAACTGAAAGAAATGATCGCTCTTATGAACGAAGTTAAGGGAATACGAAAAGACCAGCAGAGCTTTCAAGAGGAAATTCGCAATCTAAAAAAAGAAAATTGTGAGTTGAAGGGAAAGGTAAATTTCCTAGAAAGCAGGATAGAAAAGATGGATAAACAATTTCGAAAACAAAACATAGTGATTAAAGGACATGATTTCAAAGAAAATGAGGAAATTGAAGATGCCACCAACTTCATAGCAAATCAATTGAATGTGAACGTTAAAATAAAAGATGTGCAGAAAATAAGAACCTCTCAAGGGAAACTGCCAGTGGCGATAGTAAAAATGGATACAATGAAGGATAAAGAACTTATTATGAAGAACAAGAGTAAATTAAGAGGAACGCGGTACTTCATTGAAAGTGATCTAACACAAACCGAAGCCAGACTACAGAAAGAGTTAAGAGATATGGCGAGAGAAGAAAAAGGAAAAGGTAATGAAACGAAAGTCGGCTATCAGAAAATATGTATAAACGATGAATGGTGGAAATGGAACCATAGCACCGAAAAATTAGAGAAAATGGAAAAAAACTAAGTCTAAACAAACACAGTGGACAGATAAATACGGAAACGAATAAGGCACGAAATATGATTATGATAGGACAATGGAATGTTGAGGGACTTTTGAAGTAGGGGCACTAAAAAATTTATCAGATACATTGGAGAAATATGAGATAGATATTGCAGCTATACAAGAAACTAAACAAAAAGAAAATTTCTGCATAGATGTGGGAAGCTATGTATTCTTCAACAGTGGAGACAATGAACGTATATTTGGAGTTGGATTCCTTATAAAGAAAAAATTTGCCAGTCTGGTGATAGATTTTGAGGCAGTCACAAGCAGATTATGCAAAATAAGAATGAGGGGAAAATACAGAAAAATATCCCTTATAAATGTACATGCACAAACGGAAAATACAGAAGAAGATGTTAAAGATAGCTTTTATGAACAGTTAGAGCATCTGTTCTACCAAATACCATCATACGACACAAAAATAATTGTAGATTTCAATGCCAAGATTGGCAGAGACGACGTATACAAACAAATAACAGGGGGGAAAAGTAAACACAGGGAGAGTAACCTGAATGGAAAAAGAGTAATAGAATTTGCTTTCGAACACAATATGCGAATTATGAGCACTTATTTCGACCACAAAGAAATCCATAAAGGTACCTGGGTATCACCAGATGGACAAACAGTAAATCAAATAGATCATTTGCTAATAGAAGCCAAACATGCAAGAGCCATACAAGATAGCCGAAGTTATACAGGTGCAGATGCAAATTCTGATCACTTTTTGGTCAAAGTCAAAATGGAGCAAATAATTCCCACAATCCCTAAGACTAGTTGCACAAAAATGAAAAGATATAACGGTGCACTACTTCAGAATGAAGAGGTTAAGAAAAAATTCAAGCAGAAAATTGAACAGAAAATAGAAAGCCAGACAACAGTAGATGATATAGAAAGCAGATGGGTACAGCTAAGGGGAAACATTCAAGAGGCAGCCGACTTAGTATTACTAAGAAAAAGACAAAGTAAACAAACAGACTGGTACGATGAAGATTGTAAGAAAGCAATTAGGGAGCGAAATAAAGCCAGAATAAACAGCATAATGAGAAATAATGAAGAAAGTAAACAAGCCTATGCTGAAAAAAGACGGGAAGCAAAGAAGATCTGTAGAAGAAAGAAACGGTTAAATCTAGAGCAGAAATTAGACCGAATTGAAGAAGATTTTTTAAATAAACAAGTCAGGAATTTCTACCAAGAGGTAAAGCGCGACCGAACTCAGTACAAAACCGCATCAAGATATTATAAAGATGAAAAGGGAAATCTGATAGGTGGAATAGATGAAAAATTAAGAAGATGGGCCAATTATTTCCAGAATATATTATGCACAGACGATCAAGACGAAATAGAGCAAATGCAACTACCACATGAAGAAGAAAGAGACCCAAATGTGAATGAAGAAGTACCTACCAAGGAAGAAATTATAGATATCATAGAAAACTTAAAAAACAACAAAGCACCGGGAGAAAACGGTATCATTGCAGAGTTTTTAAAAGATGGTGGCGAAGGGCTTCAAGAAGAAATCACCGAGTTAATATGCGAAGTGTGGATCAAAGAAAATATACCCAATCAGTGGAAAGAAGCTATCCTATGTCCTGTACATAAAAAAGGAGACGTTACAGATTGTAGAAATTACAGGGGAATAGCTCTACAAGATACAGTATATAAGATTCTGGCCATATTAATTAGAAATAAAATTAAAACAAAAGTGGAAAATTGTCTAGGTGAATATCAAGCGGGTTTTAGAGCACAAAGATCGGTAATAGACCAGATTTTTGCAATGAAACAAATTTTATCTAGCTCATATGAATTCAACCTAGCATTAAATTTGTTATTTATTGATTTTAAACGGCATACGATACCATAAAAAGAAGTAAAGTATATGAAACACTAGAATATTTTGAATTTCCACCAAAAATAGTAAGATTGACTAAATGCATACTTAGTGACACTAAAAGTAAAGTTATGATAGAAGGACGGGTTTCGGATAGCTTTATCACCAATAGAGGCCTGCGACAAGGTGACCCGTTATCAACAGATTTCTTCAATTTAATTTTAGAAAAGATTATACGAGAATGCAGTATCTATACTAAAAGCACAGTTTATCATCACAGGCATCAATGTGTAGCATACGCAGATGATATTACCTTAATAACAAGGAGACCTGCAGAATTAAGAGAAATCTTCAATAGACTAGAAAGAATAGCCAAGGAATATGGTTTAGAAATAAACGAAGAGAAAACGAAATATATGGTGATGAAGGGAAATGAAAATCATCTGGGACAGTCCTTTAAGATACAAAGCCCAAGTAAAGAATATAACTTCGAAATTGTCGGCCAATTCGATTACTTGGGAGTAACACTAACTAATAGGAACGAAGAGAACCAAGAAATAGCAAAAAGAATGGCGAAAGGTAGTAAGAGTGCTGGAAGTCTAAATAAGATACTGAGGTCGAAGATAATATCCAGAAAAGCAAAAAAAAACGAATATATACAACAGTTATCCGACCTACGGTACTCTATGCTAGCGAGACCTGGACATTAAATAAAGATATGGAAGTAAAATTAGATAGATGGGAACGAAAGATCCTCAGAAGGATATATGGAGGTTTAAAAGAGGGGAATATCTGGCGAAGAAGAACGAATGAAGAAATAATGCAAATATATGGACAACCAAAAATAACAACACTCGCCAAAATTCAAAGATTAAGATGGCTTGGGCATATAGCAAGAATGGAAGAAGGAAGAGTTCCCAATCAACTAATAAACACGGAGGCTGGTACAAAAAGAAAAAGAGGACGCCCCCGAAGAAGATGGTTGGAGTCTGCAAAAGAAGATCTGAAGTCGCTGAGGGTACAAGATTGGAAAAACCTAGCACAAGACAGAAAGAAATGGAAGAAAACAATTGAAGCCTTGGGCCCCTAAGGCCTGTTGAGCTGAACTATATATATATATATATATATATATATATATATATATATATATATATATATATATATATATATATAAAGTAATTAGGTAATATTGACTGATACTATGTAGATTATAGTTTTGTTTTGGGGTTGCAGTCATTTATTTTTTAGGGGCAGGATAAGTAAAACTCTGTGTTATTACCTAGCTTTCGCAAAATATATTTGCTTCTTCAGGGTAAGCTGAAATGAGTATATTATAAATACAATGAAATTAAGTTAAAATACATTGTATAAAAAATAACAAAAGAGACTTACAACTTGAGGTTATTCCTAAACATTTTCACAAAACATAGTATATATAAAATTCTTATTCTAATGTTATCTAAATAGCAATGTTTTAATTTTTAAAAAATTCGATTTAATAATTTAGTTTTTAATTTTGATTAATGCCAGAAAGACACTCGAATAATGTCAAAAAGACACAAAAATCTGTTTATTTTATTTTAAGTTGAAAAGTTAGTATTAGATTATTTAATTAGTAATCAAAATATCAAAAACTACTACATATTTTAAATTATAGAGGATATAACTAGATATTTAATGCAGTAGTAGTTTATTTTATTTTAAGTTGAAAAGTTAGTATTAGATTATTTAGTGAGTAATCAAAAATTATTACATATTTTAAATTATAGAGGATATAACATATATTTAGTTTGCCAATTATTGTTTTGTTAATAAATTAAAGTGTTGCCAAATTTGAAAATTTAATTTATAAAATTTAGTCGAGGAATTCTAGTAACTAAATAAAAGGGAATTCCTAGAAATGGTATGCATAAATAAATATCAATGTGTGAATAAAAGAACTGATATAAATAAACTAAGCAACATCTATAATTATATTTTATCTTATGATAAATGATGTTTTAAATGAAGAACATTAAATTCCTCGACTAAATTTTATAAATTAAATTTTCAAATTTGGCAACACTTTAATTTATTAACAAAACAATAATTGGCAAACTAAATATATGTTATATCCTCTATAATTTAAAATATGTAATAATTTTTGATTACTCACTAAATAATCTAATACTAACTTTTCAACTTAAAATAAAATAAACTACTACTGCATATAAATATCTAGTTATATCCTCTATAATTTAAAATATGTAGTAGTTTTTGATATTTTCATTACTAATTAAATAATCTAATACTAACTTTTCAACTTAAAATAAAATAAACAGATTTTTGTGTCTTTTTGACATTATTCGAGTGTCTTTCTGGCATTAATCAAAATTAAAAACTAAATTATTAAATCGAATTTTTTAAAAATTAAAACATTGCTATTTAGATAACATTAGAATAAGAATTTTATATTATACTATGTTTTGTGAAAATGTTTAGGAATAACCTCAAGTTGTAAGTCTCTTTTGTTATTTTTTATACAATGTATTTTAACTTAATTTCATTGTATTTATAATATACTCATTTCAGCTTACCCTGAAGAAGCAAATATATTTTGCGAAAGCTAGGTAATAACACAGAGTTTTACTTATCCTGCCCCTAAAAAATAAATGACTGCAACCCCAAAACAAAACTATAATATATATATATATATATATATATATATATATATATATATATATATATATATATAAAACAAGGCTGAAATATTGGGGTAGCAGCAATCTCAAAGAAAACTCTTTATAATAGTTCCAAGCTTTCGAAAATGTTTATTTTCATCATCAGGGAAACTACAATCATAAATAGACAGTATTTAACAAATAGGCTAACTGAAATCAATAATAATTGCTATCTTTGTGCTACCAAAAATCCAGAACATTTTAAAATCCTTGTTTCCTAACTGTTCAGCAAATATTATATACCTGTTATATATATATATATATATATATATATATATATATATATATATATATATATATATATCCTCTAAGGTAACAGCTGATCTGGTAGGCAAGAAGGGGTTGAAGTTATTGGGTATGCAGCTGATTGAAAGCCAAGTGATACTCTGTTCAACAAATCATTATATTTCGACAATTTTCATTGTCATCATCAGATGAGAGCTACAAATATTTAAACATGGTACATTTTTTTTTTATAATACAATTTCTTTGTTAATTATGTCTTACTTGATTGAGGTTAGTGGCAATGATCTTCAACATCAAATACTTTGCAGTATTATACACGGTCTCATACTGCAAAGTATTTGATGTTGAAGATCATTGCCACTAACCTCAATCAAGTAAGACATAATTAACAAAGAAATTGTATTATAAAAAATAAAAAAAAAAAAAAATGTACCATGTTTAAATATTTGTAGCTCTCATCTGATGATGACAATGAAAATTGTCGAAATATAATGATTTGTTGAACAGAGTATCACTTGGCTTTCAATCAGCTGCATACCCAATAACTTCAACCCCTTCTTATATATATATATATATATATATATATATATATATATATATATATATATATATATATATATATTAATTAAACGAAAAGATTTCTCTGGTATACAGAAGAAATCTTTTCGGTAGCGGACGCGAAAATGTAAATTTCAAAGTCTTCATAAAAGACGATGAACGACAAAAGACACCTCTTTGTGTCACAGATTTGTCTACAAAGCCACGTTATTCGCTACACATTCGTCAATAACGGAGAAGAACCGTGATATGAAAGGAAAGGGCAATCCTTTCATATCACGGTTCTTCTCCGTTATTGACGAATGTGTAGCGAATAACGTGGCTTTGTAGACAAATCTGTGACACAAAGAGGTGTCTTTTGTCGTTCATCGTCTTTTATGAAGACTTTGAAATTTACATTTTCGCGTCCGCTACCGAAAAGATTTCTTCTGTATACCAGAGAAATCTTTTCGTTTAATTAATATAGATGTCGTACCAAGTGTACTGAAGTCTGGTTATTTTATTATTACCAGAAAGGCCAAAAGCATTTTCTTGCACCTCGACCATCCACCTAGATGTTCCTGACGAGAGCTTGACATGAGCTCGAAACACGTCGTGTAGAATATCGGTGGTGGTCGAAGTGAAATAAAATGCAATTGCCGTTTCCTTTCATATATATATATATATATATATATATATATATATATATATATATATATATATATATAGACGTACACACCGGCCATGTGAGTCCCATTTTGCCATATGCTGCGCACCGTCCGAGACCCGTTTTGACCATGCGAGACCCTTCAGCGGGACTCGCATGGTTTTATCGTGTATATCGGTTGCAGAAGGTCCAATTTATCAAAAAAACTGATCAACAAAAATTTTTTTTTGGACTCGGAAGTCTGTTTGCTATCGCAATATATATGGAATTTAGTTCATAGAAACGCACCATAGGCGGCGCACAGGTAGACTGTATGTAAGCTGTATGTCCATCCGAGACCGAGACCCAGATTGATCAAACATAATATGCGAGACCCAAAACCCGGCAACATTGCTTTGTTATAATTTACTAAAGAAATTTCATTTGAACTTTATTTTAGCCAGGGCCGCGATTCCAAAAGAACGACTGTCCTCCGCCATATTTAAAGACGGCGTAAATCGTGTAGCCGAGAAACAGAATCGCGGGACTGATTATATTTTGTCAGCAGGCTACTTTTCACCAGATTATTGATTACGTATTGGTTGTATTCGGTGGGATTTTGTATTGGATTAAAGAAGGGCTCCCGCCATTCTTTAATACCGCTAAGTTGGAAAATAAACGTTTGTGCGATGAAAAAATTTAAAGTTGTATGTATTTTTTAATCCACATTATAAAAAGATAATAAAATACAAGTCCAAAAAAATGTTTTAGGGGTGGACAACCCTTATCATCTAGGGGGATAAAAATCGGTCGAACCGTTTTAGAGGAGTTTGGGAACGTACTTTATGACACAATAATTTTATATAATATAAGATACTATTTAATTAATCATAGTTTTGTTAAAAATCTGATTTGCTAGATTAAATGAATTTTTACCGAAAAATGTATATCAAACGAAATCGAATTAAAACACAAATGTTTAGAAACACTTTATTTAATAAAAAGCTTCACAAAAACTACACTAAGAATTGTAAACAAACGTTTTAATTTTTACCCAATCAATTGATTTAAAGTTTTCTCCAGCTTTATTTTTTTTTTAATTCCTGTACGTCTGCTTTTTTCGGAACCCTTTTTTCTTTTATGAATCTTGTAAAGTATTTAAGCATAGTTTGTTTGTCCTTTTCGGTCCATCGGTGCCTTGCAATCGCTAAAAAAAGTTAATACATAAAAAAATAATACATAAAAATTAATACAAAAAATATGCCCTAAATTAGTTATATAATTTGGAAAGCATTTTTAATTTTAACAAAAACAGGTAATTGTCCTTTTACAAATAAAATTATAATATTAGAGTTTTTTACGAATAAATATTTTTTAAATCCTATTAGGTAATAAATATATTATTAAATTAAAACAATTGTATTACGAGTAGCAGAGTAATAGTTACCTAAAGAAATTACCATTTGAAGTGCTTTCGGTTTTTTCAGTAGTTGGCACCTCCTTTCTTTTTGTAACTAAAGAAATAAAATAATACATGCATTTTTTCGATATACTCTTATTAAAACTTCTTTACCTTTATTATTTTGCATTGGATGCGTCATTTCATCGGTAAATAACTTTCTTTTACCCTTCGACGAAACTTTTTCTGCAAATTAATAACAATTATTATTTATTTGTTACTTTTAAGTAGAAAACTGCTTTTAAGGGTTAGGAGCTACTCATCTTTTTTTATTTATTTATAACATTTATTATAATGATTTTTTAAGACTTCGTTTATAATAATCTTTTACCTACCATTTTTATTAGTAGTATGGTTTAGTTAAACCCAAACCCAGACATCCAAAGTGAAAGTTATTCTCCAACACCAAATTGTTCTATATGGTCCACATAATGTTCAGAAAAAAGTCACACCATTTTGAGCGTCGGGTTTGGGGGGAGAGAGGGGAGAAATCTGCAAATTCGTAGTTTTTTATGTTTTTCGTCAATATTTCTAAAACTAAGCGGTTTAGCATGAACAACTCTCTACACAAAATTGTTCTACATTAAATTTGAAATAAAAAAGGCCCTATGCATAACCCTTCTAAAATGAACGGTTCCAAAGTTACAGAGGTAGTATAGTATTATTGGTCCAAAAAAAGGCCTAACTTACGACATCCAAAGTAAAAGTTTTCCTTCAACACCAAATTGTTCTATATGGTCCACATATTGTTCAGTAAAAAGTTACACCATTTTGAGCGTCCGGTTTGGGGGGGGGGGGGAGATGGGGGAGAATTCGATAAATTAGTAGTTTTTTTAAGTTTTTCGTCAATATTTCTAAAACTGTGCTTTAGCGTAAGGAATGTTTTATAGAAAAATGTTCTACATAAAATTTAAAACAAAAAAGGTTCTATACATAATTGTTGTAAAATCAACGGTTCCTGAGTTACGGAGGGTGAAAAGTGGAGGTTTTCGATAGTTTTTATATATACCGATTTCTTCCCCCCCCCCCCAAACCCGACGCTCAAAATGGTGTGACTTTTTTCTTAACATTATATGGACCATATAGAACAATTTGGTGTTGGAGGATAACTTTCACTTTGGGATGTCTGGGTTTTTGGTATAGTTGTATCATAAATATTGCCCAAAAAATATAAAAAGTATCGAAAACCTCGACTTTTCACCCTCCGTAACTCTGGAACCGTTGATTGTGTAACAATTATGTATAGAACATTTTTTATTTTAAATTTCATGTAGAACATTTCTGTATATAGTATTGTTTACGCTAAAGCACAGTTTTAGAAATATTGACGAAAAACCCAAAAAAACTACTAATTTACCGGCTTCTCTCCCATCTCCCTCCCAAACCGGACGCTCAAAATGGTGTAACTTTTTACTGAACAATATGTGGACCATATAGAACATTTTGATGTTAGAGGAAAACTTTTACTTTGGATGTTTGGGTTAGGCCTTTTTTGGACCAGTTATACTATACTACCTCCGTAACTTTGGAACCATTCATTTTAGAAAGATTATGCATAGAACCTTTTTTATTTCAAATTTAATTTAGAACAATTTTGTATAGAAGGTTGTTCATGCTAAACCGCATAGTTTTTGAAATATTTTCGAAAAACTTAAAAAACTACGAATTTACCGATTTCTCCCCACTCTCCGCCCCCCCCCCCCAAACCCGACGCTCAAAATGGTGTGACTTTTTTCTGGACATTGTGTGGACCATATAGAATAATTTGGTGTTGAAGGATAACTTTCACTTTGGATGTCTGGGTTATGTCATCTTTTGGATCAACTATACTATACTTGTTCAATCTTTTCGTCAGTTACATCGCTAAAATTACTTTTAGGACTCCAAGAATGAGTAGGCTCTGTTAATTCTAAAAAATGGATTATTAAACTTTTAGGCAATTACCAATGCGAGTACACTAATCCTACCTTTTTCATTTATTTCATTTACTTCTGTTTCTATGTTTTCAATTTCCAAGTAGTCATTTTCTTCTATATTGATATCGTCTAAGCTCTTTCCTTTGTAAATATTAACATCACCTTTATTTAAAGCGATCATTAGTTTGGCTATTTTTGCAGTCTGGTATAGATCTTAAGGAAGTCTAAAAAAATATTACAACTATTAATTATGCTAATATAATAATAAACCATTTTAACAAGATTGGCTTACCTATACCATTCTTCATGGGTTTTCTTTGTATGACCCATAAAAGTGGCTAATTGTTCCATGTCAGTATTATTAATGTCCATAATCTGTAAAATTGTTGCAGTCTGTTTTCGAAATTTGGTAGAAGTTAGAGAGTTGGGATCCTTTGCCCCACAGTTTTTTGCAAATTGTTTAATTACACTTATTCCATGAAACCAACCTTTCGACGAATTGGGATTTGCAAATATGTATTTATTATCTTCTGGAATTTATTTTATTTTTTCCCTTATTTTAATCATCAGCTCAATTTTCTCGTTTAAAAAAGGAGAAATTAAAATAGCTACAGGTTTGCTACCTTTTCCACCTGTAATAATTCTTCTAAAGTTTCTACACAATAGTTTTTCTGAAACAGGTAAACTTTCAGCAATTTCTTTTTGAACACTGGGGTCCGCAAATGATCTTTTGTAAGTAGAAATTTCAAGGTATTGAATCTCACCGATGCGTTTTCTATTTAGTATTAAAAGAAGGGCCATTATTCCTTTTGCCAAGGTTTTATATAAAGGAAGTAAATTATTTTTGTCATTTTATTTCCCCTCCTTTTCTAAAAGTTTGTTTAATTTTTTGGCACTGTCTTTAACCTGATTTTTGACAAAATTATTAAACTTAATTACGTCACTTGTCACCGGCAGTATTTGGAGTTTTTCCCATTGCCGTTCTTTCATTGTTTTAAGGGCCAATGAAAAAATTTCATTGGCCCAACTGGTCTCTAATAATGTTTTAAATCTCGAATGCTTTTTTTCCTCATTAGGGTTTTTAAAGGTAAAGAGTGGGGATTTTTTTAAAATCGTTCGATTAATTATATCGCATACTTGTTTTAAAGTGGTACCCATATGAAGTGCTAATGAAGAAGATTTAAAGCTTTTATCGGCATTGCTAAATCCCGAAATTACTTTTGTGGCTGTAACTAAATCGTCAAATAATTCTGGTTTCATAGCATCAATTTTTTTCGATATATTTTCCATAGGTACCTAATATTTATCCTTGCGCCTAAAATCACTATTTTACGTCCGCCCTTACTATTCACAAGAATTAAAATAACAACCGCTGAAACAAAACTGTTAAATTCGAGGTGAAATATAAAAACCGGGGAAGTACCTAAAAGATTCGGCAAACAATACGAGACCCAGCGTTGTGGCAACATCGCTGGGTCTCATATTGTTTGCTGAGTGTGCCATGTATAACTGGCGGGACTCGCATGTCCTTTTGACTTGTAAGTGGGACTCGTACGGTATGCTCGGTATAGATTTTTTAAACTAAAAGATTTTTCTTACCCCTCTCTGGGGCCCATAAAAGTTCATATTATATTATTTATTTTTCTATAATAAAAATCTAATTATACACTTTGGTTATGGTGGGTCTCGGGTGGTCTGCTGGATATATCGGGACTCGCATGGTGCGTTGCTCGCGTATATATATATATATATATATATATATATATACATATTAACCAGCAATAGGAAGCCAAAATGTGAACATTCTACGGCTTATTCACAGCCCTCCAGCCTTTTCGAAGCCCGATTTTGGGCTTCGTATGGTTTTCTTGTCGTTACTAGACTTACAGGGGGAAGGGGAAGGAGCTGGTCGAACACACACATGTATTGGGGGGCTACTAATAGCTTGCCGTCTTTAAGTTGTCCAAAGTTAGCATATATAATGAGTAAATACTAGAAAACCTGCAATTTTTCGGGCTTCATAATGATGGAATTTATATCTATATATACACCATTTAGTGCAAGCTTTTGCCGCGGAGTCGCTGTTGTAGTCGGTGTATATGTTTTTATACAGATTTATGTTGTAAGCATTTTACGAAGCCCTAAAAAAGGCAACATCGCAATATCATATGTTTTAAATTTTCATCTTAAAGATAACAAATCTGTGATTATACATTGTGTTTGATTGAATACGTTGTGCGGGCCTTATGCGTCCCCAATGAAGCGTTCGCAATGAATAGTAGCAATGGTAAATGAATGTCATGAAGATGAAATCAGGACAAATGGAAGTGAGGTGAGTATATTTTTTAAATAGATAAATTCAATAAATTTCACATAAACCACCCCTATGACTCCGCTTTACAGTCGAAATTTATAATTAATTACATCTCATAGCCCAACTAATTTAAGTATACCTGCATAACTATTGCAAAATTTGCTACCACAGTTTAAGTGAAAATCAGACTGGTTAACTCGACAAGATTAAATCCACAGGTTTTAAAACTACTTTTTCTAAGATCGATTCATGGATTTATATCACAGTACTTGCACATATTTATACAAACAAGTACTATTTTTAAAAGGATAACAAATATAGGTCCTATTTTGTGTTGTAGAGGCTGGTAAAATCCGAATTGGACAAGCTTTGTTGGAGAAGGTCCCCGTTTTCTTTCAAATTTATGACAGTAGAATAGAAAAATTATATTAAAAATTCAAAAATATTTCATTTGCTTTTTTTATATCAAGATTAATGTAATTAGAGATCGTAAACAGAATATTTTAGTTAGGTCAACCGGAGGATAAACTCACTTAAACATGAGGTTTCAGATTAATGTGTAGGAGTGCTAACATAAGTGCACTTAAGTTAAAAGTTAAGCTAATTTTTTATATTTACTTCATAAATGTACATATCTTTTGAAGAAAACACCCGAATCTTCATCGATGTTTTTGAAAATAAGTTGAAAATATTTGTAATTGAATTCTTTCAAAAATAAGTGAAAATTAAGCACTATCGTTTTATTTTTTTTTTCAGTCATATAGTTTTGACAAATTTGACTTTTTAATTTATTTTTTGATGTAGCGGCTAAAAAGCTAAAAATCTGGACGATTTGCATGATCAACATCTTCATTACAAAATAGAAACTAGCTTTTAACTATAAAACGTATGTTTTCACAACTATAATTATTATTATGGCTCAAGCACCCAATCTGATTCAATTAAACTAATGGCATTTCTGGAATCAACAAATGATTTTATTTTAAGGCAAGCAGTTTTAAAATCTCTTTTTCTAGTTCTTTAAAACCAGTGTAATAAAAAATATATTAACTAAGCGCGGACCACTGACTTATGCAAGGTATTTGCGGTTTTTTTTTATTTATTTAAGGGTTATTGTTTATCGAAAAATAAACTTTCTTGTCTGTAGCTGTAGCAAATTCTTTTTTCATTTTTGAGATCCGAAAATAACAAGTTTTTTTTAAATATAATGTATTAGAATATTCGAATAAAATTCGGTATGCATTTGTTGCGCAAGCCTCTGTTCTAGCCGGTATATAAACCGGATATATTACCCAGACCCATATATATGCTGTACGCATTTTACGAAGCCCTAAATCTGTTAAGTAGTAACACAACATGTTTTCATTTTTCTCGATAAATATCTTAGATCATTTGTTTAATGTCACCTTCTAATGAATAGGTTGTGCCGGCATAACGAGATGAAGCGATCTCAAAGAATGGTAGCGATGGCCAAAATAAATGCCAATCAAAACGGCAATAATGAAAATGAGGTACGGACATTTTTTTAGAATTGATCAAAAATTCACTACGTGTGAAATATTCACTATGAACAAAATCTTAAATTTACTATTATGTTAATATTAAAAAAATAAACGGTGAAATGGTAAACTGGTAATGAGATTTTATATAAGTAAGTAGTTGCTAGTAGCAACTAGGCATCTTGTTAATATATAATTTTTATTTCAATTATTTAAAAAATCAAAACAAATAATTAAACGTCTTCTATAAATACATTAGTTAATATTGACAATTTAATTAAATAAATTAATTACTATTTTTATCTATGAATATAATGCAAACAGAAAATTGCAATAAATTAAAAATACAATAAGAATAAGGTTTATTATTATATTTTATAATTATATTTGAAGACACAAGTTCATGAAGGGTGTATGTGACAATTTTTTCAAAATATGTTTTTTATGTTAAAGTACGTTGTTCGAACCTAGAGATCTTTCAAACAAGTCAAACACGTTTTAAAATTAATATTTTCTAGAGTGTAAAGGATCTATGTACACAGTAAATTTTTAAAATGTAAGTGCATAAAGGACCTATGTACACAATGTACATATATATACAGTGATGAGCGCGCTAATATCCGGCAAAATAGCGCAAAAAATGGACAACATACTAAATTGTGAGATAAAAAAAGATAAAACTAGTCGAGCTGGGATATTTAGCGATATTAACCTATACATTTACATTGTATTGATTGTTTCCCACCTTTACACGTATCAGAGGAGTATGTCAACTAAAACTGTAACTGTGACAGTGGCATTTCTCAAACTCGTCCGATACGTTTAAAGGTGGGAAACAATCAATATAATTTCCTTGTGGCATTTTTATGATTAATTATTTATATGGGAGATTATATTACTTGGAAGTCAATAGAAAGAAAATACCAAGATTAGTAAGTCAATAATATCGAGCTAGTACATATTTTATATTTTAGTACATATTACTTATATATCTAGTATTATTAATATATTTATAATTTAAACCTGTTACAAGTCAGAATTTGGTATTATTTTTTGAGAGTAAATTAAATGTAAGACCAAATACTTACGATGTCGGGATAGTATCACAAGGTTTTTTCCTGGTTTTCCCTTGTGATTTACTATGAAGTCTCTAACGCGAGAATTTTACTGTCGTTGCATTTGGTTGTCTTTTTAAAGACAGATCACATGCTATAATTTTTTTGTGACGGATATTCTTGAGTTAGGGTTGATTTCATGTAATCGAATGAACTATCTTTCAGTAAGTCGTCCCAGGAACGCAACTCGTAAATATTGGCAATATCATTTTAAAGTCTTCTACTTTAAAATGTATAATATATGTATGAATTGCCAATATAAATGAGTCAGATTAAATAAATTATTAGAAGAATTTTTTTTTGCTTAGCAACAACACTTTTGTTTATTCTAGTAATATTTTGTATTTTGACAACGGCACCCGATTTGGGCGTCGAAACGTTAATAAAATAATTTTTTTCATTTTAATTGTGGCTTATTTCCCATATAAATAATTAATCAATATAATGTCAATCTATAAGTTACTATAGCTAAATTTAACACCTCCATTAGTGTTCGTCTCTTTTTATCTCACAACTTAATATGTTTTTCATCTTTTGCGCTATTTTGCCGGTTAAAAGTACGCCCATCACTGTATAAAAATATATAATAAATTATTATTTTAAATATTGTTAACAAATATATTAGTTTTAGGACTACATATTCTATAAATTTAGTATATTTTGATCTTATAGTAAAAAAATTCTAGTATAAAAATTTTAACATCATTTTTCTCAATAACGTAAAAGTGTGACATAGACCCTTCATGCACTTGTGTCTTCATTTATTTTGATATAGTTATTTAAACACTTTAAAAAGCTATAAGGGAGTTTCCCCAAGAAGTGCATCATTTTTTGGTTATTTCACGTTGAAATATTCGCTTTGACATTTGACGAATATGAACCAATTTTTCATTACCTACAACTTTGCTTCTACTGGGTCTAGAGTCTAGAGAGTTCATACTTTCATAGACCATTTTTTTCAATTATTTATAAGCTATATTTTTACTACGAATGTTTTTTCGATAAAATACTTCATTTTTAAGTTAATTGCAAAAAACCGTCTAAAAATTTTTTTTTTTTTTGTTGAACAGTGAACATATTGTTTTCTCGCACATAACTCGAAAAGTATTACCTTCGTGAAAAAATGCTATAGAATAGAACAAAAGTTACTTATAATTAGTCAGTTTATTCATTTCTGGACTTACGTATATTTTTCACCCCCGAGAAGAGGTGAAACTCACCCACAGGTCAAAAGCACACATTGGCACAATATACAAAGGAAGTGCTATTTAATATGTTCACAATATACAAGGTGTTTTATAAAATAAGTAAACGACTGTTACAATAAAAGTAAAACTCGACAGATTTTTTGAATTATTTTTCGAAATAAAATAATGTTGATGAACACACTATAAAAAACATGTAGAACTATAATCAATTTTTTTGTAGAAAAGAAAAGTAACGCTGGGCGTGAACGGTGGTCTAAGGCAGAAAAGTCACTAGTATGTGATTATTTTAAGGATCATATTCAGAAGAAAATTGAGTCCAAAACAGGCGAGTGTGCAGAATGCATCCCTAAATATAAGGACTTTCCAAAGAATAAAGACTGGCTGAAAATAAAGACATGTCTAATACTAAAGTGTATAATACTTTTAGAGCAAAATGACCCATTTTACCATTTTTCATTTTAAATTAGAAATGTTTATTAGTTTAACCGAATGCATTTTTCTTTAATAGTTATGTAATAAGATATTTTACTTTTTCTTTAGTTTATTTCTATTTTTACACACATGTTTGTTCTACCGAATATAACCTTTTTTTAAATAAGATGTGTTAAATTAATAAACCATTTTATCACATTTTCAGACTTTTCAATATGCATTTGATCCTATTACCAGTCGTTCCCAAACTTTTTGTTTCTCATGGCTTTACAGATTAATCCATTGAAGTTAATCACAAATAATACAAATTAACATTGGGAGTGAGTTTGTTGACCATTAAGAAGATGGGTATTATTTTCGGCTGCAATGCTCTTCAAATGGGAATCCATTTTTTTTCGAATCCTGAAAAAACTAATAAGTATTTTTGAAAAATTTAAACGCAGAATGAAAGATTACGTTATTAGCGAGGGCAGAAAGTCCCTGAGAACTTCTATAATGTTTACTTTAATAAGTTACAGGGGTGAAAAACTAAGAGAAAATTTAGTGTGATTTTTAATTTCAAATATCTCATTCAAAATAAACTTTTTATTTATTCTAAGGGACTTTCGGCCCTCGGCAATAATTCCGTCTTTCATTCTGCGTTTAAATTTTTCAAAAATATTTATTGGTTTTTTCAGGATTCGAAAAAAATAAACGCAATGTCCGTGGTAATATTTTCCAAATCTATCTTTGTCTTACAACGCACTCAGTCGAATAGAATATTGTCAGCATATTGTTAGTCAGACAGCGACAATCAGTGACAATTTTAAATATTTGACATGGCATCAGGAATATTTTGAGTTGTTGATTAAATAATATTAATATACATATAGTGTATTTGACGAATAATTGATTTAAGACGTGAACTTAATAAAAAGTTGTTTATTGTGTATTATTTGTGGAGGGTCCAAGCAGAGAATACATCAGGATAATATATTCTGTGATCCAAGTATTTTGTTGTTGAAGATGTTCAAAATTGTAAGCGTTCCATAGTAACAATATATTATTAAAAAATCACTTTAACATTTTTCCTCTTTTCTCGATTGAGTATTAGTTTTTGTTGTACATATAAATTATTACAATCAGTGAATACATAGTTAGTGAAAAAATTATCACATTTATTAACTGAATTAATAATTTGCAATTATACAAATAGCAGTTATCCAAGAACATTTAAAAACCATCGCTTTAAAGTTAATCATGACATTGTCAAGTAGAATGACATTCTAGTAATGTTTACATATCCATACCAGTGTGAATTTTAATACACGTAATTTGCCGTGTAAAGACAGAAAAAGTACGGATAGCCGTAAAATATTTGCGAATTATGTACCGATGGCCTTAAACAATAATTGAAGAGTGGAAATTCAAAATGGTCTAATTCCATTTTAGTCACATTTGACTTGTAACTGTTGTGAATTTCAACTTCCAAAGGACTTGACCAACACTCATTAGGAGTCCCTGCTATAAACTAAAGAACCAACAAAAAACATATATTGCGTGATCCTATGTAAAGAACACACAGTCAATTCAAAGCCCGGGTCGTAAAGTAACCTGGCAACACAGCAGGGCTTCCTAAAATGTATTAAGTATACTTTTTTACACATTTGGGCTTCGATTTGCTGGATTATACTCCGGGCTACTAATAGTCTATATAGTACATATAAAAAAATAAATGAAAGAAATTATTTCCCCTCTCAGGTTGCTCTTGATAAACTCGTTACCCTGATCATTTTAATAGAAAATACACTCCTATAAGATGAATATTTCACCCGGGCTGTGGGTTGTCTGTTAAGTGTTCCGGGCTTCTAATTGTCCGATTGGTATGTATATATATATATATATATATATATATAATTTGAGTTTAATTCTTGAACCTTGATATATTTTTTACCAATGTTTCTTGGGTTTAGGTTCATAAAAAAAAAGCTTGTCTATGATGTTATGACCATATTTATTGATATATTATCCGACGTTTCGGCAGGAAATCCATACCTTTTTCAAGGATTGACTAAAACAACATTTATTGAAAGCTACAATACAATTTAAAAGAAAATCGACTTACCATGCAATCGTAAATTTAGTTTTGAAACAAGTACACAAATAGACGTCACAATTAAAACAATGTTAAAATGTTAAAGCATAGGAACGGACCCACTAAGTCATTGCGTTAAGAGAGTAATGAACTGTGTCAAAAATTATTATGATGTTTATTGATGTTTGATTTTATGTTGTCAAAATAGTTGTCTTCTTCTCATAGGCGTGCTGAAATATTACATAGTTAATTTTAGATTAAGTTGAAATATACCCTAATAAGGTTTTTGACATCCCGTTTATCATCGACAGCTTTGTTATTTTTTTAAATTTCTATGGACTCTAGCAGTTCCCTCTTCTTTTTGTTGGGCTCACTTTTTAGGATTTTAGTTTTGTCGAAATCAAATTTGTGTTTCTTTTCGTTTTCATGTTTTGTGAGGGCTGTAGTGTTATTTTTGTCATATTTGTGAGACCACTCTCGAGTTTAGTAGTTGGCTGGTTTGTCCGATATATATGTACAGGATGATATCAGAACAAAATGTTGCAATATTTTGACTAATTTTAAAAACAAAAACAAATTCTCATTTGAAGACAAAACATTGCATAAGAAAATTAAAAAAACCAAAGCCTTTCTAAATGAGAACCCAAATTTAATTGTTCTGAAACCTGATAAAACAAACAAAACTATCATTATGGAATCCAACGACTATGACAGTAAAATGGATTCTCTGTTGAATGATAAAACAACATACCGTGAAATGAAAAATGACCCTACGAACATCTTCCAAAAAAGAAATAACGAATTAGTTGATAGATGGGAAAAAATGTGTTACATCTCACCAAACACCGCAAAATCTCTCAAGATACATAATGCTATAGCTCCAAAAATATATGGTCTACCCAAAACACATAAAGAAGGTATACCTCTGCGTCCTATTGTCTCATGTATTCAGTCTCCTTTTGAAAACCTTTCTAAATATTTGAAGAACAGTATTTCTAACGTAATTAACAAAAATCCGCACTATTTAAAAGACGCTGAGGACCTGAAATCTAAACTCAAAAATATACATTTACCTACAACATATAAATTAGTGTCTCTCGATGTTGTATCTTTATACACCAATATTCCCATAGATTTAGCGAAAGACATCATTAGAAAAAAGTGGAATGAAATAAAAGTATTTACAGACATCCCTCTAGAAGAATTTGTTTCAGCAGTCGAAACAACATTAAAATCAACATATTTTATACATATATAAAAACAAAATTTTCCAACAAACAGATGGGTGCTAGCATATCTAGCGCCATTGCTCAATTAGTTCTAGAGCACCTAGAGGAATTTGTTTTGAATAAAATAGATTTCAATATTCCTTTTTTCTATCGATACATAGATGACTGTTTAAGTGCAGCACCAGAAAACAAAATGAATGTTTTGCTAAATGAGTTCAATAACTTCCACCAAAAACTCAAATTCACGTTAGAAGTTGAAAAAAAAATGTCAAATCAATTTTCTGGACCTGACCGTACATCGAGACAACAGCATCATAACTACTTCATGGTACACCAGAAAAACTTGGTCGTCAAGATACCTAAACTTCAACTCTCATCACCCGTTGTCCCAGAAGAAATCAGTAGTTATTGGCCTAGCCGACAGAGCCATCAGATTGTCTGATCCCATCAATAGACCTCATGCTATAAAAAAAGCAAAAACAGCACTAACACTTAATTCATACCCACATCACCTCATTGAAAACACCTTCAAGTCACGACTACATACATTTTACAACAACAAAAACAACAACAAAAATAATAAGGAAAAGAAGAAATATATGTCGCTGCCTTACATACAAGGGTTATCTGAACAACTTTCAAATCTCCTAGCCAAGCATAACATTACAGTTGCTCACAAAGGATATAATCTCTTGAAAAGGAATTTTACTAAACTTAAAACTAAAACCCCGCAATCAAAAAAATCACATGTTGTATATGAAATTCCTTGTTCAAATTGCGATGGGGTATATATCGGACAAACCAGCCAGCTACTAAACTCGAGAATTCGGTCTCACAAATATGACAAAAATAACACTACAGCCCTCACAAAACATGAAAACGAAAAGAAACACAAATTTGATTTCGACAAAACTAAAATCCTAAAAAGTGAACCCAACAAAAAGAAGAGGGAACTGCTAGAGTCCATAGAAATTAAAAAAAAAATAACAAAGCTGTCAATGATAAACGGGATGTCAAAAACCTTAATAGGGTATATTTCAACTTAATCTAAAATTAACTATGTAATATTTCAGCACGCCTATGAGACGAAGACAACTATTTTGACTTAACATAAAATCAAACATCAATAAACACCATAATAATTTTTGACACAGTTCATTACTCTCTTAACGCAATGACTTAGTGGGTCCGTTCCTATGCTTTAACATTTTAACATTGTTTTAATTGTGACGTCTATTTGTGTACTTGTTTCAAAACTAAATTTACGATTGCATGGTAAGTCGATTTTCTTTTAAATTGTATTGTAGCTTTCAATAAATGTTGTTTTAGTCAATCCTTGAAAAAGACATGGATTTCCTGCCGAAACGTTGGATAATATATCAATAAATATGGTCATAACATCATAGACAAGCTTTTTTTTATGAACCTAAACCCAAGAAACATTGGTAAAATATATATAGGGTGTCCCAAAAGTAGTGGAACGGTCGAATATTTCGCGAACTAAACATCGGATCGAAAAACTGGAAAATACGTATTCAATCATTTTCAAAAATCTATCCAATGACACCAAACACCAACCCCCACTTCACCCCCTGGAGATGGGGTGGGGGGTAACTTTAAAATCTTAAATAGAAACCCCTAGTTTTTCTTGCAGATTTGTATTCGTTACGTAAAAGTAAGCAACTTTTATTCAAGACATTTTTTCGAACTGTCGATAGATGGCGATATAATTGGGAAAAACGATTTATCCTAATACCATAGGTAAATTATAGAAACGGTCTAATATCTCGAGAAATACACTTCCAAATGAGAAACCAAAAAAAAGGTTTTTAATATTTTTCGAAAACCTATCGACAAGCACCAAACATGGCCCTCCAACCCACCCCCTGGAGGTGGGGTGGGGGGTAACTTTAAAATCTTAAATAGTATCACCCACTTTTTATTGCAGATTCGAATTCGTCATGAAAAATTAAGCAACATTTATTCGAAACATTTTTTAAAATGCTGATAGATGGCGCTAATAAATCGTATTTTTCCAATTAAAGCGCCATCTATCAACAATTCTAAAAAATGTTTCGAATAAATGTTGCTTAGTTTTTCATGACGAATCCGAATCTGTAATAAAAAGTGGGGTTGCTATTTAATATTTTATAGTTACCCCCACCCAACCTCCAGGGGGTGGGTTGGAGGGTCATGTTTAGTGTTATTCGATAGGTTTTCGAAAAGTATTAAAAACCTTTTTTTTGGTTTCTCATTTGGAAGTGTATTTCTCGAGATATTAGACCGTTTCTATAATTTACCCATGGTGTCAGGATAAATCGTTTTTCCCAATTATAGCGCCATCTATCGACAGTTCGAAAAAATGTATTGAATAAAAGTTGCTTACTTTTACGTAAAGAATCCAAATCTGCAAGAAAATCTAGGGGTTTCCATTTGAGATTTCAAAGTTACCCCCCCATCCCACCTCCAGGGGGTGTAGAGGAGGTTGGTGTTGGTGTCATTGGATAGATTTTTGAAAATGATTGAACACGTATTTTTCAGTTTTTCGATCCGATGTTTAGTTCGTGAAATATTCGACCGTTCCACTACTTTTGGGACACCTTATAATATATATATATATATATATATATATATATATATATATATATATATATATATATATATATATATATATATATATATATATATATATATATATATAATTATTAATATGTAGTGACTGTTAATAATACAAAATGAATAATTTTGGGGAATGCAGTCAATGTGTTTTGGGCTAATTAGAATTGAAACACTTTGAACTTTTGTCGAGCTTTCGGACAATTTATTTCCTTTATCAAGACAATCTAAAAATACAAAATGTTTAAATTTTGATGAAAACTACAAAAATAAAAAACGTATTGCTCGTGGTTTACAAAATAACTAACATACTTATAAAAAACATAAAAACTCTTTCTAAAAAATATAATTGTAAACGTAAATTAATTTTGAAATATGTCAAAAGGACATTAATCAAGTGTAGTGAGACTACTTTAGTAACTCGATAGATTGGGAAAGAAGTTAGTTAACAGTGTATAAAATAATGATATAAAGATGTAAGCTAATTTTAAGTTATAATTATTAGTAAAAAAAAATTGATAGTAATGTAAAACAAGTTAATTTAGAATGTTATAAATATTTTTCTTTTGCTACTATTTATTGAAGTTTTAAAAATTAGTAAGACCAAATTGTTTATAAAATGCATAATTTAGTAATATTAGATCTCAAAATTAAACTAAAGTTAGTAAAAATTACAGTCAAAGTTAGTTAGTCAAAGCTAAAATGTTATTATAAATAATGCTTAGATTATTGATATCAGATCTTTTATTAATACAATTTGATTTTCTTATCCAAACCATTTCTTTAGATTCTCTTTTAATTTTCTATTTAGTTCAAAGTGTTTCACTTCTAATTAGCCCAAAACACATTGACTGCATTCCCCAAAATTATTCATTATATATATATATATATATATATATATATATATATATATATATATATATATACAGGGTGGTTCACCTTATTCGCCTCGGTCTCTGTACGGAAAACCACTTGATATTTTAAAAAAATTTCTTCACAGAAATATACAGGGCCTTTAATACTACAACCTAAAAATAATGTGAATTATACAGGGTGCTCCAAAAAAGAGTGGTATATCAAAGTTATATTTTTTCTTATGGAATGCACTATATCTGATGACATTACTGAATTGACCTTAAAAAATAAGCTATACTTCTATAAGGGTTCCCTATACCTAAATACAGGGTGTTTTGATTTATTTCGATTTTTATGAAAATGTAAGGTTTTAGAAAAAAATAAATATCTACGAATCTACGAATCAGTAACAAATTCCTTCTTGGATCTTAATAATAGACTATTTAGCATACTTAAACAGATGCTTGCTGCAACAAAATTTCTTACAGGGTGGTCAAAATATGAGATTGTTCTATTAACAAATTCAAGCTGTAATAACTTACTTATTTTAAATAGAACACCCTGTATCTTACTAGTGTATCGCGTAGAAAATTTACTTAGCTTTCAATTTATATTAGGGTTTCCTATACCTATCTTTTACAGGGTGGTCAAAATATTAGATTGTTCTATTAACAAATTCAAGCTGTAATAACTTACTTATTTTAAATGGAACACCCTGTATCTTACTAATCTATCGCGTATAAAATTTACTTTGCTTTCAATTCTTATTAGGGTTACCTATGCCTATCTCCCTTCATTTTTGAAATATTTAAAGATTTCCTAATTTGTAAGCTTTAAAAATTAGAATTAAGTACCTATCTCGTGGTTATGTACAACACATCACCAACACCGGCAATATACTTAAATATCTTAGTCAAGATACTTTCGTTAATAAAATTCATATTGTTATCATTTAATCACACAGAGTGTTCTTATTTTAAATGACATACTCGATATTCTATTCTTTATAATGAAAGATATTTAAAATCTCTTCAATTCCATGTAAACATTCTCAATACACATGTTATTCTGTAAATGTTAGTTCCCATGTTATTCTGTAAATACCCATTTTTACATATTTTTGTACAATAGGCTCGTTTTCGTTAAAGTAGCCATTGTATTTAATTGTCTGTAATTGCGATTCAAAGATTCAAACAAAAAAGTGGTGTTCTTAAATTTATTTAATAACCATTGGTTTAAGATATGGAAAATACTTATACACAATGAAATATAATTTAAGTATCTTCCAGAATACGGCATCTAATATAGGGTATGCAGTTTAATATAAACATATTATTCAATGTCACATGTAGGCCAAAATCAACTAAAATAATACAACACTCTGTGTGATTACATGATAACAATGAAAATTTTATTATTGACAGTATCATGTCTAAGTATATTGCCGGTGTTGGTGATGTGTTGTACATAATATGTAACCACGACATATTTACTTAATTCTAATTTTTAAAGCTTGCAAATTAGGAAATCTTTAAATATTTAACAAATGAAGGGAGATAGGTATAGGAAACCCTAATAAGAATTGAAAGCTAAATAAATTGCCTATGCGATAGGCTAGTAAGATACAGGGTGTTCTATTTAAAATAAGTAAGTTATTGCAGCTTGAATTTGTTAATAGAACAATCTAATATTTTGACCACCCTGTAAAAAGATAGGTGTAGGAAACCCAATACAAATTGAAAGATAAGTATATTTTCTACGCGATAGACTAGTAAGATACAGGATGTTCCATTTAAATTAAGTAAGTTATTACAGCTTGAATTTGTTAATAGAACAATCTCATATTTTGACCACCCTGTAAGAAATTTTGTTGCAGTAAGCATCTGTTTAAGTATGCTAAATAGTCTATTAGTAAGATCCAAGAAGGAATTTGTTACTGATTCTTAGATTCGTAGATATTTATTTTTCTCTAAAACATTACATTTTCATAAAAATCGAAATAAATCAAAACACCCTGTATTTAGGTATAGGGAACCCTTATAAAAGTATAGCTTATTTTTTAAGGTCAATTCAGTAATGCCATCAGATATAGGGCACTCCATAAGAAAAAATATAACTTTGATTTACCACTCTTTTTTGGAGCACCCTGTATAATTCACATTATTTTTAGATTGTAGTAATAATGGCCCTGTATATTACTGTGAAGAAATTTTTTTAAAATATCAAGTGATTTTCCGTACAGACACGGAGGCGAATAAGATGAACCACCCTGTATATATATATATATTGATGCACGTTAAGTTGTGACTTCCGGTATACAGAAGAGGCTGTCCGACTTCCACCTTTTCTACTAGGAATTATTTTTTAAAAATTGTGTATTTGGTAAAAGGGGGGCTTATAAAATGGGTCTACCTATTGAGGGGAAAGGATTTACCAAAATAAACTTTGCATATATATACGTATATACCGAAGCGTACAGCATACGTTATTGGTTCCATATATAGGGTAGTTCAAGGCGCGTTGTCACTTCCAGCGGTGTTGTCATATTTTGGAAGTCACAACGACTCGTCTGCTAGATTTACCTATTTTGAGCGTAATGTGTGATCTTTTAAAACTTTTACTGTGAATACAGTTGTCTGTGTTTTAAAGTTGTCTATTTAAATTAAAAGATTGATATTGTTTTGATTATACAGGTTTACAAAAAAATACAATTCGGACTATTTGACGAAACCATATGACTAGGGGGTTTTTGGGGTCGCTGGTTACGAATCCGGGGTCCGCTAACCTCTATCACGTCAGGTAAAGGTCATTTCAAGGACAAATCAAGATAAATCGACAGTCGCTTTGAAAAAGTATATTAGGAGGTTTTTGGGGTCGCTTATAACGAATCCAGGATCCGCTGACCTCTATCACGTCTAGCTGAAGGCATTTCGAGGTCAAATCAAGATAAATCAACACAATCGCTGTGAAAAAGTATATTAGGGTGTTTTTGGGGTCCCTGATCACAAAACTGGGGCCCGTTGAGCTCAACCACCTCAGGTACCTAAAGGCCATTTCAAGGTCAAGTCAATTTTGTTAACTCCTCCTGATTTGAACTTTAAATGACCTTTACATGACGTGGTAGAGCTCAACGGACCGCAGTTTTCATGATCAGCGACCCCAAAACTCCCTATACTTTCAGAGCGATTGTGTCGATTTATGTTGATTTGACCTTAAAATGACGTTGAACTAGACGAGATAGAGGTCAGCGGACTCCGGATTCGTCTTCAGCGACCCCAAGAACCCCCTAATATACTTTTTCAGAGCGACTGTCGATTTATCTTGATTTGGCCTTGAAATGACCTTTACCTGACGCGATAGAGGTGAGCAGACCCCGGATTTGTGATCAGCCACTCCAAAAACCCCCTTGTCATATGGTTTCGTCAAATTGTTCGAAATTTAGTTTTTTTTTTGTAAACCTGTGTTATTTATGATAATATGATTGATATTTATTTTACAAAAAAACTAATATATTATTATTGCTGTAAAATGGATTTATTGGAATTAATTAAAAAAGTGTTAATAGTAAGTCATTTATTTATGAAAATTATATCAAAAATGTTAATAAATAAATATTAACTTATAGAAAATTTTAATATTTTAGATTTTATTACAGGCACCGTCCTTTTAATTTTTGATGTACCAATAATAATATGTACCTAATAAAAAAATTAAATGGCTAAACACTCCAGGTGGGGATTAGCCGCTAAAAAGCTATCTAGATCCATCTTTTTCGAGCAGATTTTTTCCAGTCTGCTACTCGATACTATTGACTATGCTTCTCCATTTCTTTCTATCCTCTTTCTTTTTCTGCTAGTCTCTAATTCATGCCCTATATAAATCTTCCTTTAATTCCTGTAACCATTTATTCTAGTTCCTCCGCGTCTCCTTCTAACTCCGGGTTTCAATTGTAAAATTGAGTTTATAGTTGTTGCGCTACCTGCTCTCCATATATGCCCCAACAATCCAACTCTGTGCCCAAATCTGAAAATCTGGAATAATATCTACCCGGGTCGAAACATTTTTTTTAATATATGAAAATAGTTATTTATGAAACGGAGCGAGTGCTATACATCGCGTAAATTCGCAAAAAGTACTTCACGCACAATTTCATACAATATTTTATCTACGATAAACAAATAAAAATACTTTAACTCTTCGTCACTGGAATTCATTTCTATTCTACAATTTTTAGAACTTTGACATATAAAAATTCTAATTTCTTTCAAACCACAAAACTTTCAAATTTTTTTTTGTAATTTATTGCTCATTATGTCATCACCATGACAAAGCGAAAGTTAAGAAATAATATTTGATTATATGGAAGTGTGTCAAAAACAGTGAGAAAAAGTAAATCCCATTTAAAATACATTGTTACTTCATGCTTACTTTAAAGCACTGCTATCTATAATGACAGTTTTCACAAACTAAAAATTTATACATAATATGACATAGATCGAGTAGATAAAAGTCATTTATTAATTATTAATTGATTATAGTCAGAAGAAAATTAGATCATGCACCCCTTGTTTTTTATAATTGTTAACATACTAAATTACATATCCAATAATTATTATTATCCATTAAATAGATCGATGCAGATCGGCCTTATATCGGATCCTCTTCTATTAGTCCGTTCGCTGACGGTAAAATATTGCAAAACCCATAAATTTTAAAAAACCACTTAAGATTAACATGAAATTTGGCATACACATAGGTATCAAAGAAGAAAATTGATATTGTGGCGATGTTTTCTTTTGCCAAGGGGGTGACTTTCACCTCGTCTAGGGATAAAAAATATACGTTCAAAATAAGTCCGGAAATGGATTAACTGACTAATTCTAAGGAACTATTGTTCTTTTTTGTTCATTTTTCAACAAAAAAAAAACACATTTTAACGGTTTTTTTGCAATTAACTCAAAAAGTAAGTATTTTATCGAAAAAAACATTCTTAAGAAAAATATAGCCCATAAAAAAGTGAAAAAATGGTGTACTTTGTATGAGATCCCTAGACCCAGTAAAAGAAGAGTTGTAACTAATGACAAATAGGTTCATACACGTCAAATTTCAAATTGAATATTCCAACGTGAAGTGTCAAAAACTAAAGCACTTTTTGGGGAACACTCATTACAACTTTTTTGTAGTGTTTAAAAAAAGGTTAAAAAGTTTTTAGCATTAAATTAAGGAAGTTAGCAAATAAAATTTATCGTCACCACTTCACAAGTTGATTTACTCGTGTATGTATTGTTTATAAATATGATATGTAAGCTTCATTGGTTCAAAGTGCTTATTTTTGAAGGGGATGTAATTGAAAGGGATTGAACTAGTCACTAACCAACTGTGTATGCCAATTTTGAACAGCTATATCTTAACCAATATTTGTCTCAAAGAAAAAAAACATAATCCTAAATATTCAGAAAAGCAAAACCTACATTTTTTACTCTTCGTAATTTTTGGTAGCACTAATAAATTTTATGTCATTTTGAAAAAAAAGCACCTCTTTCAAAATTTAAACAATTTTACTTTAAAACCCAATTTTTTCAAAAATTAGCCATTTACTTAGCCCGAATTAAGGGGTGATTTTCGGAGTTTTTTAAGAAAAATAGGACCTACTTTATTTTGAAAGTATCTTTCTTAATTTTAACGCCAGAAACTTTTTTAGAAAACATAAAAAAGATTTTTTTAAATCTGTAATAAAAAGTTGTAATAAGTTTTCTCAGAACAGTGCATCATTTTTTAGTTGCTATCATTTTTTGGTTATTTCACGTGAAATTATTCATTTTTAAATTTGACGAATATGAACCTGTTTCCTGTTTTACATTAGCTACAACTTTGCTTCTACTGATTCTAAAAAGTTATACGTACATCAATTTTGTTACTTTATGAGCTATATTTTTAATGTTTTTCCCGATAACATACCTACTTACTTTTTGAGTTATTGGCAAAAAACCGTATAAAAGTGTTTTTTGTTGAAAAATTTACATATTGACTAGCAAATAACTCAAAAAGTATTAACTTAATGAAAAATTTTATATAACAGAAGTTGCTTAGAATTAGTGTGTTTATCCATTTCCGAACTTATTTTGAACGTATATTTTTCCCCTCCGAGAAGAGGAGAAACTCAACCCCCAGGGCAAAGTTTTCTTTTCACTTTTTTTCTTTTACATGTTACCTATGTGTAAGCTAAATTTCACGTCAATCCGTTCTTTAAAATTTGGAGCAAAAACCGATAATGAACTATACTATCTCCGTAAGATCGTAAAAAACGAATCAGAATATTTTTCCTATCGACTAAGATACAACCTGGAATACCTACTTTCAATACACCAATAATAATTATTATTGCGTTTTTTATAAATGCATAAAAGCATAATATTTTAGTGCATATTTCAATTCAACTGTTTTTTGCATAATTTAAGGTTTTTTAAGTGCATATTTCCCGATCTCTATTAATTTAATGTATTTCTCCATGAGTTTACAGCATAAATCTTGATAATTATAACTGTTTTGTTTGTATTTATTGTTTTATCATACAGTCAAAGTCACCCTTCAATCCCAAACATTTTTAAAAGAAAATAAAATTTTTATTGGATATGTTATATTATGTTCAATCAAGCAGACATTCCGTTAACATTTTTAGTCACAACATATCAATGTTAAAGTATTATTAGAGCAACGCGTTACGCTATCACATTTCTTTTAATGACCGACACACAAAATATTTTAATGACGGATCCCACACTAAGAACCAGATTTTTATTACCTACTGCTGATAAGGTAAAGAGTTATCAAATATCACTCGTTGTCATCTCTGTGTTAATTTGAAATAATAAAATATAAATATTGTAGTTTTGTATTCTAAAATATTTGGAAAAAATACCTATGTATTTTTTTTTCATTTAGGTACACATCATTTTAAGGGATTGTCCGGAAGAGTACAGGCTCAATATATCGGCAAATGAATTTTGTTTTAAATACCGTCCGTAAAGAGGTGTTCGTTGGGGATAGGCGCAAAATCTTGGTCCAGTGCTAATTAAATGCATTAATTTTTTTCGAATTCTGAGAAAACTAATAAGTATTTTTGAAAAATTTAAACGCAGAATGGAAGTTTACATTATTAACGAGGGCAGAAAGTCCCTGAAAACTTATATAATGTTTATTTTAGTAACTTATATACCTAATATATGTTCATTTTAATAAAGATATTGGGATGAAAAAACCAGAGAAAAGTTAGTGTGATTTTTAATTTGGAATATTTCATTCAAAAGAAACTTTTTGTTTATTCTAAGGGACTTTCGGTCCTCCGTAATAATGTTATTTTTCATTCTGGGTGTATGTTTTAAAAAATATTTATTAGTTTTCTCAGGATTCGAAAAAAATAAATGTATTTAAATAGCATTGGACAGAGATTTTGCGCCTACCCCCTTAAGAGAGAGTTTACTGTATTTTATATTATTACTAGAATTTATTACTTTAAACTTTTTATCGCTCTTGATTCATTTTATCGTGTATTTAATTACATTCAATTGTAATTGTACATTCAATTTTTTTGTATATTTTTACACGTTTTATTACTTTCGAAATAACAATCTTGGGTCCAAAAAAAATACACAATTTTCGGAAATTTCGTTAAATGAGAACATTTACCTACATTTCTTGTATTTATGAGGAAACAGTAGCGATTAACAGGTAGCGAAAACGCGTTCCAAGATTGCGGCTGTAATCTTGAATATTTTTTCGAGATATTTGGCACACGTATTCGTAATATAATAAAGAATGGCGGTACAGACCCCAATTTGAAAAATATATTAATATGTGGAAATTACTCTGTAATTAAACACAATATTAAAAAAACGAGCCTGTACCGCAATTAAGAAGAACAAGAAAATAAACTTTTTTTATCCGATGCCTAGATTTTGTGTCATTTTGGAACTACTAAATTTTTTTATTCCATTAGTAGTTCCAAAATGACACAAGATCTAGGCATCAGATAAAAAAGTTTATTTAAAGAACGTGTATTTTTTTCTTCTTAATGGCGGTACGGGCTCGTTTTTTTAATATTGTATTTAATTATAGAGTAATTTCCAAATACTAACATATTTCCCAAATTGGGCTCTGTACCGCCATTCTTTATTATATTACGAATACGTGTGCCAAATACGTCGAAAAAATATTCAAAATTACAGCCGCAATCTTGGAACGCGTTTTGGCTACCTGTTGATCGCTACTGTATCACCTTAAGCTTTTAATAAGATTTTTAAAATTAATTTAGATTATTTAATAGATATACTCACCGGCACGAAAAACGGGCACCCCAAAAAATGGGTCTTTTTGATGGCTCGTATCTTCTAAACCTATTGTCCAATTTAACCCGGCACCTGCCACGTGGCTTTGCAAGGCGCCAACTGCCACGTGGGGTGCTCACAGCACCCCTTAACAATTTTCTGTGATCTACTTGTTTAAAAAACAAAATAATGTGTTGAGTAACACAACAATATAAATAAACATGTTTTATTAACTTATTAGCCACTAATATGTTATAAAAGTTGAAAAATAAAATGAAAAAGGTGTTATAAGCAAATTAGCAAGTACCAAGCCATAATAAATGAAGTCAAGTAAAATATCTAAAAAAATTAAGATTTAGTGAGTATAGAGTCTATATTAATAATTTAAATCAGTTATTTCAATAAAAAATGTAAATTTGACCTGTTTATCAAAAATACAAAAAAATTTAAAACTTAAAGTGCCAGATGATGACACCCCAATTCGACTTTAGAGCTATAAGTTCAGAATGACACTAAATAACCACTTCAAACACTAACACATATATGCTATATAATATTATAGAAAGCTACTATGACGCACAGCTCGGTTACCAAATTTGAAATACCAAATATTTGACAAAAATGTGTTATGGGGTGCTGGTAGCACCCCACGTGGCAGGTGGCGGGTTAAGTATTTTTTTTAATATATTATAGCCTTATTCTTTAACAATATCGCTGTAATAATATTATTTCTAGACATGTAAGTTATATGACATATACCGAATACCAGGCGTACCAATCAAACTGGGTTTTTTTCTCAATTTCCACAACAGCCTGTGGAATATTCTAGCCTTTATACAATATTGAAATTAAAACCTAGCTACAGCCCCAGGTTTTCTTAACATTCTGTTTTTTATTCATTCGCTTATGTTGGATAATAAAAAAGTTAGTTACTTTAACAACTAGCCATGTTCTTTATCGATACATGGTGTTTCTAAATAAATGCGACAAACTTTAAGGGGTAATTCTGCATGAAAAAATAATGACTGCAAAAATAAAATTCTTTTGCCAAACAATTAGACCAGTGTAAATAGCAAAAAAACAATAAAAAATTAATAGCAGGATGAGACCAATTCCAAATGAAAGTATTCTTTTCGTCAAGATATAAGAAATCTGACCTGACGCTGGTGGGATGTCCCTACTGATTTAGTATCATAATAAATAGTTGACGTTACTAATCCCTCAATTGTCTTTGCGACGGGTGGCAATAGTTTTGGAACAGCTACTAGGGCCGTACTTTATATTATTTACAGAACTGACTCGTTACCTATCAATGCAAATAAATTATTAAAATTAAAATTTCTAGACAATGTATTAAAAATTTTGTTTACTGTAGAAGAATTCGTTTAGTCATCTGAAATTAACTTGCTTAGAATCAATTACAAACGATCACAAACAATTTTTATGTCCAATGCGCTCATTACGTGAATTTTATGGAGTTAGATTATAATGTGTTTTATATCGTTTTCACTTTAAACAAAATGGACTTCCGATAATGCAGCTTTCTATCTTTAAATAAAAAAATTAAAGAATCATTATAAAGAGCATTAGTTAAAGATAAGATATACCTCTAATTATTATTCTATAGCTTTACACATAATTCTCGTGCTTATAGGTATTTAGATAAAATTAAGTATCATTTATTTATCCAGAAAACATACATTATGGAACATTATGAAAGGGGGGCAAACATATTTAAGTTTGACATTTGCACATTCAGGCAGTTATTTTCTTGCATTTAGATAGAAGGTTAGATCGTGAGTATTCAAGTAAAATGTCTGAAGTCGGTGAAGCTAGTGCTAAGTGTAAAACACGTGTACATTTATCTGATGATATCAAAGAAATTATTAGGAATGTTTATCAAACTGTGAAAGAAGATAATCCAAATCCAGAAGACGGTAAATTCCTCGACTGGCAAATCAAGACAACATCTCGACTGACAAGGATGCCATATACAACAGTGGGAAAATTGTTACGAATAGAATTCAACCTCGTAAAAAGCGGAGTGACTTTTCTACACATAAAGCAGTAAATGAAAAAGACGCTGAGGTAATTAGAAGAGCAATTTACAATTTCTATTCAAAGAACCTAGTTCCAACGCTTAGTATGATCTACGATCAACTTGTTAAAGATTATTCCATTACGTATTCGCCTTCAACTTTATCAATATTTTTGAATCACATTGGTTTTCGATACAAGAAAATTAATAAGCGATCATCAATAATGGATTCTCCTATCGGCAAAAAACATTAAAGATTCAAAGCTGGACTACCATGAAAATATGACGAGTAGCTTGTTTAAGGAATGGTTTAAAAAGAAGGTGTTGCCCAATTTGCCTCCAAAAAGTGTAAATGTAATGGATAACGCAACGTATCACAGCGAACAAATTAGAAAAATCCCCGGTGTAGGTTCGACAAAAAAACAGATATCTGATTTTTTGTATGACAATGATTTGTACTTTGAAGAAACATATACACAAAAAGAAATGTTGGAAGTTCTTCACACAAAAGTGTTTGAGAAACAATTTGTTATAGACGAATTAGCCAAACGTGATGGTCATAATGTATTGCGATTACCTCCTTACTACTGTGTCTTCAACCCCATTGAATTAATCTGGAGCCAACTTAAGGAAAGTTTACGCCGAAACAACTGCTGTCCCAAATTTAGTAGCGAATCGGTGTCACATGTTGTAGAAGAAATAAATAAGATTTCCCCAACACTGTGGCAAAATTGTGTTTCACATGTTATAAAAACGGAAGATCATTACAGAACATTAACCTCACATATTAAACCAATAATTATAACATTAGATAACGATTCTAGTGAAGATGACAGCGATAGTGACATAGAGTTGTAATTTGTATTTATTTTTTTCCGTCTAAACTTCAAATTTTATTTTTCTATATTATTTTCTATGTTATTTTTTATTATGTTATCTTTTTAATTCTGATTTTTGCTACCACTCTTTTAATCTTTTATTGTTATTATTATTAATTTCCTTAATTTCTTTAATTTGTTCATTTCTCTTATTTCATTGTACATAATAATATACATACCTATAACCACATAGATATAAATACGTAATAAATATAATGATATGATATTTAAATTTATATTTATTATTCCAACCCCATTAAAATATTATATCTACTTGAAGACTTGATTTTTTTTTGTTAAGGGGATGGGTACGAACTTTCGGCTTTAAGCCGTTACGTTATTACCGAGGGCCGAAAGTCCCTGAAAACTTCTAAAATGTTTATTTTAATTAGTTACAGAGGTGAAAAACTAAGAGAAAATTTAGTGTGATTTTTAATTTCAAATATCTCATTCAAAAGAAACTTTTAATTTATTCCAAGGGACTTTCGGCCCTCGGTAATAAAGTAATTTTTCATTCTGCGCTTAAATTTTTCAAAAATACTTACATATTAGTTTTCTCAGGATTCGAAAAAAATGATTACATTTGAAACACATTGAAAATTTTGACAGGAGTCAAAATTTTGCATTTGTTCCTTTCCCCTTAATTTTAGCGAATCCGCTCCTGGAGAGTTTGTTGTTTGTTATTATGATACTAAATCGGTAGGGACATCCCACCAGCGCCAGGCCAGATTTCTTATATCTTGACGCAAAGAATACACATATTAGATAACATGTGGAACATTTTTCACCAAATCTGGATGAGGGGAACATGGGTTGGGGGAGCGCTTTTAGAAGTGAAAACGGTTAATTACGATTTGCGGCAAAACGGCACATCCTATCGAAAAAAGTTAAATTGCAAAGTTGTAGGCTATAAGAAGATCTACAACTTTTGTAAATAAGCATTTTTCACATAACCTCAAAATATCCGAGAAAATTGGAAAATTCGATGTTTTTGATTTTATTTTTTTTTTCTCACTGAAAAAAAATTTTTTTTTTACCAAATATGGTAGAAACTTACCTCTTTATGTCCCAAATACGCTGTAATTTTTTTGTTTAAAAATATTTTTTAAAACTCTTGTTTTTTATGTTTAAGGGAAAATGTAAGCATTTTTTCAATTGAAAAATCTCCCGAAATTTTTTTAGCTTTTTTTTTAAAGAAGTTGGCATTTTTCTTGTTTATTGAAATTTCTATTTTCTGATGGTGCAAAAAAAGATATACGTTACTGGGGAAAATTTTGTCACAAAAGGCAAAAATCGGAAATTTATTTTCAACCCCTCACCATTTTCAGATTCTCAGACGTAATGTAAGTTGCATAGCGAGTAGGTGCAGCCCATTTAGTGACAAATTTATTTATTTTAAAGGAAATTGTGGAATCTACATAAAAAGGTAAATACTACCTGTGTCTTATTCTCAATTAATCAATGAAATATTATCATTTTCTTTCATAAATAGTATGACTAAAATAACCTGAAATTTTTTTATTTTTTTAAATTAACAAATTTTTAATAATAATTTAATACAATATATTCAAAATAAATTAGAAATAGGTACTTCAGTACAATATTAACAAACAATAATTTCTTTCTTTTGCACAAGCAAATTTAGTTTTACTCAAAGAGAAAATTGTAAAATCATGATTTTGTATTTGTAGATTATCACTATGGATATGGAAGAATCTGTTTGTATAATCTGCAATGAGGCAGATAATAAGCAGTTGTATAAAATAAAAAAAATGCTTTGAAACGTTTAGTGGAGTCTGGTAAAAAAAGATTTGACAGTAGACACAAAAAATTTGCAAATATGACATCAGCTTTTATTCATAAAAGTTGTCAGAAAAATTATAATAATGATGCTCTAATAACTAAATACCTTGATTTATGGCAAAACACATAGTGAAAGCATTTTTAGACAATAAAAACTTGTCACATTTAGCCAATATTTTCTACAAAAAAGATGCAAGTAAAGAAAATATCGCCAAAAATGGTTTACAATTAATTCTATCAATTTATAAATGTAGAAATGAAAATATAAGTTTGAATCAATTAAGATTTAACAAATACCAATTAGCAAGAGTAAAAACTTCTTTTAAACTAGCTAATCTCCCACCAACTGAAGGCGCAGCAGAACAACACTGTTACAGAGCATATCATCAGATTCAATCTTGGATGGGTAACAAACTGACGGCAACAAATTGGGGCTGGAAGCAACATGAACGTGGCATTGTGCCCATATTCACAAACGCAGAATTAATTCCAGAAATATTACTAAAAAGTATTTGCTGCAGCTGTGAGACTGGATGCAATAGTCAAAAATGTGGGTGCCGAAAGCATGGTTTGAAATGTACCAATTTATGTTCAAATTGTACTTCTGATAAATGCTCCAATGTTGAAAAACTATATTTTTTTTATATTAATGAATATGATGCCATTATGGATGAGAAACCAACGCCAAATGAAGAAAATGTAGACGAAGACCATGATGGTCTAGAAGATTTAGAGGAAACTGCAGAATCTGTAAGCATTACCGAATGTGATGAAGAAATGCCATCAATGAAGCAAATACTTAATTAATTGATGAAAAATTGGCCATTAAAATTATAATAATTACTTTCTTTTGTATTAAATAAACTTTTTCGTTAAAAAAGTTGTTGCGACCTTTAATTTGGTTCATGAGAAAAAAGTTTTTAAAAAAATGTAGTTTCTAGGTAAGTAGGCCGACCTTTAAAAAAAAATATAGTTTAAAAAAAAATAAAAAACACGCTTTTAAAGCACTAAAAATTTAAAAATAACTTTTAAAATTAAAGCTAGTAATATTTTATTTTTAAATTTTTAGTGCTTTAAAAGCGTGTTTTTTATTTTTTTTTCCATAATTTATTCACAAAATTAAAAATCACAGACAACGGCATTAGTGTAGTAAATTTTTAACAGAGGTTCGTTGGTTCCTGCTCGCTATGCAACTTATATTACGTCTGAGAATCTGAAAATGGTGAGAGGTTGAAAATAAATTTGTGTTTATTTACAAAAGTTGTAGATCTTTTTATTGCCTACAACTTTGCGATTTAACTTTTTTTTATAGGATGTGCCGTTTTGCCGCAAAACGTAATAAACCGTTTTCACCCCTAAAAATGCTCCCCCAACCTATGTTCCCCTCATCCAGATTTGGTGAAAAATGTTTCACATGTTATCTAATGTGTTCTTTCATTTGGAATTGGTCTCATCCTGCTATTAATTTTTTATTTTTTTGGTCCATTTTAGAGCTATCTGCACTGGTCTAAATCATTATTTTTTCATGCAGAATTACCCCTTAAAGCCAGTCGCACTTATTTAGAAACACCCTGTATTGATAAAGAACATGGCCAGTTGTTGAAGTCCATAACTTTTTTATTATCCAACGTAAGCGAATAAATAATAAAAAAAACAGAATGTTAAGAAAACCTGGGGCTATAGTTGGGTTTTAATTTCAATATTTTATAAAGGCTAGAATATTCCACAGGGTGTTGTGAAAATTGAGAAAAAAACCCAGTTTGATGGGTACACTTGGTATACAATAAAATTTACATGCCTATCAACAATATTATTATAGCGATATTGTTAAAGAATAAGGCTATAACATATTAAAAAATTACTTAAATCGGACAACAGGTTTAGGAGATACGAGACATCAAAAATTACCAATTTTTTGGTTGCCCATTTTTCGTGCCGGTGAGTGTATATTGAATTAGAAGTTCATTGTAAAAAAGGAAGTAAACAAAAACACGAGAAAAATGAATTTCTATAAATAAATAGGTAAGTAAATATTATAGACTAAAATAAGTACAGATAATATATATTTATAGAGATATAATTAGCTTCATTTAAGGCTAACTTTAAAAGTAAAGCAGATTTAAAAGAAAGCTATTATTAATGTTAACACAAAAGTATGAAGTTATTCATGTTTCATACACAAAATACTAAGTACGATTAGGACCGCGAATCCACAACAAATGAATGTCTGGAAACCGTTACACAGGGTTGCCAAAAAAACGGAAGTCACATCGAGCGGTGTGGTATACGGAAGACGCTACGCGTTGTGTATATAACCTGTATAATAGTACGGGAGCGACACTAGCGCTGGTGATATACCGTCGAACTAAAATCTGATCTTATGAGTATGTTAGATACGATATGACTTCCAGCGAAATTTTTAATATAAGCCTTCTAATACCATCTAGTAGCCAAATTCGTAAAAATATAGGTTATATATATATATATATATATATATATATATATATATATATATATATATATATATATATATATATATATATATATATATATTGATACATGTATCCATGTGACTTCCAAAGTAGATTCTCGTAATACGTTGTTACTTCATATATACCGTTATGACTTCCGATTTCGGAAGTCACAACGTTTTGCCTATATTTTTACGAATTTGGCTACTAGATGGTATCAGAAGGCTTATATTAAAAATTTCGCTGGAAGTCATATCGTATCTAACATACTCATAAGATCAGATTTTAGTTCGACGGTATATCACCAGCGCTAGTGTCGCTCCCGTACTACTATACAGGCTATGTACACAACGCGTAGCGTCTTCCGTATACCACACCGCTCGGTGTGACTTCCGTTTTTTGGCAACCCTGTGTAACGGTTTCCAGACATTTATCTGTTGTAGATTCGCGGTCCTAATCGTACTTAGTGTTTTGTGTGCCTTTTGTTTTTAAACATGAATAATAGCAGATCTGCTTTACTTTTAAAGTTAGCCTTAAATGAAGGTACAATAAGTGATTATATATCTCTATAATTATATATTTTCTGTACTTATTTTAATCTATAATATTTACTTACCTATTTACTTATATAAATTCATTTTTCTCGTGTTTTTGTTTACTTCCTTTTTTACAATGAACTTCTAATTTAATCTACACTCACCGGCACGAAAAACGGGCACCCCAAAAAAATGGGTAATTTTTGATGTCTCGTATCTCCCAAACCTGTTGTCCGATTTAAGTAATTTTTTTTAATATGTTATAGCCTTATTCTTTAACAAAATAGCTATGATAATATTGTTGATAGACAGGTAAATTTTCATTGTATACCGGGTGTACCAATCAAACTGGTTTTTTTTTCTCAATTTTCACAACACCCTGTGGAATATTCTAGCCTTTATAAAATATTTAAATCAAAGCCTAACTATAGCTCCAGGTTTTATTAACATTCTGTTTTTTTATTCATTCGCTTACGTTGGATAATAAAAAGTTAAGGACTTTAACAACTAGCCATGTTCTTTATCGATACAGGTGTTTCTAAATATAAGTGTGACAAACTTTAAGGGGTAATTTCTGCATGAAAAAATAATGATCGTTTGGCGAAAGAATTTTATATTTGCAAGCATTTGCGGACATAGCTTTATCAAGTAAACGATCATTATTTTTTCATGCAGAATTACCCCTTAAAGTTTGTCGCACTTATTTAGAAACACCATGTATTGATAAAGAACATGTTTAGTTGTTAAAGTCCCTAACTTTTTTATTATCCAACATAAGCGAATGAATAACAAACAGAACGTTAAGAAAACCTGGGGCTATAGTTGGGTTTTAATTTCAATATTGTATAAAGGCTAGAATATTCCACAGGGTGTTGTGAAAATTGAAAAAAAAACCAGTTTGATTGGTACGCCCAGTATACAATGATAATTTACCTGTCTAGAAACAATGTTATTACAGCGATATAGTTAAAGAATAAGGCTATATCACAGGGGTGGGCAAAAGCCGGCCCGCGGGCCGGGTCCGGCCCTTTCGCTTACTTTGTCCGGCCCGTTGAAAAACCCCGCAAGTACCTAATCTTTTTAATCCCTTTTATGTGATTTTGTTGAAATCAACAGTAATAGTTTGCATAGTGTTCACATAAATTATTAAATATATAAATAATAGAGAGTATTATAATTACGAACAGTGGCGTAGCTAGCCCCACGGGGGCCCCATATCAAAGTTTGTCGTGGGGCCCTTTTCCCCCGCGACAAAAGAAGCAAAAACGCCTGTATAGAATCGAATAGAAATATGCTTTATTGTCACTAAAAATTTTACAATTTTATGGACAAAGCTTACAAAAAGTCGGAAAAAAAAACAAAAACAAATACAGTTTACCGAAATTACATAAATCGTCAATATTAGTACAAAATAAAAGATAATGAAATAAAACAAAACACACAAAACACCCAAATATAGATAATAATAATAAACCTAATAAATTTTAATTAACCAAAGTCGAAAAATAGATTTGAATTGTCGAGACTCATTGTTTGAAAACAGATTCAGCTTTTTCAATCCAAGGATGAATGGGCATTGCAAATGAGCTTAAACAAAGAAGCTCTGTTGTTATGGTATAACGGCGAGCGACAGGCAAATACACTTCTTCAAGAAATTAACGTATGTACCATCTAAAAATTGGCCATTTTTGATGTCTCGAATTTTCTGAACCTGTTGTATGATTTAAGTGATTTTTTAATATGTTATAGCCTTATTCTTTAACAATGTCATTGTAATAGCATTGTTCCTAGACAGATACATTGTCATTATATACAGTGTGTACCAATCAACCTGTGATTTTTTCTCTCAAAGTTCGCGTTACCCTGTGGAATATTTTAGCATTTGTAAAATGCTGAAATTAAAACCCGACTAGATAATTATAGTCTAGTACTAGTAAAATAAAATTACACTACATGTAAATCAAAATGTAAATTCGTACAGGTTGGAACAAATTTTTTATCAAAGTTTAGGTGAGTACAAAAGATATTTTCAAGAAAGTATCCAAATCATATAAGGGGATCATTGTTTAAATAATTAAAAAAGGTCATTTTTGCACCATATTTACTTTTTTAACTGTTGAGTTAATTCACGTTTTAATGAAGGTGTTTAGAATATTTTTCTGCAAAGCTGAAGGGCAAGTCTTTCACCTAAGACGTACTAAATTCAATTTGACTCCCTATTTATTTAAATAATTGTATATAATACTTTAAAAACAAATTTGCAAAAAAATAGTATTTGCAATTTAAATAAGCACTATAAAATATTTTGTTTTATAGAAGAAGTTGCGCTATTTTCCAGTATTAAGAAAAAAATTGGTCGATATTTAATATTTAATAATTTATGAGATATTGAATTTGTTTATTAAATGTCACTATATTTTCAATTGCAAAAACGCGGTTGTTGCCAAAGGAATTTAAACCTGCAAAATATCTCATTATTTTTATTTTTATGTATGTTTTCAATAAATGTATTGATAAATTCAAATTTTAATTAAACTCTTCTCTAAAATGGCATTTAAAAATTGTTCTAATTTGTTTATTACTTCTTTTTTAAATAACGTCGCTGGGGTTAAAAAATTCAATATCTCATAAATTGTTAAATATTTTTCGACCAATTTTTTTTTGCTTTATACTGGTAACATGAACTTCTCGTATAAAAGAAAATATTTTATGGTGCATATTTTATTTGTGTTTTAAATTTTGAATATAATTATTTAAATAAACAGATTTAATTTAGTAAATCTTAAGTGAAAGCTTTATTCTTCAACTTCTAGAAAAAAAATCGTATAGAGCTTCATAAAAGCGTGAATTACTGCAGAGAAGTGAAAAAAGTAAATATTGTGCAAAAATGACCCCTTTTTAATAATTTAAACAGTGATCCCCTTGAAAAATACAAAAGATATTTTCAAGAAAGTATCCAAATCATATTATAATTTGGATACTTTCTTGAAAATATCTTTTGTATTCACCTAAACTTTGATAAAAGGCTGTCCACAATATGTCTGCAACGAATTCTGCAATTCTTTGGTCACGTGGTTCGCAGAGGTGACGACAGTTTGCGAGAAATTAATTGTTTCTGGAAACGTTCCGGGAGAAGATGATCACCAACAAGATGGTCCGACCAAATAAAGAATTCAGCTGGAAACTCATTCTGCGAAGCTCTTAGAGCGGCTGAAGATAGAGACCAATGGAGAAACATTGTTAGGAATATTGGGGAAATTACGATCCCTCAGTAATGGGGAAACGACAAGAGAGCGAGAGAGAAACTTTGATAAAAATTTAGTTCCAACCTGTATTTAGTACGGAATTACCTTTTGATTTTTTTTATTTTATTAAGCTATTATAGCCAACATTCTGTTGTTTTATTCATTCGCTTTTGGTTCATTCATTCTTATGTTGGATAATAAAAAAGTTAGGTACTTTAACAACTAGCCTTGTTTTTCGTCAATACAGAGTGTTTTTAAATAAGTATGGCAAACTCTAAGGGGTAATTCTGCATGAAAAAATAATGACAGTTTGCGATTGTTTTATAAACCTGCTAGTGTGCAAATGCTTCGTCTCCGAGATAGGGTTATTATAATTTTTCTTACAATCTGACGATTTATTTATTGTCAATTTAATATTCATCATTGGCGCGCATACGGTTAATATGACCCATGTGTGCGCCAATGGTAAAAATGAAATTCTGTTAAATCCCACCAAATTTCATTTGCATATATCAACCGGTTTTAGAGTAATAAATAAATCGTCAGTTTGTAAGAAAAATGTCAACACCCCCTATCTCCGACATACGTTTATAAAGCAAACTGTCATTATTTTTTCATGCAGAATTAAATTAGCCTTTAAAGTTTGCCATACTTATTTAAAAACACCCTGTATCGATGAAAAATAAGGCTAGAGTTGTTAAAGTATCACCTAACTTTTTTACTATCCAACATAAGCGAATGAATCGAAAAACAGAATGTTAAGAAAGAACACATGAGGCTATAGTTGGGTTTTAATTCAAGTACATATTTTATAAATGCAAGAATATTCCACAGGGTGTGGTGAACTTTGAGAAAAAATTACTGTTTGATTGGTACACCCGGTATACAATGACAATTTACCTGTCTAGCAACAATATTATTACAACGATATTATTCAAAAATACGACTATAACATTTAAAAAAATCACTTAAATCGGAAAATAGGTTTGGGAAATATGAGACATAAAAAATGACCCATTTTTAAGGTGGTACGATAATTTCTTGGAGAAATGTAGATATACATAAATACAATTATAAATAAAGAACAGATTATAAAACATACGAACATACATAATATACCCGAACAATACATACTGTTTCAAATATTCAAAGATAAAGCGATTACAAAAATTGCAATTCGGCATTCTTCAATATATTATATTATACAATAACTCACACACAGCTAACGGAATTGACAATGAGAGGTACCTTGAAAACAATAAAGCTCTGTTCTTATGGGGCAGAGAATAGATAATAGATAGATATGATTTACCTAGGTATATGCAGTGGCGGCTCGTGATTTTTACAATAGGGGAGGCTATACCTAACTGTAAAATATCTAGACAAATTTGCACTAGCAAAAAAATTCGCCAAAAAATGTAATTTAAGGCCCCATTTTTTGACCATTTTTTATTTACATTTCATAATATCATCATAACTCATAATTTTATGATATCATATCATTTTAAAAATAGTCTAATTGTAAAAGTTTAATACCAAAGTTTGTGTCGTTTATTTGTTAACAATTCCATCTCTGTAAATAGATACCTATGCATATCAAAATAAATACAGATTTGAAGTTTTGCAGTCCATACAGGATGAAGCTTCACATTTTTTAAGATACTCAACTGAATTTTTTTAATTCTAAACGCGGCCTACTGCGAATTCAAAAACACGATAAATTACCGATATTTTGCTTTGAGTTACAGATGTCGGAAAAAGTTATTTGAACAAGTTGTTCCAAATATTATTCTAATCCACATACCAAATTTCATAACAAAATTCGCACTTCTAGATTTTTCATTGTTTTTAGTCAGGACCCTAACATTCGTTGTCCCGAGACACACGCAACCACGCAACGGAGCCAAGAAGCTACTTTGCCTCCCTTGGTATATCTCCGGGCAGCGTGTGATGGCACCATAGATGCCACTGTTAGGAGACCGGGTCTCCTTAAATGCGCTGCGCGGTGCATCAGCTACGAAGGCTGCTCCGCTTCTCGGCTCCGTTCATGCATCTCGGGATAACCCAGGGTCCTGTCTACAATAATATAATAAAACTGAGACGCGACCATGCGTTCTAATGCTAATGCTCCATGCGTATGGATATTTAGTGATAATATGGAATTTACACCTTGTATAATAGTAAGAGTGCTTGTTGTTTTCGCGATTCATGATAAACAAAACAGTGTAGCGTGTGTAAAAAATTTATGGGGAGGCTAAGCCTCCCTTGCCTCCTCTGACGAGCCGCCACTGGGTATATGTATATTATATAAAGAATCCACTACACCAAAATGTTGATATCCAAACAACATACACTGTTTCAAAGCGTTTTAATAGTGAAATAATTGTAGAATATTTAGTTAAATCTTTGTAAATGGAATTTTGTTTCGACATGCCGCGATGGGGCCCTTAAATGTCGGAGCCCCGTATAATTGATACGGCTGATACGGCGGTAGCTACGCCCCTGATTACGAACAGCCTTAGCTAACTATATTTTTAAAAACTGTTTAATTGTAACTATTTACTTTAAATTTCTTTTAAAATATAGGGAAATCCCCGGAGATTCATAATTGTTTATTCGGTATTAATAATCGTATTTAACTCTCAAGGTCTCAAGACAAGCACTCGGTGTTTGGTTATCTATTTCAACCATATCACTGACAGTTTATGATCTAAATACCTCAGCACTTTGGTCCCAATAATATTGTAGCGGAAGAGAAATCTTGGCCGATCCCCGTATAACAGTAAACACCTCGAGAATGACGTAATCGGATGTGCTAGGCCTCGCCGGAGAATTCTGGAAGGTACGTCACGTAGGCGGAACAAGCCGATAGCTCGAGATGGGAGTCGATTGTTCCAGAATAACAACTGGGTATAAATACGGGCATATTCTGTGAATAAGTTTAGTGTATAAGATAAATTCGTCTGTAACTTATATAAATAAAGTCGTATATAAATTACGAACCGCTAGTTTTATTGTAATTAGAAGTAATTACACTAATCACGCTACAGTTGGTGTCGGTGTTCGGTTAACTTAGTGCGATATAAATAAGTGAATTACAGAGAGACTTTAAAATACTTTTGAACTTTATTCGTCGGGAATAACCGGAGTGCGTTAATTGTTCGGTATTCGGAAAGACTTTAAAATACTTTTGGACTTTATTCGTCGGGAATAGTTAAAGTGCGTTGATTGTTCGGTATTCGGAAAGACTGTTAAAAGACATTTTGGAAAGTACGTGTGTGCCGACCAAAGATGTTGCTACAAGAACTTACAGTAAAACAGCTCCGTGAACAGCTCGAGGAACGGGATCTGGACAGCAGTGGGCTCAAGATAGTCCTACAAGCACGACTCGAGGATGTCCTCACGAAGAACGGAGAAGACCCAAAGACGTTCCACTTCCAGTCAGCAGAACAAGTAATCTTATCGAAATTAAAAACTGTTTCTGAAACGATCGATGAAACTTCTAGAAGAAGCGACGAGAAACTTGAAGAAGTTAGTAGAAGAAGCGACGAGAAACTTGAAGAAGTTAGTAGACAGAACAACGAGAAATTTGAAAGTGTTTCTCAAAAGATCGATGAAACTTCTAGAAGAAGCGACGAGAAACTTGAAGAAGTTAGTAGACAGAACAACGAGAAATTTGAAAGTGTTTCTCAAAAGATCGATGAAACTTCTAGAAAAAGCGACGAGAAATTTGAAAGTGTTTCTCAAGTAATTAAAGACGTTTGTAGACAGAATGACGAGAAATTTGAAGAAGTTTCTAGAACATTCGATAAGATGCAGAAAAGTGTAGAGACCGTAGAAGAAAAGATCAAACGACTAGAGAGCATGATAACCGATACAAAAGTACAACCATCAGTTAATGCAGCAGCGTTAGATCCGGTAGTGAAAGATGAACTACCGAGAGACGAAACGTCGCATAATATGAGATTCAAATTACCACCATTCGATGGAAAGTCCTCTTGGTCCATATATCTTAGACAATTTGAAGCTATTGCGACCGCCAATCATTGGACCGAACAGGAAAAGGCTGTTTCCTTGACTGCTGCTTTGCGAGGTGATGCTGCAGATATATTAAGATCAATTCCTAAGGGTCAAGAAAATTGTTACCAGACCTTGTTCACTCGTCTAGAAAAACGCTATGGAGATGCCCATCTACAACAAGTATACAAAGCACAACTGCGAAGTAGAAGTCAACGAGCAAGTGAGAATCTGCAAGAATTTGAAGCAGATGTGGCTCGTGTGGTGCGGTTGGCTTATCCAGAGGTGCCAGACAGCGTTTTAGAAGAAATTGCAGTAGATACCTTCGTCAATGGGCTGAAAGATAATGAACTACAGAAAGCTTTACGACTAGCAAGACCGAAAGTTTTAGATGAAGCACTTGCTATTGCATTGGAACACGAAACGGCTAGTCAAACTTCACGAGGCCATAGAGTAAGAACCATTGAAGAAAGTGACGAACACAACGATGAACGTCTGGAGGAAATGATACGGAGAGTATTAAGTAATCAGATGCCAAAGAGACGCGAGCCTAGATGTTGGAATTGTGGAGACGTAGGCCACATTCGTCGTAATTGTAAGAAGATCGTACAGCCGTCGGAAAACTAGAGCGGGTCGACACCAAGGGGCAACTGCCGACCTCGAGAACTAGAGCCCCCATAGTAACTGTCAACCTTACGTCCTCCGGTGGAATCCACAACTTATACATCGAAGGTCGTATCAGTAATAGATGTAGATCATTTTTGGTGGATACAGGTGCAACGAGAACTATCGCACGTCCAGATGTAGTACGAGACCATAATAAATTATCACCTGCAACAGTAAAGCTTAGAACAGCGACTGGTGAGCTAATTAATACATATGGCGAGGCTAATATGTCAGTATCCATTGGCCAGACCACAGTTGAACATCAAGTATTAATTGCCGAGATCTCCGACGAATTCATATTGGGGATGGACGTACTAAGGAAAGTGGGGGCAATATTGGATGTTCAAAATGGAGTTCTCAAGATCAATGGTGAAGAGTTGCCCTTTCACGACGACAAAGAAGATGTCATCCGCTTACTTACTACATGCGACGTAACCATACCCGGTAATAGTGAGAAAATTCTGATGACCATGCTTGATGGACACTGCCGAGAGGGAAGTTTAAGGATGGTCGAAGATGTGGATAATGTCGAGTTCTTAACGGCGAAAACTTTGGTAAAAGTTCGAGATGTGATCCCTGTAAGAGTTATGAATTTAAGGGAAACTGCTATCAAGTTAAGTAGAGGAGCTTTGATCGGGCAGTGTGTTCCCGTGGCTTCAATTTGCTCTGTGAATACCAATGAGAAATCATCGAAGGCGAAGTATCCAAAGGAGCTTGTTGAGATGATCATTGAAAGATGCCAAGATCTTGATCATGAACGAACGGAAAAAGTGACATCTATGCTGATAAAGTATCAAGATGTTTTTGCTATTGACACGAAGGATAAGGGAAAAACAAGCATAGTAACGCATAAAATAAATACCGGAGACGCTCAGCCAATCAGACAACGGCCTAGACGACTTCCATTTGCGAAAAGAGATGAAGCCGAAGAGATTATCAAGGATATGGACAAACAAGGGGTAATTGAACCATCGAACAGTCCATGGACATCACCAGTAGTTCTGGTAAAGAAGAAAGATGGTTCAACGCGTTTTTGTATCGACTACCGCCAGCTCAATGCGGTAACAAAAAAAGATAGTTATCCTTTGCCCAGAATAGACGATACATTGGATACTCTCTCCGGTTCTCGTTGGTTTTCCACACTCGATTTAAAAAGTGGATATTGGCAAGTAGACATGGAGCCAGCCGATCGGGAGAAAATCGCATTTTCGATAGGATCAGGGCTTTGGCAGTTTACGGCTATGCCGTTTGGTTTATGTAATGCCCCTGCCACATTTGAAAGATTAATGGAGGCAGTTTTAAGAGGTCTAACATGGAAAACATGCCTGGTTTACTTGGATGATGTAATTGTGGTTGGAAGGTCCTTTGATGAACATGCCAAGAATCTAATAGACGTCTTTCAACGATTGAGGGCAGCGAACTTGAAGTTAAGTCCGAAGAAATGTCACATGTTTCGACGAGAAGTTAAGTACTTAGGACATATTGTATCGAGTAATGGTGTAACAGCTGATCCTGAAAAGATTGATGCAATTAAAGATTGGCCAGTACCAAAAGATAAACATGAAATTAGAAGTTTTCTTGGCCTATGTACATATTACCGACGATTTGTCAAAGGATTTGCCAATATCTCCAAGCCCCTAACAAAGTTGACGGAGGAGGGCAAAGAATATACATGGAGTGAGGAGTGTCAAAAAGCTTTCGAACAACTACAAAGGGCTCTGATCAGTGCACCGATATTAAGCTACCCGGGACAGGCAGGAAAATTTGTTTTGGATACCGATGCTAGCAACAGTGCCATAGGAGCTGTTCTCTCACAAATCCAGGATGGACAGGAAAAAGTCATCGCTTATTTCAGCAAAGTCCTGTCGAAACCAGAAAGAAACTATTGCGTTACCAGAAGAGAACTGCTGGGTGTAGTGAAGGCTTGCGAACATTTCCATAAATACTTGTACGGCAGAAAGTTCCTTCTTCGAACAGATCACGCTGCTCTAAAATGGCTCATACAATTCCGTAATCCAGAGGGCCAGATGGCAAGATGGTTAGAACGACTTCAAGAATATGATTATGAGATAGAACACAGGGCCGGAAGAGTTCATTCAAATGCTGATGCCCTTTCGAGACGACCATGCAGTGCAAATTGTAATCACTGTGCCAAATTAGAGGAACGATTTTGCCCCGTGAGACGAACCACCGTCGTTAATGAGCAATGGCAGCCACAACAGTTACAAGAAGCCCAAGAAGACGATCCATGTATAAAAAGAGTATTGGATTGGATGCGTCGAGGTGAGAGACCTAGTTGGCAAAACATTAGTGCATGTAGTCCGGAAGTCAAGGCCTACTGGAGCCAATGGAATTGCCTGATACTAAAAGATGATCTTCTGCACAGAACCTTTGAGAACGATGATGGTACAGAATCTAAGCTTCAGTTGATTGTACCTAAAAGTAAAGTGTCAGAAGTATTGCGTCAGTTGCATGACGGTACATCAGGTGGACACTTTGGTATTACGAAGACTCTGCAAAAGGTTCGAGAACGGTTCTATTGGGTGAACTGTAAAGATGATGTAAGAAGATGGTGCCGGAAATGTGAACTGTGTGCATCCGGTAATGGTCCAGTTGGTAAAAAGAGAGCACCCATGAGACAGTACAATGTTGGAAGTCCTATGGAAAGAGTAGCAATCGACATTGCAGGTCCATTTCCAGAAACCGATGCTGGAAATAAATACATTCTGGTAGCCATGGACTATTTTACGAAATGGACCGAGGCCTATGCATTACCGAATCAAGAAGCTGCTACCGTTGCAGAGGTACTTGTTAAAGAATTCTTCAGCCGATTTGGTGTTCCCTTGGAGATCCACTCCGATCAAGGGCGAAACTTTGAGTCAGCTCTTTTCCAAAACGTTTGTAAATTGATTGGTGCCAATAAGACCAGAACCACACCCCTGCATCCTCAATCAGATGGAATGGTCGAGAGGATGAATCGAACGATGGGTAAACACTTGTCCAAAGTTGTATCTGAACATCAGCGAGATTGGGACCAACACATTCATTTATTCCTGATGGCCTACCGCTCGGCCGTGAATGAAACTACAGGTCAAACACCAACCTGTCTGATGTTGGGTCGTGAAGTTCGTTTGCCCTGCGACCTAGAGTTTGGCTGCAGACCTTCCGAGGAATATGTTGCAGGCGAAGAATACGTAGACCGCCTGAAGTTACGAATGAACAACATTCATGAACTTGCCCGACAACACATCCAGATAGCCAGTGACAGAATGAAAGATCAATATGATTCTCGCTGCAAGAATGAAAGCTTCGAAGTAGGTGATCTTGTCTGGCTTTATAATCCACAACGTCGTCGAGGCCTGTGTCCTAAACTGCAAAGACAATGGGAAGGTCCGTATGAAGTTAAGAAGAAAATAAATGACGTAATATATAGAATTAAGAAGTTGCCAAACGGTAAACCAAAAGTTATTCACATAAATCGTCTTGCACCATATGCTGGCTCAAATGAAACAGAAGAAGCACGAGTCCTCCAACAGGAGATGAAAGATGTCGCACAGCCAAGTTTTAATCAATTTATGTCAAATTACGCAGCGAGAAAGAGTGCTAGATTCGGCGTGACCACAGAAGTTCAGCAAGATCTGTTTGGTGTTCCAGAAAACGTCTCTCTGGCCCACTGTGTTGCCCAAGACCTCGAGATGACTAAAGGAATATCGTCCGTATTCAATAGAAAGTTCGGCCGCCTGGACGAGTTAAGAAATCAGCAGCCTAAAATTGGAAGAGTACTGCGATTGGAAGATGGTCCTCGATCTTTGCTGTATATGGTGACCAGAAAGTCTTATACGGACACGCCAAGCTACGAGAACATATGGCGTGCTCTAACTAATTTGAAGAAAATCGTGTGTAATTATGACATCAAAAATTTGGCTTTACCAAAAATAGGCCATGCAGTAGAAAATCTGGATTGGAAGATTGTGAGAAGCATGCTTGAAGTGGTCTTCAGAGGAACTGGTGTACAAATCACTGTGTGTTGCATGAACCCGAAGATGTCGTACCCTTCAAAGACAGTAGACTGTTATTTCTTCTTGAAGGGTGTATGCAGAGCTGGAGAGTCGTGTAGATTCCGCCATCCTGGGCCTTCATTTAGAGTTGCTGATCGAGACGCTCAGATCTTAAGAGGGGAGCAGTGTAGCGGAAGAGAAATCTTGGCCGATCCCCGTATAACAGTAAACACCTCGAGAATGACGTAATCGGATGTGCTAGGCCTCGCCGGAGAATTCTGGAAGGTACGTCACGTAGGCGGAACAAGCCGATAGCTCGAGATGGGAGTCGATTGTTCCAGAATAACAACTGGGTATAAATACGGGCATATTCTGTGAATAAGTTTAGTGTATAAGATAAATTCGTCTGTAACTTATATAAATAAAGTCGTATATAAATTACGAACCGCTAGTTTTATTGTAATTAGAAGTAATTACACTAATCACGCTACAATATGATTCTTTATTTATTAAATCTGAATTAAGTATGGTTGTTTGGAATACCTACTTCAGCATAAAATTCATTGTTACCGATTTTTGCCGAAGTTTTATAACTACTTCGAAAGACGCGTATAAGTTTATTTTGATTTAGCACTGGTCGTATTTCCTATTACTCCTCATATTTCTTTTGATACAGTGTGTGTTATTTTGCAAATATATAATAAATTGAAAAAGTGGAGGACATTTTGTAAATAAAATTTGAAAACATTGTTTTTATTTTATTGTATTAAAATATTTATTTGTAAGCATTTGCAAAATGATACAATCTAAAAAAAGAAAAGTTGATTTGGAATGCAGAAATTTTAATGAAGCATGGACAGAAAAATACCTTTTTACGAACATTGGTAAGAAAGCAATTTGTTTAGTTTGCCATTAAACCATTGCTGTTTTCAAGGAATATAATTTAAAGAGGCATTTTACATCAAAACATCCAAAATATGCATCGTTTTCTTTAGAAGAACTTAAAAATGCTGCAGACAACTTAGCAAAAAACTTAAATAAACAACAAAATATTTTTAGCAAACAAAGTAACATCGAGAAATCTACCACACAAGCAAGTTATGTTATTGCACACAAAATTGCTAAGTTATGTAAACCTTTTTCTGAAGCAGAATTTGTTAAACAGTGCATGGTAGAAGTGTCGGAGATATGTTGTCCTGAAAAAAAACATATTTTTGAAAATTTAAGCCTGTCAAGGAGAACAATAGTACGACGGATCGAAAATATTTCAGGAAATTTACTCGACCAGCTAAAAACAATAATTGCTGATTTTACATATTGTTCTCTGGCGTTGGATGAGTCCTGCGATATTACTGACACAAGTCAATTATTAATATTTATTCGGGGCATTAACAAAAAATGTGAAATTCGCGAGGAACTTCTTAGTGTGCATCCAATGAAAGATACAACTACCGGTGAAGACTTCTTTAACGCTGTTGAAGAGTGTTTAGTTAAAGTAAATTTACCTTGGAACAAAATAGTAAGCATCACTACGGATGGCTGTCCTAGTTTAACAGGGAAAAATGTGGGCTTACTAAAACGAATCAGCGACAAAGTAAAACAGTTGCAGCCAGAACAAGACATATTATTTTTACACTGCATTATTCATCAAGAAGTGTTATGTAGAAAAGTTTTAAAATTGAATCACGTCGTTACTGTTGTGACAAAAGTTGTAAATTTTATCCGGGAACGTGCCTTAAATCATCGACAGTTTGTTGAATTTTTGAAAGAAATTGAAAGTGACTTTTACGAAATTCCTTACTACACTGAGGTGAGATGGCTTAGCAATGGTAAAGTTTTGGACAGATTTCAAAATTTGCTTGATGAAATAGTATCCTTCTTGTCGATAAAAGAAAAACTACATGATTTTCCTGAATTGCAAAATGAGGCATGGCTAAACGATTTGTCGTTTTCTGTAGATATTGTAAAATATTTAAATGAACTTAATGTAAATTTACAAGGGAAAAACCAGTTCGCTTTCAATATGCACTCAAATGTCAAAGCATTTATGATAAAACTAAACTTATTTGCTGAGAACTTTAATAAAAAAATATTAAACCACTTCCCATCATTACAAACACGACGAGAATTATTGAAAAATTCTGATTTTCTTAAATATAGTTCAGTAACACAAGACCTGCATACTGAATTCCAAAGAAGATTTCAAAGCTATTGAAAAACCTTTGTCATTAATTAGTCAACCTTTCAATTTCGATGTGCAAGAAGCTCCTGTTGAAATTCAGCTAGAATTAATTGACTTACAGGCAAATAATTTATTAAAAGAAAATGTTCAATCAAACAAATTGAGTGCTTTCTACGGTGCTTTGAATACAGAACATTTTAAACATTTTTTAAACTATGTTCAAAAATACCTAGTTTTATTTGGTTCGACATATATTTGTGAAAGAACTTTTTCGTTGATGGTTTCCACGAAAAATAAATATCGATCACAAATTACTGACGAAAATCTACACTCGGTATTAAGGATTGCTACAAGTGATTTGGATCCCAATTTTGAAGAAATAATATCACATGAACATTCGCGATTTCACGTTTCGCATTAACTATTATAGAAGTTATACTTATAATGAGTATTCTATTAATTTTAACGTTTAATGTTTGTCTTTTTTTTTTATAATTTTATTTAATATTAGGTATATTTACAAAATATGTATCAATATAAATTAATTTGTATCGTTAAAATATAAATAAATAAGAAAATAAAATCTTTCAATAACTGATTTATTTAATTACCATTAATTTATTATTATTCTTCTAACGCCGACTCCACTAATGAAGGTTGGCTAAAACACCATTGCAAATTCGTCTCTATTTTCTGCTTTTCTTAAAAGTGTGTTTAACCCGGTCCAGTCTCAAATGTTTTCAGTCAGAATATTTGTCGTCTACAAGGACCCCTTTTTCCTTCGAACAACTCGTACATATAATTTCTGAGCATGTGCCGTAAATATGCTGTCTGTCTCCTTTTAATGGAGGTCAAAAGTTCTCTGTCTCTTTCCATTTCGTGCAACATCATTTTGTTCGTATATGATCGGTCCATGGTATTTTCTAAATTCTCCCAAAAAGCCACATCTCAAAAGCTTCCGGCTTTCTCATTAAGTCAGCATTAACAATCCAAGCTTCGGCACCATAAAAAAGAATAGAGTGGATATACAACATTTTATCAACTAATATCAGATTTGCAGATTGAGTCTTTGGTGACTCAGAAATGTCCTCATCTTCAAAAAGTCTACCCTCAATTGCTCTATTCTTGATCGAATTTATGATTTCGAATTTAAATCTTCCGTAATCCAGACTCCTAAGTAAGTATTTCATTTTGTCCACTTGCTCAATATCTTCATTTTTTATCTGGTTCTTTTTCTGGATCTTCTTATGATTTAATATAATGACCATTTTTTTTTCAATTACGTGACATATTTTACTGGGCACAAGTTTTTCGCATGTATTCCCAAGTAGGACAATTTATTATTACCATTTTCTAATTATTAACAGTCAAATTTCTTTGTCCAAATGCTTTAAAATAATACTTATAGTATTTATTTCTTGGGCAGGGAATAAACTACACCAAAAAAATTCGCGTGGGCACAGCGTACATATCCGGTATAGTCCTCCGGCCCGAGAGACATTTTGAAACTTTCATTTTGGCCCGCGCTTAAAAGTAATTGCCCACCCCTGATCTAAGCGGTTTTTTAAAATTTATGGGTTTTGCAATATTTTACCGTCAGCGAACGGACTAATGGTAGAGGATCCGATATAAGGCCGATCTGCATCGATCTATTTAATGGATAACGTGTGCGTGAAGTAACAATGTATTTTAAACGGGATTTACTTTTTCGCACTGTTTTTGACACACTTTCATATAATCAAATATCCTTAACTTTCGCGTTGTCATGGTGATGACATAATGAGCAATAAATTACAAAAAAAAATTTGACAGTTTTGTGGTTTGAAAGAAATTAGAATGTTTAAATAAGTTCTAAAAATTGTAGAATAGGAATGAATTCCAGTGATGAAGAGTTACAGTTTTTTTATTTGTTTATCGTAGATAAAATATTGTATGAAACTGTGCGTGAAGTACTTTTTGCGAACTTAAGCGATGTATAGCACTCGCTCCGTTGTCGCTTGTGCTCTAAACATCACGTGCATTCGTAAAAAGCATACTTCACGAACTGTTTCATAAATAACTATTTTCATATATTAAAAAAAATGTTTCGACCCGGGTAGATATTATTCCAGATTTTCAGATTTCAGCACAGTGTTAGATGGTTGGGGCATATATGGAGAGCAGGTAGCGTAACAACTATAAACTCAATTTTACAATGGAAACCCGGAGTTAGAAGGAGACGCGGAGGAACTAGAATAAATGGTTACAGGAAGTAAAGGAAAATTTATATAGGGCAGGAATTAGAGACTAGCAGAAAAAGACAGAGGATAGAAAGAACTGGAGAAGCACAGTCAATAGTATCGAGTAGCAGACTGGGACTAATCTGCTCTAAAAAGATGGATCTAGATAGCTTTTTAGCAGCTCAACCCCACCTGGTGTATTTAGCCATTTAATTTTCTTATTAAACATTATTATTGGTACATCAAAAATTAAAAGGACGGTGCCTGTAATAAAATCTAAAATTCAAAATTTAATCAAGAAAAATAATAAATATTAAAATTTCCTATAAGTTCAAATTTATTTATTAAAATTTTTGATATAATTTTCATAAATAAATTACTTACTAATAACACTTTTTTAATTAATTCCAAAAAATCCATTTTGCAGCAATAATAAAATATTAGTATTTGTAAAATAAATATCAATCATATCATAAATAATACAGGTTTACAAAAAAAAACTAAATTTCGGACTATTTGACGAAACCATGTTACAAGGGGGTTTTTGGGGTGGCTGATCACGAATCCGGGGTCCGCTCACCTCTTTCACGCCAGGTAAAGGTCATTTCAAGGTCAAATCAAGATAAATCGACAGTCGCTCTGAGAAAGTATATTAGGGCGTTTTTGGTGTCGCTGATGACGAATCATTAGTCCGCTGACCTCTATCACGTCTAGTTCAAGGTCAAATCAACATAAATCGACACAATCGCTCTGAAAATATAGGGGTTTTGGAGTCACTGATCATGAAAACTGCGGTCCGTTGAGCTCTACCACGTAAGGTAATGGTCATTTCAAGGCCAAATCAGGACAAGTCCACAAAACTGATTTGACCTTGAAATGACCTTTACCTGTCGCGGTTGAGCTCAACGGACCCCAGTTTTGTGATCAGCGACCCCAAAAACCCCCTAATATACTTTTTCAGAGCGATCGTGTCCATTTATCTTGATTTGACCTCGAAATGACCTTGAGCTAGACGTGATAGAGGTCAGCGGACACAAATTCGTCATCAGCGACCACAAAAACCCCCTAATATACTTTTTCAGAGCGACTGTCGGTTTATCTTGATTTGACCTTGAGATTACCATTACCTGACGTGATAGAGGTCAGCGGACCCCGGATTCGTGACCAGCGACCCCAAAAACCCCCTAGTCATATGGTTTCGTCAAATATTCCGAAATGTATTTTTTTTGTAAACCTGTTTAATCAAAAGAATATCAATCTTTTAATTTAAATAGACAACTTTAAAACATAGAACTGCATTCACAACTGTATTCACAGTAAAAGTTTCAAAAGATCACACATTACGCTTAAAGTAAGAGGTAAATCAGCAGACGAGTCGTTGTGACTTCCAAAATATGACAACACCGCTGGAAGTGACAACGCACCTTGAACTACCCTATATATGGAAGCCATAACGTATGCTGTACGCTTCGGTATATACGTATATATATACAAAATTTATTTTGGTAAATCCTTTCCCCTCAATAGGTAGACCCATTTTATAAGCCCCCCTTTTACCAAATACACAATTTTTAAAAAATAATTCCTAGTAGAAAAGGTGGAAGTCGGACAGCCTCTTCTGTATACCGGAAGTCACAACTTAACGTGCATCAATATATATATATATATATATATATATATATATATATATATATATATATAACAGCGCTAACAGGCCTTACAGGCCTACGGCTTCTAAATTCTGGATAATATTTCTCCATTCTTTTCGATCCTCTGCACTCTTTCTCCAGTCCTTCACCCCGATTTCTTCTAAATCCCTCTCTGCGGCCTCTAACCATCTCTTCCTTGGGCGACCTCGTCTGCTTTTTCCCAGTGCTCTGTCATTCAATATTCGTTTGACGTTTCTACTTTCTGGCATTCGAGTAATATGTCCCAGCCACCTAACTCTTTGGGCTCGTATTTTTGTCGTTATTTTTGGTCTCCCATACATCCTCATTACTTCTTCATTTGTTCGTCTCCTCCAGGTTTTCTCTGCTATCTGTATACCTCCAAAAATCTTTCTCAGGACCTTCCTTTCCCATATCTGTATCTTCTTCTCCTCTTGTTGATTCATTACCCACGTTTCGCTCGCATACAACACTGTGGGCCGTATTATCGTTTCGTACATTCTGATTTTCGCGTTTATTGATACATTTTTTGCTTTTAATATCGTGTTTAAGGCACCCACAACTCGACTTCCCTTCAATAATCTTTTATCTATTTCTTTTTCTTCCCTTCCAGTATTGGTTACAGTCACTCCCAGGTATTCGAATTCTGATACTTAAATTTATATTCATCTCCTTCTCCTTTCAATTTTATACAGTTATCCTCTTTATTTATATTTCCTTTCATTACCATGTATTGTGTTTTTCCTTGGTTGATTCTTAATCCATACCTTTTTGCTTCCGCTTCGAACTTTTGGAATATTTTTTGGAGATGTTCCTTTGTTCTTGTTATGATGACTAGATCATCAGCGTAAGCTATAAACTGCTGTCTGTTGTTAAATATGGTACCGCTTGTACTAATTATTATCCTTCTTACTATGTGCTCTAGTACCAAGTTAAATAAGTCTGTGGATAGAGGGTCACCCTGTTTCAGTCATTTATTCACTGTGAATTGTTCTGAAAAATTTCCTTCCATTGTTATCCTGTTTTTTGTATTGTTGAGCGTCATTCTCACTAATTTAACCAGCTTTCCTGAAATACCTAAGGATATCATTGCTTCATATAGCATATCTCGGTCTACTGAGTCGTAAGCCTGTTTAAAGTCAATGAACAACATGTGTAGTCCCAAATTTTGTTCGTAGCTGTTGTTCTGTATTAGTTTTAATAAACATATTTGATCTGTTGTCGATCTTCCTGGTCTAAAACCTCCTTGGTATTCTCCAACGATCTTATTTACCTCCGTTTTCAATCTATTTCGGATGATTTTTGCAAGTATTTTATAGGCCACTTCTAATACCGATATTCCTCTATAATTTTCGCAACTTGTTTCATCACCTTTTTTGTAGATTGGACAGATGAGTGCATTGTTCCATTGTTGCGGCATTTCCTCTTTTTGCCAGACTGTTAATATTAGTCGGAAAATTTTTTCTTTCAGCTTTTCTCCTCCTGCTTTAAAGATCTCTGCCGGAATTCCGCTTTGTCCTGCGCTTTTGTTATTTTCTTGCTTCAATATTGTTTCTTTTACTTCTTGTAGTGTGGGTTCTTCTTCACGTTGTTGTTCTGTGTTGTCCTGTTGATGTTGTTTTATTTCCTGGGGTTCTGCTTGTTTATTTGCATTTAATAGTTCTTCAAAATAATCCGCTCATCTGTTCAATTTTTCTGTTGTTTCTCCTAAAAGCACACCGTCTTTACCTCTACAGTAACTTGTTTTACTCTTTGCAATTCCTCGTGATTTTTTTACTTCTTGGTAGAAATTTCTTATTTCCTTGTTTATGTATTGTTTTCAACTGTTTGTCAAGATGTTTTTTTTCTTTTTTCTGCAGATTTGTTTTACTTCTCTTCTTGTCTTTTTCTATTTTTGCTTTATTTCTACGTATCAATGCTATTTTACAATCCTCGTCAAACCAGTCTCTTCGTTTCTCTGCTTGTACTTTTCCTAGACATAGTTCCGTTGCTTCTGCCATCTCTATCTGTATATTCTTCCATTCTTCATCAATATCTTCTGCGGTGGGGTAACGAAGTCTTTTATTTATCTCTGCCACAAATCTGTTTGCCGTTTTTTCTTCTTTAAGTAATTCTATCTTGTATGTTGATCTTTCTTTTGCTGTTCTTGGGTTTCTTGGCAGCTCTTGTTTAAGTTTGGCTATCGCATCGTTAGAATATGATCGCTATTGGTATCTGCCCCTCTGTAGCTTCTGGAATCGGTAATTGCTCTGATATGTTTACTTTCTATTAATACGTGGTCTATCTGGTTTTTTGTCCTTCCATCTGGAGATATACAAGTTATCTTTTGAATATCCTTATGGTCAAATCTTGTGCTTACAATTTTCATTTTATTTTCTGTTGCAAATTCAATTAATTTTTTCCCATTTTCATTTGATTCCTTATGCAAACTTTTCCTACCCGTTATACTTCTGTAAATCTCTTCTCTTCCTATTTTGGCATTCATGTCTCCTACGATTATCTTTGTCATATTTCTGAATTTTATCCATCAAATTACTTAGCTTCTCATAGAACTCTGTCTTGGTTTCTAAGTCTTTTTCTTCAGTGGGGGCATGTGCATTAATGATGCTAATTTTTCTGTACTTTCCTCTTATTCTTAAATAACATATTCTATCTGATATTGCTTGGAAGTCTATAACTAATTTACTTATCTTTTCTGTCGCCATAAATCGAACTCCAAAATATTTGTTTGTCCCGGCACTCTTAAAAAAGGTTCTTTTTCCTATTTTGACTATTTCAGTTCCCAACTGTTTTGTTTCTTGTAATGCCAGGATGTCTACTTTGTAATTCTCCATATTATCTAAATTTTTTAAGGCACCCTCTTCGTACGTACTTCGTACATTCCAGGTTCCAATTTTTATTATTTCCTCTATATTCATATTAAAAAATAATTTTAACAACAATGATGTTCTTCAGCATTTGAATTTGTCACTTCTTGTAAATAGACGAATAAAACTAGAAATGCTTTTTATCTATAAACTAATTAACGACTTTGTTAACTGTCCTGAATTACTATCTGAAATCCGAATTAATACAACCAGTTACAACTTACGAAATCCTTCTTTATTCTATATTGAGTATCACCGTACTAATTATGGTAGAAATGATCCGATGACTAGAGCTCTTAGGCACTTTAACACATATACAGTAGAACTCCGATTATCGGGGTGCGGATTATCTGTGCTGCGGATTATCCATGCTATGATTTTCTATTACTCAAGTTGCATTTTTGAGGTTTTATCAAAATATCCATCTTAGGGTAGTTGGGGGTAGTTACCCCCTACCAATAGGGGTTGCTGAATTAAACAATATGTATAACTGCTTATTTATTACCAACTATAAAGACCACAGTAAATAGTTGATGTGCTCGCGGCTATAACCATCTGCTAGAGCATCTGGATTAAGAATGTTCTTTTTAATAATACGAATGAATGAGAATGAATCACCATACCTTCGTGTTTATATAAACAAACTTATAACATCTAGTTTGTTTATATTGTCGACTCAGCGTGGCCATGACATACGAAAATATGAATTAGTTGACTATGCAATATCGTCGACTAGTGCTTCTAACAAAACTAGGTGACCCAGTAAAAATGTAAACAAATGTGTATGCTTTGGTTTTCGTTTCTAGTACATTTAAGAATTAAATGAATATGTGTTGATCTCAATTTTGGATGTTGATAAACCCTTACATCCATCCCCTTCGGGAAATTTTCTGACTACATGCAAGGAAGAAAATTATTGTTTAATGGCGCCACCAACTGGTTACTGTGTTTTAATCAATACAGAATTAAATATTTATTTCCTATAACTAATTAGTAAATAAAGTAAGGTACAAAAAAAATGTTCTACATCAACACTGTTCCCGTTTCACTGTCACTCACTGTGTCCTCGGACAGTAAGCATATAATCTATTCTTATGTATTTCCTTGATTTTATTGTTTTCTGTTTTGATCTTACAATTAACGTTGTTTACCTCTGTTATTGCGAAGAGACCTACATAAAGACTATCAAACTTACCATTCTCTTCCCTTTTTACCAGGACTAGGTCTCCTATTTTAAAATGTTGTGGTGTTGCTTTGAGCTTATTCTTTTCTTGTCGCTCTTTTTTGTGCTTTAGTAAGAAGGTTCTAGCTCTCTCGTGTGCGCTTTGTAGTTTGTAACGTAACTCATTGTAGTAAGCATCTATATTGTAACATGGTTGAATCTCCTGTGTAAGGTCTTCTGGTAGGTTAACCTTCCTGCCATATAACAGTTCAAACGGTGTGTAACCATGATACACGTTAGGGGTTGTATTGTAGCAGTATGTGAACATCCTGCAACACACATCCCAATTTTCTCTGTCTTCGTCTATGAATGCTCTTACGTACTCGTTTAATGTTCTGTGTAGTTTTTCGCAACTTCCAATGGACTGTGGATGGTATGCCGTTGAGAAGTTGTGCTCTATTTTTAGTAGCTTTGTTAGTTCCTGCATTACTTCATTCTTATACTCTGTGCCTTGGTCTGTTCTTATTTGCTTCATGAGTCCGTATGTTGGTATAAAATGATCAAAAATTCCTCGGGCTATTGTCTCTGCTTCTTTATTGCACACGGGTATGCTGACCGCGTATTTAGTAAGTTCACATAATATTGTTATACAGTATCTATTACCTTCGTTACTTTTAGTGAATGGACCTATCGTATCTATGTATACTATGTCCCATGGTTTGGAAGAAGTGTCCGATATCACGAATTCTTCGACATGTGTTCTTTTCGGTTTGTTAATTTGACATTTGTGACATTGTTTAACGTATTTTTTTACGTCTTTTTCCAAATTTTTCCATCTAAATCTTGCTTTTAGCTTCTTTATTAGTCTATTATTTCCTACGTGTCCTCCAAACATCGGGTGGTTATGGTATTCTTCTATTAATCTGTGTTTTTCTTTGTCATCTTCTACTGTTTCTGGTACTTCACATATGTATATTTCTACATTCTTTAATATTTTGTTTCCTTGTTTAATAAATTCCTCAATTGTGCACACTTTAAAAATAATATCGTTTACGTATATTTTTACTTTACGTACTGCATTCTCTACCGGCAGCTTATCAAGCTGTGCCAACATTTGGTTTAAATCGAAATGATTGATCCTGCGGCTATGCTCTTGCTGCATTTTATTTTGTTTTTGACTCTAATGCTCAGCCTTGGTGAGATTAGTTCTGCTCCAAAAGACAAAATTGGTAGTCTATGCGCCTCTAAATTATTTAGTACCTTTCTTACTGTCTGTCTGGGGGCTTCTGGCTGTAGTGCGAGTTCACTTTCTGCCTTCGTTTGCCTTGCTTCCTTCTTCTTTTCTCTTGCTTGAGCTCGTGTTATAGCTAATATATGGGTATTGTCTATGTATAGGTTCTTTAGTTGATGTAATGTTATTCTTGAAAGACTGTCTGCATAGTTATTTTTCCCTGTTATATACTCTATTTCGAAATCATATTCCTCTAAATCTAATCTGATCCTTGTAAGTTTCGAAGTTGGTTCTTTCATTGCAAATAAATGTGTTAGTGGTTTATGATCCGTTTTGACTAAAAATGTTGGTGCTCCATATAAATAACATTTGAAATGATTAATTCCCCAATGAATCGCTAGTAATTCCTTAACGATTATAGGTTTATTACATTCTCTTTAATTGAAACTTCTTGATGCGTATGCTATTGGTAGGTCTATTCCGTTATAATCTTGACTTAAAATTGCTGAACAACTCTCGTTGGATGCGTCTGTTGTTAGGATGAATTGTTTATTGAAATCTGGATATTTTAGGATCGGTGGCTTCATTAGAGATGATTTAAGCTTATTGAATAATAAGCTTATAGAATGCCTTTTCACATTCTTCTGACCAAAAAAATTCTACTCCTTTTCTCGATAATCTGTTGAGTGGTCTGCATATTTCAGCAAAATTTTGAATAAAACGTCTATAATAGTTACAAAATGCTACGAATCTTTTTGTTTCTTCCGCTGTCTTAGGTGTCGGGTATTGTTCAATCGTTGCATATTTCGCTTTGTCCGGTGATACTCCTTCCTGAGAAAGATCATGTCCTAAATATGTTACTTCTCTTCTAAAAAATTGACATTTTCCTGGGTTAAGTTTCAAATTGAATTTTCGACATGTCTCGAATGTCTTTTTCAGGTTGTCTAGGTGATGTTTTTCGGATATTCCTATTACTACTATATCGTCCATGTAAAGAAATGCTTTGTCTGGTGTTAATCCTGAAAATGCTATTGACATCATCCTTGAAAAGCTATTTGGGCTTACATTTAATCCAAAAGGTAATCTGGTAAATTGAAATGCTCCATTTTCTGTGCTAAACGATGTGTATTTCCTAGAGGATTTTTCTAATGGTATTTGGTGAAAACCTGACATTAAGTCTATAATTGAAAACCATTTTGCTCTTCCTAGTTGATCTAATATCGAGTCTATTCTTGGTAAAGGAAATTTGTCTGTGACTATTTTTTTGTTCAGTTGTCTAAAATCTATGCATAATCTCCATGCTTTATTTCCATCTATCGCTTTTTTCGGTACCAGCACTATTAGGCTGTTGTATTCTGATGTGGACGGTTCTATTATTCCTTGGTCTCTCAGTTTTTGTACTTGACGGTTTAATTCCTCTGTTTGTGCATGAGGTGTCCTATAATTTTTAATATATACCGGAGTTTGGTCTTTAACTCTCACTTTCTGTTCGTAGAAGTTGTTACATGTTAGCATGTCATGCCTTAGGGCGAATATATCTGAATAATCTTCGCATAAAGATACTAATTTATCGCGTATGTACTCTGGAATGTCTAACTTCAATGATTCCCGTAATTCCTTTTTCCGATCCTTGCTGTCGTTGATCAGTCTATATATGTTGAATAATTTAATGTCTAATGTTTTGATTACGTTTGTCTCTACTTTTACTGTTTCGTAGGTTGTGTTCAAAATTTTGATGTACGGATTATTACTTGAAATAATTGCTCTCGCTATGAATATTCCTGGTTGTATTTCCTGTTGTTCCACTATCCTGTCGTTCTTCAGCGTTTGAAAAATTTTTACGACTCTGTAAATTTCACATCTAGGCGGTATTATTATCGTGTCAGTATCTATATTATCCAAAATGTTCGTACTAATGTAACAATCTTTGTCCTCTTTAATGTGCATTTTAAGGTTAGCGTAGTCTAGTATGCATTGAAAGTTTGAAATAAAGTCTCTCCAAATGATTCCGTCGGTTGGAATAGATAAGCTAGGTTCAACTAATTGAAAAAGATATGCTCAAATCGAGATCCTTTTACTTCTAGTGTTGTTTCAACTTCTCCCCCTTGTTTGTAATTCTCCTTTAGTTACTCCTTTTATTTTCGCCTTTGTGTTTGGTTTCACATGTTCCTTCATAAAATCTTGTGAACATTTCAGTATTGAAATATCAGCTCCTGTGTCTATGATAAATGTATTTGTATGTTCTAGGATTCCTGTTTTCATTCGTACAAAATTCGTTAGGTTTAAGTCGAAGTTGTAAATATTATATTCCACTTCTGCCTGTGTACTTTCCTTGTTTCGTTCATTCAAAACCCCAACTGCTGGTTTTCTGGTTCCTCTTGGCTGTCCTCTAACTCCAGTAGCCTTACGTTTCTGTTACGTCCTCCTCTCTGGTTCCCTCTGTATGTTTGGTTGTTAAATTGTCTATATCCTCTGTTCGAATAATTCCGTTGGTTTTCTGTTGCTTCTCCTTCGTTCCGTTGTCCGAAGTTATTTCTTCTTCCTCTATCGTATTTGTTCTGGTATCCTCTTCGGTATTGCTGCTGTCCTCTCCTATTTTCATAATTCGTCCTATAATTGAATACTCTTCCCTGTGTGTTCTCCTCTGTCGTATCAATCGATAAAAATTTAGATACTACTTCCTGCGGTGTTGTGAAATTACCTGCCTCCAGTATTAACTTAGCTCTATCCGTATTAACATTTCGTTTCATTGTTGCTACAACTGTTTCCGTTGTGTATTTTTTCGCTAATTCCAATGGCATTCCTTCCGCTATGTATGCTACCTTTAACTGTTCCGCTAGTTCCTCTACTTCAGATGCGTACACTGCTGCATCTTTGTTTCCTTGACTTTTCTTTACTAACTTGTCTATTATCGTTTTCGGATTGTCGCCTCTTAATTCTTTCTTCAGTGCCGCGGCTATAAGTGGGATCGTATCCTCTGTAGTTATCAGGTTTCTAACCTTATTGGTCAATCTTGTCTTTATTAATGTTATCGCTGTTTCTTCATGTCCTTCTGCTATTTTTCCCAGTAGTTCTAGTGCATCTAAAAATGGTTGTAGTTTCCCTGCGCTTCCATCAAACTCGTTGGGCAATACCTTGCTTGCAATATTCAAAAATTCGTTGATTGTCAGAGCCATGTTTAATATTTTTATATCTTGTTTTATGTCGCTTTTTTCCTCTTCTATTTCCTCGTCAATTTTTTCCTCTTCTATCTCCTCGTCACTTTTTTCCTCTTCTACTTCCTCGTAGCTTTGTTCTTCTTCTATTTTCTTGTCGATGGGCTGATGTATTGAACTTGGAACTACTGTTCTTAAGTTTACAGCTTGAAATGAGCGTATAAATTTGTCTTCCAAAAGAATCAGAGACACGAAAGCATAAATTCGATAGTCCTTACGAGGTATAGTAAATATGTATATAAAATATTATGTCAAAAATAGTAAAAAAGTAAAAATATAGTAGATTGCAATAAAAAATCATTATATCAATCAATATAAATCACCATAAAAATCAGTAGTCAAATCAAAATGTCATAAAAATCAGTAGGTAAAATAATAATTGGATAAAAAGTCGGTAAAGATAAAAATATATGCTAATAAATATATAAAAAATCATATAAAAATGTATCATTGCGTCCTATAAATAACCATGATATTTGTAAAAAAAAATTCCCTATAATACCAATAAGGTAATTAAAATAGAATTGGTAGATAAAAATAGGTAAAACTTAGATTATGTGTATCTTAAATTACGATTATATTATTATTATATTGTGAATTACGACTATATCATGGAAATACCATAAGAACAGATAATATGGACTCACCACTTTAAACGTCTAAGTTCGTATCACCCAAAAGTTCTTGATTCACGTCCCTTTTCCATACCATGTTCCATCTCCATACCATATTTCATTTTCCATACCATACTCAGCTCCGTCTCGCGCCTGATGTCTCCATCCTTATTATATAGGTACCACACTGTTATCTAGGGTGGTCGAGGTACACGAACATTGACGTTTTTCTCCATACTCGTCCCAAACTGCTAGTTCCCGTGTTCGTCCCTGGTCTTAGATCGCCATATGCGGGTATGCACCCTCGGGAAACATCTTAGGGTAGTTGGGGGTACTTACCCCCTACCAATAGGGGTTGCTGAATTAAACAATATGTATAACTGCTTATTTATTACCAACTATAAAGACCACAGTAAATAGTTGATGTGCTCGCGGCTATAACCATCTGCTAGAGCAGCGTTTCCCAACCGGTGGGTCCCGACCCACTAGTGGGTCGCGGGCGGATTGCAGGTGGGTCGCGGCGTGGCTCTTACAGTAACTGAATAACGTACATATATATCATAATATATATAATGAGAGGTAGCAGATACTGGATGCTGCAGTTAATACTCAATGGAAAGATCGACGGAAAAAGGGGAATTGGTCGAAAAAAATATTCATGGCTCCGAAACCTTCGTCAATGGACTGGCTTATCAGCAGATCAATTGTTACATGCCGCACAAGATCGAGAACGATATCGGCAAATTGTTATGGAAGCTACCCACGCCTAAAAATTTGGGCACGGTACTTAAAGAAGAAGAAGATATCATAATGGGTGGAGGATGGGTCGAGAATATGAAAAAACATGAGAAGGTGGGTCGCCAGCCATAAAAGGTTGGGAACCACTGTGCTAGAGCATCTGGATTAAGAATGTTCTTTTTAATAATACGAATGAATGAGAATGAATCACCATACCTTCGTATTTATATAAACAAACTTATAACATCTAGTTTGTTTATATTGTCGACTCAGCGTGGCCATGACATACGAAAATATGAATTAGTTGACTATGCAATATCGTCGACTGGTGCTTCTAACAAAACTAGGTGACCCAGTAAAAATGTAAACAAATGTGTATGTTTTGGTTTTGTTTCTAGTACATTTAAGAATTAAATGAATATGTGTTGATCTCAATTTTGGATGTTGATAAACCCTTACAACCAGAAGAGATTTTGGATAGAGTACGAGAGCACATTAAGGCGTTTCCGTGCTAAGAAAGTCATTATTCTCGATCCAAAACTGCCAAGAAATATCTAGGACAGAATTAAGCCGTGAAAAAATGTACAAATTATTTATTTATTTATTATGGGATGTCCCCATTTTTACAAAAATAACAAAAATAAAGTATCCTAACCATAACACAAATACTAAACTAAGTATTAAATAATTAATAAATATTGTTAAACAAATGATTATAATTTAAGTAAATTAAACTTACTGAAAATATTATTAAAATGAAAATCTCTGACAATTAAAATAAAATGAAATGAAGACTCCAAGGTAAAGGTCACTTATCTTCGATTCCTTACATACTCAGTCAGGCAGTGCTTAAATCTTACAAATCTTGTATCCACCAGATCATAAGATTGACTAAAGTCATTTCCCAATGTCTGAATCCTGTTAATTGGAGAGAATTTGCCATAGTTGGTGTGATAGTGTTTTATAGAAAATACGGGCATGTCTCTAAGAATTCTAGTGCTACATCTAAAGTTGATAAGACTTAATAAATCAGAACAGTCAGTGGTATGATCAAGTAGTTTATAGAGAAAAATTAAATCACATTTAGTTCTGTAGTCTTCTAAGGAACTGATATTTAGCCTTGACCTTAATTCCACGGAAGACATGTTCTTTAAATTTAATCTATAAGCACAAATCCGGAGAAACTTATTTTGAATTTTTTCAAGGGTGTAAATATGGTTAAAATAGTATGGTGACCATACTATAGAAGCATTAGACAGGATGCTACGGACGAAAGTAAGATATAAAATTCTATATGTAGGTACGGAAAGATCTCGAGAATTTCTTGTGATAAAACCTAGATTACGGTATGCTTTATTTGACAAATTGTTAATGTGTGGGATAAATGACAATGCCAGACAAGGAACTGTCAAATAACACCCCCAAATCTTTTATTTGTCACTAACAATTATATACATTAAAGTGTGAAGAAGACCACATTCCAAAGAATGAAATTGTTAAATTATGGCTGTATAAAAAAAATTTTCAATAATTATTTTAATTTAGCATTTAAATCGTTTTCCGTGGATACTTGTGATCGGTTTATGCTACAATTAAAGAAACTGTTCCGAGCAAGAAACAATAACATTACGGAAAAATTATGAACAACATCTTCAAGAAGCAGAAAGTTGATACAAAATGAAAGCAAACGATAAAAAGGAAAGCAGACAATCAGCTGGAAAAACTAAAATTATACTGTGTGATTTGCAGAAATGCTTGCCTATGCCTTGTTTGACAAATAACCAAAGTTTCTACAAGCTGAAATTATGCCTTAGAGGCCCTTGGCTTCGATAGACTTGACTAATTTCTTCCACTTTTTGCGGTCCTGTACTTGTCCTCTCCAGTCTCTTGTACCCATTTCTTCTAGGTCAGTCCGGACGGCATCAAACCACTTCCTTCGTGGTCTCCCTCTTCTTTTCTTCCCTTGTTCTCCTGCTGATAAAACTTTTAGGACGTTTCTTTCTTGTGGCATTCGTAAAACATGGCCCAACCATCTAACTCTCTGTGCCTTGATTTTCTGAGTTATTTTAGGTTTCTTATACATCTCCATTAGCTCCTGGTTTGTTCTTCTGCGCCATTCCCCGTTATCCTCCTTTATACCACCAAAAACTTTTCTCAATATTTTTCTCTCCCAAATCTCTAGCTTCTTTTCTACTTTCTGGTTCATTGTCCAAGTTTCACATGCATACAGTACCGTTGGTCTCACTATTGCTTCATACGCTCGGATCTTGGCTGCCCTGGACACGTTTTTTGCCTTCAACAGTGCGTTTAATGAACCTACTGCTTTGCTACCTTTTAACAACCGTTTATCTATCTCTCTCTCTTCGTCTCCTCTATTTGTAACTGTGACTCCAAGGTACTCAAATTCAGTTACCTTCTCAAATTTATAATCTTTGTCATTTGTCCTTAGAGTAATCCACTTATTTTCTTCAGCATTTTCTCCTCTCATTTCCATATACTTGGTTTTTCCTTGGTTTATAGTCAGGCCATATTTTTTTGCTTCTTCTTCAAATTGCTTGAACATTTTTTGAAGTTCTATTCTTGAACGCGTCAGAAACACCAAGTCATCTGCAAAACCTATACACTGTTGTCTTCTGTTAAGAATCGTGCCGCTTGTCTGGATATTGGCTCCTCTAATTATATTTTCTAGTACTAGATTGAATAAGTCTGTTGACAGAGGGTCCCCTTGTTTTAATCCTCTGTTGACGTTAAACTGATTTGAAAAACTGCCTTCGATCATGACTGTGTTGGTTAACGTCATTTTAACTAATCGTATCAGTTTCTCTGATATTCCTAGTGCTCTCATTGCTTCGTATAGCCCGTTTCGTGAGATTGAGTCGTAAGCCTGTTTAAAATCGATAAAGAGCATATGTAAGCCTAGATTTTGTTCATAACTATTGTTTTGCAATAACTTTAGCAAAAAAATTTTATCGGTTGTTCCTCTTCCCTGTCTGAAACCAGCCTGGTATTCTCCTATTATCTCTGATTCATAAGCTTTCAATCTAGTTCTTATAATTTTTGCTAATACCTTATACACCACTTCTAACAGTGCGATTCCTCTGTAATTTTCACATATGGTCTTATCACCTTTCTTGTGAATTGGGCAGATGAGTGCTGTGTTCCATTGCTCCGGCATTTTTTCGTTGTCCCATATTTTCTTTATAAGTCCAGCTATTTTTTGCTGCAGTATATTTCCTCCTACCTTTAATATCTCTGCTGGAACTCCGCTTTCTCCGGCACTTTTATTATTTTTTAGGTCCTTTATTACTGTTATTATCTCCCTTTCTGTCAGTGCTTGTGTTTGTTGTGGTTCCGCTTCTTGTATTTGTTGTTGTTCGATTTCTTGCCCTCGCTGTTGCATTTCTGTTTCTGTTTGGGCTTTATCGTTTAATAATTCTCCGAAGTATTCTGCCCATCTATTCAATTTTTCTGTCTTGTCTCCCAGCAACATACCATCTTTATTTCTGCAAAACATTGTGCATTTATTTTGAGTCCCTCGTGTTTTTTTTACTCCTTGATAAAAATTTTTAACTTCTTTTTGGACATAGTTTTCTTCTATTATTTCTAGTTGCTTTTCCAGTGCTTTTCTCTTCTTTTGCCTACATAATCGCTTAGCTTCTCTTCTCTTTTCTTTATAATACTCGTTACTTTTTTCTGTGTTGTTTCTAATATTTTCCATTTTTGCGTTGTTTTTCTGCTCTAGAATTCTTTTGCAGTCCTCATCAAACCATTGTTCTCTATTTTCTTTTTCTGCTTTCCCAATGCTAAGGTCTGCCGCTTCTATCACAGCTGCTTGTATTTGTTCCCATTCCTCTTCTAGGTTCCCGGTCGTGATTCTTTCCAATCTCTTGTTTATCTCTTCCTCTGTTCTTTTTGCTACCTCTTTATCTTGGAGTCGCTCTAATTGGTATTTTTTCCGTTGTGTTCCTTTTCTTGTTAGCTTGGGAATTTCTTGCTTAAGTTTGACTATTGTCAATATATGATCGCTATCCGCGTCTGCTCCTCTGTAACTTCTACAATCAGTCACAGATTTGTTGTGTTTTCTTTCAATGAGGACATGGTCTATTTGGTTTCTCGTTTTTCCATCAGGAGAGATCCAGGTTATTTTGTGTATATCTTTATGATCAAATTGTGTACTTACTATCTTAAGGTTATGTTCCATTGAAAGTTCTATTAGTTTTTTGCCATTGTCATTACTTTCTTTATGTAGGCTTTTACCTCCTGTTATATTCATATAAATTTCTTCTCTTCCTACTTTCGCATTCATATCTCCCACAATTATTTTTATATCATATTTTGGTATTTTCCCAATTAGCTCACCAAGTTGTTCACAGAACTCATTTTTTGTTTCCATGTCTTTCTCTTCTGTAGGAGCATGTGCATTAATTATGCTAATTTTTCTATACTTCCCGCGAAATCTTAAATAGCACAGTCTTTCTGATATTGCTTGGAAGTCAGTTACTACTCGTCTTATTCTGTCTGATACTATAAAACCAGTCCCCAGGTATCTATTTGGCCCGCCGCTTTTAAAAAGGGTACTTTTCCCAACTTTTACTATCTCACTTCCTAGTTGCTTGGTCTCTTGCAAGGCCATTATTTCGATTCTATATTTCTCTCGTATTTTATCTAAATTTCTTAATGCTCCTTCATCGTAGGTCCCTCTTACATTCCATGTGCCCACTTTCAGTACATTTTCAATTTGTTTATTTCCTTTCCTATCTTCTTTTCCTTTCTCCGAATTCATCGTCCTTATTGTAGCCATGTCGTTACCATTTTTCTCATGTTAATTATTATTTTTTACTTTTTTGACCCCCCTGGTGCAGCTTCTCCTTTTTTTTTTTAGCTGAAATTATGGACTATAAATTTCACGACATGCAACGCCACAGAAAATAAATCGTATTGCCTTATCTGGGATGAATCCGAAGCTGGAAGGGGTGGCCATGAAATTGCCTCAGCATTAACTAAATGGGCTATGACAGTTCTATCACAAACTGATGTGGAAGAATTGGTTATTTGGTCAGATAATTGCCCTAGTCAAAACCACAATGTTATGGTAATGATGAGCTATTTTTGGCTTTTGAACATCTGCCCTAATTTAAAAGTAGTTGACCATAAATATTTATTGAGAGGACACACTCATTTAGAAGCTGACCAAGTGCACGCTATAATTGAAAGATCTGTAAAAAAACAGCCAACAATGCAGATCGTAACGCCTTGGGATTGGCAGCAATTAATCAGTTCCGTAGGTGCTCAGGCGATCAAAATCGACAAAGATGACTTCAAATATTTTGAAGTCCTTTACGCTCAGTCTCAATCCCCATTCATCAGTAAAAAGAAAAATACTGACAATGATAATTTTTTGATTCTAAACGAAGTCCAATTCCGAGTAAAAAAAGACACGCCAACCATAATTTTTTATAAAGAGGCTTTTGAAGAAAGTAGACTCAAAGAATTGCATGTCGCTAGAAGAACAGCAACTGTGACCACTCTTCCAGAACAGTTATCACCAACCACCGTAGATATGAAAAACCGAAAGGCATAACACATTATTTATTATTTTCATCAATGATGTAAATTATGTTGAGGGTCTGGAATTTATTAGTCTTTTTGCAGATGACACATTAATTGTATGCAGTGGTGATGATATTGTGGAGGTTGTTAGAAGGATGCAGTGTTTGTTAAAAAGAATTGAGGTATTTTTGGATGCTAACAAGTTAAAACTTAATGCGAGTAAAACAAAGTCAATGATAGTCTCTAGCCGATATAAATTAAATAATATAAGTATGGAAAATTTGAAACTAAAAGTTAATAATGAATGCATCAAATGGGTCAATGAAATTAAATATCTTGGATTTATACTGGATAGCACACTCTCTCTGAAACCTCATTTTCAATATATTTGCAAGAAAATATCTAAAAAATTATTTTTCTTTAATAGAATTAGCAAAGATCTATCATTATTTTCAAGGATCACTGTATTTAGAAGTATAATTCAGCCCCATTTTGACTACTGTTCAAGTGCTTTATATTTAGGTGATAAAGGATCAATTCAATCATTGCAAATTTTGTATAACAGAGGTATGAGAACAATTCTTCGATGCAATCGCTACACGCCAATTGAGATGATGTACTCTACTTTAGGTTGGTTTTCAGTTCAACAAAGGCTTTACTACCTTACTATGGTTTTCATTTTTAAATTAAAAAAAGGAATGCTGCCTGCATATTTTAATGAATATGTTACATTGAGGGGTCAAGTTCATTCATATACCATGAGAAATATTGAAGATTTTGATATTCAAAAAACTAATAAACATAGCACAATGACATCCCTGTTTTACAAATGTATGAATGAATTTAACCATCTTCCCCCCAGTGTTAAGAATGCACTGACAGTTCAAATTTTTAAAAAATTACTAAAGACATATATTTTACCTAGATAAAAAAATAATTTTTAATAAATCTGTATGTGTTGTATAATATTGCATGTATTGTATATTGTATTTAATTAAGCAAATTCATATTTAAATATTATTAGTAGGATTTCTATTTCAATAAAGAATTTCAAAGAATTTCAAACAAAAGAAAAAGGATCACTTACTAATCTTTTTACAATGGATCCCCAGAAATTTAGTTGTTACCAAAAAAAATGATGATGATAGCGATGACGAATAAATGTTTTTTATCATTTGTTGTGTTTTTTGTTTGAGTTTATGTAGCCACTTACTATTTTGTACACTGTTTTATCTGCTGGTACATGCCGAGGCAAAAGACTAAGTCCCAATATTATCCAATATACAGTTGAACCCGCTTATTAGAATACCGGTTATAAGAATATTCCGGTTTAAGGAATAAAAATTTGAGGTCCCGAAATGTTTTTACTAGCTACCAATGATAGGTTATTGGAATATCCCGGATATATGAATATTTTTGCTTTTCATGAAGGCTATTCCAATAAGCGGGTTTGACTGTATAAACAAGTTTTTTATCACAGTAGGACAATATTGATTAAATAATATATAACTTTACAATTATATAAATACATAATTTCATATAAATATACATAATTTTATATAAATACATAATTTTCCCATTATCTCAAAACCTAGATGCAGAGGCGGCTCTAGCCCATGTAGCGCCCGTGTGCAATCGATGCCCTGGCGCCCTTCGCTTGACGCGCAGTCAAAATGGAATAGTCGAATAGGTACCTATAATACCTAGTACCTGTACTAATAGTACATAGAGTATTAGAGGGTATTAGGTACGCTTATAATGTAAACAAAAATCCAGATGCAAATAGTGCAATATTAAATTATGTCGGGAGCCAATAGGTATTCACGGCGTCAGAACAACCTACCCAAATCTGTTAAAAATATTTAATTAAAAAGAAACTTTTTTGTCTATCAGGGCCTAGATTCCGTGCACTGTAGATATCTACAGTCGCTTTCTGTCGATGGCAATTGTCATGAAGATATTTGAATTTTTAGTTTTAATTCAAATATTTTCTTGTTTTACTAAGTGTCACTTCAGCATCAATTAGAATATAACCTAGCAAAACTAGAAAATAATTCAATTAAAGCTAAAAATTCAAATATTTTCATGACATCGACAGAAGGCGTCTGTAGATATCTACAGTGCACGGAATCCAGGCCCAGGTATAGAGGAAAGTTGGTTGATAAAATTTGACAGGTTTGAGTACACGAGTAAATAGTACTTTTTGGAAGGAATTGGTTAGATAATAAAAAAGAACAACTTTGTGATTATTTAAAAAAATAATAATTATTAAATATTAAAGGACGCACATATGCACTTACTACAACATATAATAATTATAATTATACAAAAGATACTTTTCGTGCTTTTGAATTAGCAAAATCTTGAAATAATATCACTTACTTTGATTTTTATTTCATGTTCAATACTTACTAGTGATAAATTTGTCAATCGACTTTAAGACCATGTTGACCTTAGATAATTTTGAATTATTTTTAATTTAGAAAATGATCTTTCACTGTGCGCTACTGTCTCTGGCAATGTGAGGTAAATTTTAAGAGCAGTGAACAAATTTGGGAACACTGAATGTAATAATGTAATTATTTATTTGTATACAAGTAATTTAAAATGAAGCTGGACCTTGAATGCTGCATCAATGAAAAACTAGAATCGTTCCGAGCTGTGGGTGTACAGAAGAAATCTGAAAATATCGTGGACAGTACACGTCACTAACAAAGAGGTTCTGAGAAAGCTGAAAAAAGAAATGGAAATCTTAAATTCCATCAAAACAAGAAAATTGGAATATCTCTGTCATATTACACGTGGAGAGGGATACAACTTGCTCCAATTGATTATGCAAGGAAGGATTCAAGGAAAAAAAGCATAGGGAGACGCAGAATATCGTGGCTGCGCAACCTGAGAGAACATTTCAGAGCAGTCGTCTCTAAAATCCGAAGAGCTATGATGGTTGCCGACCTCCGTCGCGGATATGGCACTTAGAGAATAAGAATTTAAAATATCCAAAGGTGTAGTAGAATCATCGATAAAGATTGGTAATATAATTGTATTTCATTAAAGAGCTCAAACCTATCTACATCTAAAGAGCCAACATGACACAATTTATTTTCTAAATTAGAACAATATGCTCTTTTTGTATCTAATTCTAAATCCTTCCAGTCTTTTAATTTTTGAAGGACCGAAGAAGTGTCACTGTTTTGCTTTAAAAGTTTGAAGCGTTGGTCAAACTTAGTATAATTGCGATATCTAATAGGTAATAGTAAAAGTTTACTAATGTATTTTGGCGTCAGTTACGGATTCATTTCCGCCTCATAATTAAAAAAATTTCATATTTTATAATTTTATATGAGACAAGGGCCGATACAACAAAGACCAAACAAATAATGAGAACAACAGAGATGAAAACCCTAAGATCCATAAAAGGTATTACACTCAGAGATAGAATACGAAACGAAGACACATTGAGAGAGCTAGGCGTTCAAGACGTAGTGAGATGGACAAGAGCGCGACGACGCATGTGGAGAGACCACGTAGATCGGATGGATCCTGAACGTATGGCGCATCGGGCGAAAACACAGAAGCCCAACACCAAGCGACCCATAGGAAGACCCAAAAAACGATGGTACGAGAGTTGGAGCTCCGGATCGCAGCAAAGACTGTAACAGAAGAAACAGGACAGTCATATTACAAGAAGAAGAAGAAGATAATTTTATGTTGAAACAAAGTAAAGGGCCCATGACCCGCTCTTTGGCGCTTGGCGCCCCCAACATCTCGGCGCCCGTGTGCACCGCACACCCTGCACAATAGGTAAAGCCGCCTCTGCCTAGATGGATAGACCCTTTATACTACCCATTACCTCTAGGGTACAGATAGTCATAAATACAAACAAGGAAATAATATTATTATATAAATAATATGTGTTAGGTATATCTCATCAGTTATTTTTAGGGAATGTGACTTACACTGTTTGACTTCTGAGGTTCTGATGCATCCAAATATGACTCATTACTATTTGGATACGATTTCATGTAATTATACTAAATAGTACTACCAAACAGATATCTGAGAAAAATACAATTATAAGGTCGCTCACCCCACGTAGGCATACACCTCAATATAATAAACATTACAATTTATAAGTATATTAATCATCCTCAATTTACCAAATAACTAAAAACTACTTACGAACTGCACAATTCTCATTACCCCTCGGGGTTCTTGAAATACAGCCAAATTGAAATCCATGATATATTGTCAATATCAATCAAGAAAACCATTCATTAAAATAAATATTTTTGAGAACGATGTAAGACTGTTTTTGTTCTGTAAGTGTAAAGGCACAGCTAGCAAGGTTGCCAGGTCAAAAAACTAAAAATCACCAGACAATTGCTTCAGAAGTTGCCAGATTTTGTTAAAAATCACCAGATTGTTATGAGTATGCGCAGTAACAAAAAATGTGTTACTGCGCATAATTTTGCGCATGCGCATACGCGTAACCATTCGAGAACGGTAATGTGAAGGGTTGGAACAAACCTAATAAAACAATTAGAATACCAATGAAACGATTTTTTTTTGTAAAATATAATGCAAAATGTAGATGTTCATTTTTATGAAAGGTATGTACTGATAATCCCGACAATATAGATTATTCAAATCTTAACGTTTTATGTCTTAAACTTGGCCTTACAGACGACCCTCGTCGATCAGGGTGTTATACAAAATTCTTTTGTTGGAAACCTTGTAATTTTTGATAATGCTAATAAATTTTTAATACAAATTAAAATTGAAAAAAAAGTTCCAATAACCTTTGAGATTTTAGATGATCAAACCAACACAAAACGTGACAAAACTACAAAATATGAAGAACAGTAATCACTTAAAACTCTACAGCTGACACAAGAAATATAAAGACAGTTTTACATTATGCTATTTTCATGCTAGGCAAGAGCCATGCAAGACAGATCACGGTACTGCGCATGCCCACGCGCTATTTCCATGCAATTCCTGTGCTAGACGAAAAATTAAAACATGTTCTATTTTTCATGCTATTTTGATGCAAGTCCTGTCAAAATTTGTTGCCAATATGACAAAATTTATTGTTTAGAAAAAACTTAACCTTATTGTGTAAGTTTAAATGGTATTTATTGGATGTAATAATTTGTGGTTTATATTTGAATATATTTAATTATGGACTGAAGTTTTTAAGTGAAATATCTAAAGTTAATATTTTGATATATTTCTTCTATTGGCAACAATGAAAGTGGTATCTAAAATTGCACAGAAATAGCTCCGATGTAAAAAGGTCAGGGTAGGCAAGAGATATGCCATGCAAGACGGACTTGCATAGCATGAGACTTGCATAGCCTTGATGTAAAGCTGCTTTAAAACTGATACATTGAAAATTGATATGTTGATATTAACTGAACTGGTTTGTTTATAAAACCAAGACATAAATTATTGGAAGTGCATGACACGTGCAAGAGTAGCCTAAACTTCGGGAGATCCCCGGTTGAACATCACAGAGGCGGATCATTTTATATTACAAATAAGACTTTTTGTATGATATGAATATTAGGCAATTCTTAATAAAGAATAACAAACATATATTCGTACTTTTTAAATAAAAAAATATAATATAGATAAGGTCAAAAAATCACCAGATATTAAGCTTTTTAAAAAAGTTTTCACCATATCACCAAATGGGTTAGAAAATCACCAAATCTGGTGATTTTTCACCAGACCTGGCAACGCACAGCATAGAAAACACTAGTGGAAGGTTGCCAGGTCAAAAAACTAAAAATCACCAGACAATCGCTTCAAAAGTTGCCAGATTTTGCTAAAAATCACCAGATTGTTACGAGTATGCGCAGTAACGAAAAATATGATACTGCGCATAATTATACGTTATTGCGCATGCGCGTAACCATTCGAGAACGGTATGTGAAGGGTTGGAACGTGTATCGTAACAAACCTAATGAAACAATTAGAATAAAAATTATTACAATGTAAGTTGTTGCTTACAAGGCCGCGTCCCACCATCAAATAATTAGATCAAACTGGTTTGAACAAACTGAAAGTGACAGTTAGTGACATCACATCCTGAGTGTTCATTGTGGATAATAATGAAAAATTTTAATTTTAAATAAAGTACAAACAAGTTAGACAACTCAATACAAAAAATTTGATCAAGACTGATAGTGAGAGCACAGATTTTTAGAATTTCAAAAAAACTGCAATTGTGACGTCACTTTGACGTACTTCCGTAGTTTGTTCAAACTGTTTGATCAAATTATTTGATGGTGAGACGCGGCCTTAAGAAAAAATAAGAAGTTCTTTAAAACGAAATTTTGAAAAGAACAACGATTTTTTTTGTAAAATATAATGTAAAATGTAGGTGTTCATTTTTATGAACGCTGTGTCTAGGTACACGCTAACGTGTACGGAAATAAAAAAGTTAGGTACACGCGAATTAAACTTCATCAAGCCAGTGACGTCATTATTTAGCGTACGCAGTGACTTTATATTTTGGTACACGCTATTTTGATATGTTTATTGTTTGTTTGATAGAAAAATATTTGTTATTAAGGAGAGGGGAACGGAAGCGGAACTATTCAGATGTTTCAAACTTAATAATGTAATAAATCAATGTGTATATAAAAGTGTTATATTCACGTTAGCAAAATAAATTTTAGTTGACATGAAATGTACAAAATATTGTTAAAGATTTGTTTACTACGTAAGTTAATTATACCAGTTTATAAACTATAAACTGTAAACCAATGCTGTTGTGTTTATTTCTATTTATACAGGGAATTGAACTTGTTACGATTTTCATAGAAAATATGTTATAACTTTGTAAATACCCTATATAGCATAATAAACCTTTATATTTTTGTAATGGGGAAGTTAAGAAGATTTCGAACATAAAATAAAATATAGGGTGTTCCATTTTAAAAAACATAAGTTTGGTCTGCCACTATGTTATCGAACGCCCTGTAACATTTTAACTAATTTTGTAATATGAAGCTCAAAGTTTGCTACAATTTTTGTTATTAACTTTTATTGCTATCTATTACTATAGCGGGTCCACTGAGCTTTATCACACTAATCAATCGCCCTGTATCTTTTATCTTAATACTTCTGCTACCGTTAATCATGAATTTTTGTCTCTTATCTTTTTCATACTGTTTTAAAATAATGTTCAACTCATTAAAAGAACTAAATAATTGTCCACATTCCATAGTTAATTTAAAAAAAAACACTAAACAAATAAAAAATAAGAAACTACTAATCAATATTAAAATGTGAACACAACGCGATAGACAAATTCCAACACTCTGACACTCGCGGTATATACTTACCACAGCATACACGCGGCTCAAGTTAGCGTGTATGCCAAAAACCAGTAACAGTGCACGCTAAATAGTGACGCCACTGAATTGATGACGTTTCGCGTGTACCTAACTTTTTTATTTGCGTACACGTTAGCGTGTACCTAGACACAGCGTTTTACGCTAGGTACTGAAAATCCCGACAATGTAGATTACTTACTAGAGAGTTATTAGAGAGTTATCGAAACCGTCGTTTGGTAATAAAAGATCCTTTATTTTGACACTTTTGACATATAAGCATGGTTATTTATGTCAAAATAAAGGAGCTTTTATTAAAGGACGATGTTAAATAGGGTTTCGATATCTCTCTTTAAGTCGACCTGTAATAAAAGATCCTTTATTTTGACATATAAGCATGCGCAGTATTGCGTCTTTTATTTTTGTCTTTTAATAAAATACAGGCCGCCTGTATTTAAGGAAAATTAGAGGACACCTTTATTTTAAGAAAAGTTCCTTTATTTTGACATAACGTGTCAAAAATGTGAAGAAAGGTCTAACTTCACTTGTATTTTGAATTTATCTTGTCGCTTCTTTGGATTGATAATTTGTGTATTGTGGGATTGATATTTGATTAAACTTTCATCATTAAAGTTGTATGTTGGGTTTTATTTATTAAAAACAACTATAAGTAATATTCTGAGATATAGATTATTGATGTTTTGACCCAAACGAATATAGAAAAGAACATTTTATTGAAGCTGAGTTATTACAAGAAGTTGTAAAAAGGAATGTTATGTAAATAATTTTAAATTGTTACTACTTACAATGATCAGACTTAAAATATCAGTAACTCATTTATTAAACTCAATATATTTTACATTTTTCTATAGAAATAAATATTTATTGAAGATATAAGAGATTGAAGATATAAGATCAATAAATTTTAATGAAAGGATTTGTCAAAATTCTAGATTCAAAATAGAGTTCTATTCAACAGATATAACAACAGGTTAACAAAATAAAACAAAGGTTCAAGTATTTATTTTTGAAAATTTAATCTTTTATAGATTAGAATCTATAAAGTTTTTAATCAAAAGTATTAATACAATTTCATTTTCATGCCATCTTCTTCATTTGGTTCTTATCCGTTTCGAATGTTGGAAATCATATAGCAATCGTAACCTTGCTAGCTGCGATTCGAAACAGTTCCATTGATATTCTCCCTCTACCAGGTCTTCGCTTACCTTTGACTGTACCTTGCAATATGTACTGCAGCAGGGAGTAACGGTGCTGATTTATCATATGTGTCCCAGATACTGCAGTTTTATGCGTTTAATGGTAAACACAATCTCCAATTCCTTCTTCATTCCTCCTTGTTCGTGATCCATTTCATGCCATCAGTATTTGTTTATTTAAACATTGCCAAAAAAATTAATAAAAACCAGCATAAAGCTTAATTCTTCTATTATCTTTTTGTATATCGGGAAGTTTATCTGACAGATTAGAGGCCTTTTCATTTTCAGATAACTAATTATTGGGAAGTTTATATAACAGTATCCTTCTGTCTTTTCAGCTCCGGATAACTAGTTAACGGGAAGTTTTTCTCTGTCAGATATCTATTAGTATCTAACCTGTCAGATAAACTTCCTGATAACTAGTTATCCAGAGGTGAAAAGAAAGAAAGAGAGGGCCATAATGGATAAAAGATCAAACGCCAATAGCATGTATGTATATATTTATAAATTTATTATTTAAAACCTGCTAATGATCATAAAATACTTAAAATCAGTCACCAATATAATATTTATATTTATTTATAAATTTATTAACAAACTGCAGTCCAATAAAAATAAAATTAGTTTAAGCGCTAGCTTTAAATGTCGAACAATAATTTTAAACAAACACACACACAATTTAGTCGCATTAGATTAGCTCCTGGTTGAAAATGTACTGCCACAGCTTTTATATCAATATCAACAGCACACTCATTTGCCAGTATTTCAACGTTTTCTCTATTATGTACTACTGCAATATGTAAAACTGAACAAGCTGATATTATTCTTTGAATAAAAGGTAACTTGCATCTCATTACATATGGTAAAATGGGAAATCTCTTCACAATACCAAATGTTCTTTCAATAACAATTCTTGAAGGGATTTGTGATGGATTATAAAAACACAACTTCTGTCTGAAAATTCTGGAATGGTGTCATTCGGTAGTTGTAGTTGAGGAATGGATATCCACTATTCCCTAATAATATATTCTCCAGAAATTCCCATTACATATACCCATAATGCAAAAGTATTTAAAAACTCCTAAAATAGTATTTCCAATTTATTGCACTTCCATATTATTGAACGATGAGTATTATAGGATATATTACGTTGTTCTCTAAACATCTTTAAATGACAAAATAATTAAATTTAACGTTTTACTCTTCAATTATCTTATTTTAATTTATATCGACATATGGAATTTTATAGGTTATTTTTATATTTACAAAAATATTTCATGTCATTTGTCAAAATAAAAGATTCTTTAACTGCGTTTGCAATTCGCGATTGAAACGGAATATAGAGGGCAGGTCGAATGCAAGAAAATGGCCGATATAAATGGTATAAACAAACATTCAATTGAGGAATAGAACAATACCGATTTGATTTAAAATATTTTAATGTACTCATAATGCTGAAATTTACTAAAAATTTCTTAATAATGACCAAATTCCATTCAAATCAACAATTTTCTGGTTTGTTTATACCACTTATAGTTGTTCTGAAACAAAACACCCGATTTGGGCGTCGAAACGTTAATAAAAATCATTTTTTAATAATATTGTGGCTTATTTCCCATTCTAAATAGTTAAAACCACTTATAGTAGTTTAAATTTATTTCACCAGAGGTCAGCTACTTTGTTTTTCATCGCGAATACCACTCTTTTAGACCCGTCCTGTATTTGTCCTTTATTAAAGTATCCTGTAATAAAGGATCCTTTATTTGCCGGTGGCAATAACTCTCTACTATCAGAGTTGTTAACCCTACGGATTTTTCCGTAGATCTACGGATTTTAGAAATTATTTCGGATTTTCGGATATCAGCCACATTTCTACGGATTTTTCAGCTGCAGCCATCAAGAAGCTAAAATGGGGATTTTTTGCTCTTTAAGTGTCATTCTGCTTCTTTTTTGGTCTGTCGAGTGACATTCGTCTTCTTTTTGGTGCGTCAAGTGTCATTCTTCTTCTTTTTTTGTCTGTCAAGTGTCAGTCTTCTTCTTTTTGGCCTGTCAAGTGTCATTCTTCTTCTTTTTTGGTCTGTCAAGTGTCATTCTTCTTCTTTTTTGGTGTGTCAAGTGTCATTCTTCTTCTTTTTTGTCTGTCAAGTGTCAGTCTTCTTCTTTTGGCCTGTCAAGTGTCATTCTTCTTCTTTTTGTGCCATTCTTCTTCTTTTTTGGTCTGTCAAGTGTCATTCTTCTTCTTTTTTTGGTCTCTCAAGTGTCATTTTATGTCAAATTTCTGCACTACGGATTTCTACGGATTTTTGAAGCGCCCTCTACGGAAATATTCAGTTGCGGTGTTAACAACACTGCTTACTATTTAAAACTTTTATGTCGTAAACTTGGCCTAACAGACCATCTTTGTTTCAACAAATCTTTTTGTTGAAACACCTAGTAGAAAAAATAGTTAGTAATTAACGTAATACGTATACCTACCTTTCAGATTTTAGTTTAGATGATCAAACCAACACAAAACGTGACAAAACTACAAATATGAAAAACAGTAAGCACTTAAAAACTCTATAGCGTACACATGAAAGATAAAACTGATAAATTGAAAATTGATATTATGTTGATATTAACTGAAACCAAGACATAAATTAGAAGGGCATGAACACATGCAAGAATAGCATAAACTTCGGGAAATCCCCGGTTGAACATCACAGAGGCGGATCATTTTATATTACAAATTAGACTTTTTGTATGATATGAATATTAGGCAATTCTTAATAACGAATAACAAACATAAATCGATGAATGGCGATTGTATTGTTAATCTTTTGCATAAATTCCAGAAATTATTCAAAAAGAATCTCTTACGGGTAATAAAGTTGGTGACATCGGCAACACTGATGAACCAACACATCACATCTGAGATGTACTACGCGAAAATTGGCGACCCTGTACTTTTCAACTTCAAAGGCGGCATCAGGGAGTGTCCTTGCTGGTTTCGTTTATTATGCTGTGGTAAAGGTGTATTGATTACAGTCTTAGAGCATGGAAAATTTTTTCTCTCTCAAAAATTTTCCATACTCTAAGATTACAGTCATCAAAACGTTAAGTGCACTTTACATCAACAATAAATTGACCAAGTTATTCAAGGCCAAATTTGAAGTGTTCTCAAAGCACAATTTGACATCCATATTTGTTCGTTATTAACTTGACGTCAATAAATTCGTGAATTTCTTGAAAGCAAAATTTTCTTGTCCTCAAAAAAATTGAAGGAACTTGGAATAAATGTTGTAAAAATGTCAATATTTTCAGTAGTACCAATGCAATGATTTTTTTATTAGAAGCTTTTGAATGTCGTTTGTATCTTTGTTTGAGTAAAGTGTTTGATTTGAAACAGAATAGAATAGAACAGATTAATAAAATAAATAAAATAGAGAGAAAGATTAGAATAGATATATAGTATAGAATAGATTTGAAATAGAATAGAATATAATAGAATAGATGTAATATTGCTATGTAATATAGTAGATACTTTTAAAACAGAATACAGTAGAATGTAACAGATTAAATGAAATATATGGATAGATTAGAATAGATATATAGTATAGAATAAAGTAAAATATAATATAATAGGTGAAATGATTGTGAAAAGCAATAGTTTTAAGTACCTACGATCGGTATTACAGAGTAATGGAGAAATAGATGGAGATGCATGCAGTAGAATTAGGGCTGGATGGATGAAGTGGAATTTTTCTGTCACACAACACACCACTCGCTTAAGCGAGTGGTGTGTTGTGTGACAGAAAAATTCCAATGAAGCTGAAGGGAAAATTCTATAAAACAGCCATATGCATGTTGGTAAAGGGGATTAACATTGATATGACCCAAGATAGAATTGTGTGGAGAAATGCAATTAGGGAAGCCGACACTGCATAGGGATAAGGCAAAGAGAATGATGATGATGATAATAGGTGTAATGTGTAGATACTTATATAGAATAGGTTTGAAATAGAGTAGAATATAATAGAATAAAGAGACTATATACCTACATAGATACATCCCTAATAGCACAAGGATGTCCTTCACGGACTTTAGGGAGGTCCGTTTTCGTCCAAGGAACGTCCTATTTTGGTCCAAATGTCGCGCTACCGACATGTCCGTTGGACGTCCACTTAAGGTCCGAAGGGACGTACATTGGACCTTAATCGGACGTCCTAGGGGACGTAAATTGGACCTTAACAGGACGTCATATTTTGATCCAAATGCCACGTTGCCAAACGTCCACCTAACGTCCGAGGGGACGTTCAGTGAACGTCAATTGGACCTTCATAGGACGTCCCAGTTTGGTCCAATGTCTTGCTGCCGAACATCCATCTAACGTCCTGAGAGGACCTCCGGTGGATATCTAGCATCGATATTTAGACCTGTGGAGAATGTATGGTGGGAAATAAAAAATATATTTTTAAGGAACTTATATTACATCTTATATTAAATTACAATTATTGGATATTACATTATTTACATTAAATTACAATACACTTCTCCAAGAAATTAACGCACCACCTTAAAAATAGGGCATTTTTGATGTCTCGAATTTTCTAAACCTGTTGTCCCATCTGAGTGATTTTTTTATAATATAGCCTAGGCTATAGGTTACATCCTTAAGCTTGTCATGCACTGGGAGCTATACTGTAATATTATATTATATCGCTCTCTATAGTAATGAGTGAGCCTGCAGACAGGGAACTAATGGTTCCGTATGTGCAGGCTCACTCATTACTATAGAGAGCGATGTGATATAATATATATTACAGTATAGCTCCCCGTGCATGACAAGCATAAGGAAGTAACCTATAGCCTCGGGCTATATTATTATAAAAAAATCACTTAGATGGGACAACAGGTTTAGGAAATTCGAGACATCAAAAATGCCCAATTTTTAAGGTGGTGCGTAATGCACTGTATATATAGGTAAACTTATATACAGGCTGTAACAAAAATAAAAATTTTGTGTTTATTTAGTTGGCTATCTATTATAGTGTACAATAATCTAGAATATTTTGAACAAACTAAAAACACAAATATATCATCGAAAAATTAATAAAAAGGTCTTAAAATGCTTGGTTAGATATTACCCTAATAGCATACGACGTCCTTCGGACGTCCAAAATAGGTCCATTTTTGGTCCTTACGTCCATGGACTATAAACGGACGTCCCATGTTGGACGTCCTTCGGAAGGAATAAATATGGACGACCGACGTTGGACGTCCTTCGGACGGAATAAATATGGACGTCCGACGTTGAACGTCCTTTGGACGTCCATACTGGACGAAATACGGACGTTTTATGAACGCTTATATATTTTATATTGGACACATTATACCAATTACGGGATCAAATAGCAAAATAATTCAATAAAATATCAACTTACGCGTTAACTTTACGTTAATGAAATACAGTCAAACCTGTCAGTAACGGCCACTAAAATGAAAGAACTATTGGCCGATATAGAAAGGTGGCCGTTATTGCCAGTTTTTGTAGTCTAGATATCCTGTAAAACTTGTGTTACTGGCCACCTGTACTAACGGCCAGTTTAAAAATTCCCCAAACCAATTATATCTAGACTACAAAAACTGGCAATACCGGTCACCTTTCTATATCGGCCAATAGCTTTTTCATTTTTAGTGGCCGTTACTGACAGGTTTTACTGTAATTGGTTTGGGGAATTTTTAAACTGGCCGTTAGTACAGGTGGCCGGTGTTTGCAGGGGGCCGGTAACACAGGTTTTACTGTAGTTTAAATCGAAAAGATTAAATCTTAATTCAAAATTGTATATACAATTATTACAATTATAAACTATATAGTTTAATATCCAAAACATGTTTTTGATTTTATGTAATGTAATGAAAATCTTATTTGTAAATTATTGGTTACAATGTTTTACAATAGGAAATATTCAAGAATAAATAAAATAAAAGTTTAATCCTAACAACACAAAACATTCCAGACTACCGTTCTATTCCGGATTCCGTGAACATCTATCTGATTAAATTATGGGTGGAAAGTTACCACAAGATATTCTATGAACATAGTACAATGTCTTCCTGGAGGGGTAAAATTTTCCATTACAAGATTTTAAGAGAGGCCATTTACTATTCAATTTGCGTTCATTTTCAAATTTGCCGCGCGAGTATCTATGTAGCGTCGCGTGGTCATTGGTCATCACATTTCATATATTTATTTCATTTTCATGGATAACCGATAACCTAAAAATTTAGTAAAAATTTTGACTGGAAAAAAATGCATCGATAAGGGGGTGTGGGAAATGGAAATTAGTGGCTTTTTTGCTGTACTCTCTGCTAGTTTTTGCTCTGGTCTCTGGCTGGATCTCTTGTTTAAACAATTTTGTAAGTATTATAAAATCCGTTTTCAATTTTCTTTATTCTTTATGAAACGAATCATTTATGCATGCATATTATTACCTGTAAATAGTAAGTATTTTTTTGATTTTTAATTGTAAAGAATAGAAAAATTACCGTTCATTTTAATTTTTTTTAGAATCAGCTGAAAGTGATCTACAAAAAAAACCAAGGAGGAAATGTATAGCCTTGTGGCTATGAAAGGCAAAAGAGAGATATAAAAAGTGTATTGGCTAGTTGGAAGAAAGTCCACATTGTCCATGCATAATAAGTTATTACTTTATCAACAAATATCAAGAAGATAGCAGGAATAAGTCATGAGCAACAACTTCATAAGTTCAAGAATATTGAAAAAATCCAGCTCTTCGATACTACTGGGCAAACTAGAAGATTGAAGAGGATAGATAGATAGATATTTATTTATTTATCATAATAGATAATACACAAAACAGAAACATTGCACTCCACACCTGTACAAATTACATAAGAATTGTCAAGGCAAGGAGCGTTGTATAATTATCATAAAGTATTACAAAAAATTTTTACAAAAATTAAAAACATGAGACTAAACAAATAAAGAAATAAGCATTGTCTAATTAAATTAATCAGAAACATTCAATATATAAACAAAAAAAGAAAAAATAAAATAAAAATAAAAACACTGGAAGTACAACAAACATTGCCAATTGGTTTCTAGGTCTTAGTTTTAATATAATGGACTAATAATCTCTTAAAGATAGTTGCATTATGGCTATTTTTAATGTGTGATAAGGTATATTATTGAACTGTACAATATTCCTTTATGAAACAAGCTTTTCATTGAACTGGACTTGTTGGTTGTTCTAACATAAAAATTTATTGAATTTGCAGCTCTAGTGCTATGCTCATGAACATTTGCTATCGGGACCAACTGACTGTTCAAATACTCAGGCAATAAATGGTTTACCATCTTAAATAAGAATGTCATAGATTGGACATACATAAAATGTTCAACTTTTAACCAATTTAAAGTTTTCAGCATATCTTGAATTCGAGTATATCGATTGCATCTCAATATTACTCGCATAGCCTTATTTTGGAGAATTTGAAGCCTGTCATAATTAGAATATCCTGTATAAATCAATGAACAACAATATAAAAAGTGAGGTAATATTAACGAATTATAAATTGTTAATTTAGTTTGAAATGTCAAAAATGGTGATACTCTTCGAAAAAAACCTATTTTTTTCCCTATCTTTCTGCAAATGTAATCAACATGTTTACTAAAAGTTAGTTCCCTATCCAATATGAATCCCAAATACTTTATTTCCTGAACCATTTCAATTTTTTCATTATTTAATTTAATGTGAACATCCAAACTTAAGAATTTCCCGAAAAGAGTATTATTACCAATAACATGTATTTGGATTTTAACTCATTGACTTTCAATTTGTTTAACTTAAATCTTTCAGTTAATAAATGCAATTCACGATTCATCGTGTCCACTACATCAACAAAATCTTCCCCATAAAAATATATTAATGTGTCATCAGCAAAAAGATGAATTTTACATTTGCTTAATACGTTTCCCAAATCATTAATGTATAATATGAAAAGTAGAGGTCCAAGTACACTGCCTTGGGGCACACCAATATCATTTAACTTTGGATTTGACATTTCACTATTTAATTTAGTCCTTTGGTACCTATTTGACAGATAATTTTCCAGCCAATTAAAAACTGTCCCGTTAAAACCATATTTCTTTAATTTCAAAAGAAGTATATGACGATCTATTGTTTCAAATGCTCTTTTGAGATCTATAAAAACTGCGCATATACCGACCCCTGTCGTATCTAAAATACTTTTCATATCTGAGACAACTAACTGTAATGCGGTCTCACATGAATGAGAATTTCTAAATCCAGACTGGTAATTATACAGGATATTATTTGAAGTAATAAATTTAATCAGCTGATTGTACACCACAATTTCTAAAACTTTTTCACAAAATGGGAGCATATTTATTGGACGTAATTGATCAAGTTTATTAGTATTAGGAACTTTTGGAACAGGAACTATAGTTGATATTTTAAATTGCTTGGGCACCAGGCCCTTCTCTAAACTCATATTAATTAAATTTAATAAAGGATAACCTAACACATGAAATAGATTTTTGATAATATCGAGACCTACTTCATCCGTACTATTTTTTTTTATATTGTAATTTGATTATATCATATAGTTGGTTTAGTGATATACTCTCAAAAGTTTCAAAATTTACATCAGATGAAACAACTGTCTGCAAATTTAAATTAATATCACTATTTTGGTCAAAACTTACAATAATATCTTTAATACTATCAACATAATATTGATTTAATATGTTTGCCAAATTTACACTATATGTTACACCTTCATGTTCAAGACTTTGAAATTGTGATATAGTTTTATTAGTTCCTACTAACTGTTTGAGATGTTTCCACATTTGTTTAGAATTACCCCTATTCCTATCAATATTTGACTCATAAAATCTAATTTTAACTTGTTTTAAAATTCTAACACAGTTATTTCTTTCAATTTTATAGTTATTCCAATCTACGCAATCATTTGTAAACAAAAATCTTTTATAAGCAATATTTTTATTCTTAACTGCCAATTTACAAGTGTTGTCAAACCATTTATTACCAAAGTTCTTAACTTCCACAGTTTTAACTGGTGACACTCTATTCAAAACATCTACGATATTATTGATGAAAGTATCAGTAACTTCATCGATGTTTACCGAAGAATATGCCCAATCTTTTTCAATCAACATGTTTACCATATTATCATATATTATTTTAGAACGAATTTGTTTTGTTTCAATGAATTCACTTTTAGTTACTTTATTATTGAGCACATGGACAATACAGTGATCAGATATTATGTAATTTTTTTCTACATGAGCAGTTAACGTATAGTCATTACTTATGACAAGATCAATCATAGATTTTGAATCTTTAAAAATTCTTGTATATTCATTTACAAGTTGCTTCATTCCATTATTTTCTATATATTCAATTTTTATCATAATGTATGTTGAAATCTCCAGCAATGACTATACTACAACTACTATGTGATTCATAATAATCATCCATCCACTTGAAAAATACATCAGTGAATTCACTTATACTACCACTTGGCGATCTATAAATACCCACTATTCCATAATATGATCCATTAATTACAACATCCAAAGACAAAACCCACAAACTCTTGTCAATAATAAATGTTTTGATATTATTGACTTTTATGTATTCTTTCGTATAAATTAGAACTCCTCCTGTATGACGACTACTAGAATTAAGAGGACACAGCCTTTTGAACTAGTTTGAGTGATAGGTGATAGTGAAAAACGGAGCATAGTGCTTGTGTGCTGTGCCTGTGTATGTTAGAATAGTGCACGATCTTGTTAGATTAGTTAAGAGACGCTATGGGGTAAGCTCTTCATTTTAAGAAACAGTAGTAATTTAGGTTAAATTAAAATTGCTCATTGGGCAGTTATGACCAGATTGCTTTTTTATGTTTGGCAAAAAAGGCTTAAGTCAGAATTGCACATTGATAATGTTTTGATGATTTCTGGACCAGAAAAAAACTGTTGTAGATGTAAACTGTATGTACAGTAGAATCTACTACAGTACTGTAGAAATCATCAAAACATTATCGATGTGCAGTTCTGACTTAAGCCCTTTTTCCCAAACATCAGAGAATTGTAATGTACAATAATTCTCCTATCTGCTTTTTCATGAATTTTGTAGGAGACGAAAAACCATTTTTAGGATCATTTGCTTTCACATGTAAATTTTGACATGTTTTGTAGTAAATAGATAGTTGAATTTACTACAAAACATGTCAAAAAATATATGAAAACAGGAGGTGACTATAAAAAAAGTTTTTAGTCTCTCTTACAAAACTCATGAAAAACAAATCGGAGATATGTCACATCAGTGACTATATCCAGGGAATGTCTAAAAAATATACTTTGATGTCCCAAGAACCAAATATAACCTACAGTCCATCTAATTTACTTACCGTTGCACGTCATTATCTACGCCAGAGATCTAAGTTGACATAGTTGCCAAAGTATAAAAAGATCCTGAATCCATTTTAAATCAAATTTATCACATAATTATTGTAAACGTGGATTATACAACAAAACAAATTAATATTCAATGTAAATAAGTAAAAACTTAAGAAATAGAGAACGAGAATTAAGTTATAATCTTTTAAGATTTGCAGTGCAAGCGTTTTTGCACTGCATTGTTAATAATTAAAAAACGGCTCCGAACTCTTGGCAAAAAGCCGGTAGGTTTCTTTGTATAAGTATGTCTACAATAACAACTAAAAAAGTTGTCAGATACCTCGATTATTCCAAGTCGTTATAAAATTAGGTGAAATTTATATTTTTATAGTAGAGGATCTTTTTATAGTAAAGTAAATAATAAAAACAGTAAATATAAATGGCTTTAAGCCGCAGTCTCTCTTATGCGATTGTCGCATGCGTTTGACGCAAGCAGCAGTCGCAAGCGATGTTCTGTGCACTCCTCAAATGTAAACTTTATACGGCCGGTCTGTCTTGTGCGTCCGACGCGAGGAATCGCATGCGCCTGCTGCATCGACTGGTAATGATAGCAGTGCTTTGCAGTGACTGCATGCGTCCATTTCATAAAACAACAAAAAATTTGACATAGAATTTAAAAGTTTGTTGTTTATTGTTTATCAAATTATGATAACGAGGTTCGAGGTTAAAAAGCTTTATTAATTAATATTTTAATAATACGTAATTTCCAGATATAAATAAGCAATTCTGTTGTTTTCATAATTGCACAGGAAATAAACATTTTGTACTAACCTTAATGTGACACCAAGTTTTTCTTCTGGTGTTATATATAGTGTTATCATTCTCTTTACCATTCTTGTAGGAGATTTCGTTATGTCTTCCTTAATAGCACATAACAAGAAATGGAGCTGGTTCTTCGTCACGCGAAAGAAACTATGAAACTTGGTCTCATTATCAACCATATATTTACTTATTAAATTGGTTTGGTATCCTTCTTCAACCCTATTCACATACATTTCATCAGTTTTACTCTTTTTTGGTTTACCTTCATCTGAGAGCATCATTTTTAAAATGTTCTCCTCCAATTCTTGCTCTTTTAATATGTGAAGATAAACCTGTCTCTGTAGATGCACCAATTATATTATTATTATCACTAAATTAATTACTACTTACGACTATTACTACTACCTACTAATTATAAATTACTAAATATTACTACATATTATTATAAATGACTAATGAATATTATTAATTACTAAGTTATTACTGTAGAATTATTGAGACAATCTTTATTTAGCACTTTATTACAATTATATTTCCAAGCGACAATCCATATTATTAACCTAACTTCCACTCCCATCTTGACATCCTGTCGTTCTCCCCAAAGAGGTTCTGTCTCAAGTACCGACTACGTTTCTGAAGGAAACGTATAAGTGGTTGCATACTGAGCTGACTCTACATTCTCCTCTTTTTAAATGAGGTAAGCCACAGAGCTCTCTATGAGAATTCCAGGACCCCAGCAAATATAGAATGAATACATAACATAACATAATATACATAACTTAACAACTATAGTCGGACAAGTAAATTGGCTTTTTAATGTTCCTTTTAGGCCTCAATAACAGATCAGGTTCCTGTACAGGTAAGTGTTCACTTTGGACATCACTTTTATTTGGTGAAGCATCGACTCCACAACTCTGACTCCCATGTATAGTCTCTAAAGTATCAGAGGAATTATTTATATTCTCATTCTCCTTTTCTTTGTGGGAGAAGCCTGGAGTTGCTAAGTCGCTGCCGTCAACAAATTTCTTAGGAACTAACTGGTTACTGGTATCAGGAGTATAGTAAGGTGCCTGGACCAAATGCCATCTGTTACGTCTGAATTGACCACTATTAGTTTGACCAACATAAGAGCGTGGTTCTTCACAAATTTCAATTACCTTTCCATATTGCCTAATATCAATAATCCAGACAGAATCGCCCACATATAAAGGTTGCATATCCTTGGCTCGGTGTCTACTATTATAATTATCTGCTTGTTTTTCCTTATTTTCCCTTTCTCTTAATGACACTCCCCCCTTAACAACCGATTGTTCCAAATTTAATGACAACTGTGGTAGATTAGTTCTTAATTTTCTAGAGAAAAACAGCTCTGCTGGTGAAAGTCCACACCTTAAAGGTGTAGCCCTATAGGCTAAGAGCGCTAAAAATATATCTTCACTATTCTTTTTGATTAGTTCTTTAGCAGTCTTAACTGCCCGTTCAACTAATCCATTGCTCTGTGCAAAGTATGGGCTACTAGTTACATGAATAAAATTATAATTTGAAGCAAATTTCTTAAATAATGTTGAAAATTGTGGTCCATTGTCACTACGCACAATATTGGGAATACCATATCTAGAGAATAAACCTTTCAAGTGATTTATAATAACAATTTCAGTCATGGAACTGAGCTCAAATATTTCAAAATATCTGGAGTAGTAGTCCACGACAATCAAGAACCATTTATCCAGTTTAAAAAGATCTAGCGCTATCTTTTCCCAAGGTCGGGTACATGATTCTTCTTTGTAAAAAGTTTCTTTTATATTTTCACGATTTTCCACACAATTGGGACAATTTCTAATCATTTTTTCTATTTGAGAAGACAGCCCGATCCACCACACTGTAGATTTAGCCCTGTCCCTGCACTTGACTACCCCCAGATGACCTGTGTGAATATATTCTAGACATTTAAGTTGTAAAGCTGCTGGTATAATAATTCGAGAACTTTTTAATAACAAATTTTCACAAAATGATATATCATATCTGAATTGAAAATATGGCAAAACATGCACAGGAATTTTAGACTTTTCTGGCCATGAAGTCAACGTATATTGTTTTATTATTTGTAAAACAGGGTCATTGCTTTGTTCCTCGATTATTTGCTTTATAAACCGATCTTTTATGGGTAAATTACGGATTACCGATTTAACATACCCCTCGACTTCAATACCTGTCAACTCATCATTACTAGGTACAGAATTTTTTATGGGACTTCGACTTAGTGCGTCTGACACAACCAACTGTTTTCCTGGGATGTAAACTACTTTATAATTGTAACGCATTAATCTCATCCGAAACCGCTGCAACCTAGGAGATAATTCATCCACATTTTTCGTCTGTAAAATTTGAACAAGGGGTTTTGAGTCTGTTTCAAAAATCAAATCTTTGACCCCTGTTATATAATCAGCAAACTTTTCAGCTGCCCACGTAATTGCCAGGGCTTCTTTTTCTATCTGCGCGTATCGACCCTCTACTTGACTTAATAATCGAGATGAAAATGCCACTATTTCGCGAGATTTATCTAGATTTTCTTGCATCAGACAAGTTCCTATGCCAAAACAACTAGAGTCTGAATTTACAACAATAGTTTTGTTCGCATCAAAATATGATAAATTTGGGGAACTTTCTAAACATTTTTTTAGAGTCTTTAGAGCTTGAATTTGAGCAGGTCCCCATAAGAATACTGAGTCCTTTTTTAGAAGAGATGTTAAAGGTTCTAAAATTTCAGATTTGTTTTTAATATATTTACCCGCAAAATTAATCATACCTAATAATCTTAAAAGTTCTGTTTTATTTTCTGGTTCTGGGAATTCTCTAATTGCTCTGACCCGTTCAGGATCTATTTTAACCCCAGAAGTAGTGATGATATGCCCCAAGTACTTGACTGACTTAGCAGCAATGACACATTTGTTTTTATTAAGGGTTATACCTTCACTGTGTAATTTTATTAGAACTTGGTTTAAAATTTCGTCATGTTCTTTGACTGAACTAGCATGGATTAAAATATCATCCATATAAAAGACTACCCCTTTCATACCTGAAAGAATCTTAGAAAACCTAAGTGCAAAATATTCTGGAGAACATGAAATTCCAAAGGGAAGACGTGTAAAAAAGTATCGACCAAATGGTGTGATGAATGTAGTTAGCAATTGGCTTTCTGGTTTCAGTTTAATTTGGAAGTAACCACTAGTTGTGTCGAGCTTAGAAAATATTATTGAATTTTTCAGTTGAGCCAAAGTATGCTCTATTTTTGGAAGTGGGAAATAAGCTCTTAATACACTTTGGTTAAGTTTTGTGTAATCTCCGCACAACCTAACAGAGTCACCCTTTGGTACACAAACAATAGGACTTACCCACCTGGTATGTTCTTCAATTGATTTTATTATACCCAACTGAAGTAGACGGTCTAACTCAACTTTTAACTTGGGCATGAGTGGTAATGGAACTACTCGTGGTACTGACTGAGCAAATGGCTGAACATTAGATTTTAGCTCAAGTTTCATTTCTGTTTTAAATTCCCCAATATCATCAAATATTCCTTGAAATGACTCAGCTATCGTTTCTAATGAGTACTTGCTAGCACTGTAGGTCTCTGATTCTGCCCCAAATGCATTTATATTTTTAGATACTAAGTTATTAATATAACGTGAACTATTTTTATTAATATTAAGCATTTTTAATTTTATAATTCCAGGCCGACCAAGGATAGGCACCTTTAGATTTTTTACAACATATAAAGATTCTGAACACATATTCTCATTATAAGTCAAATTAACATCAATTTTACCCTCAATTTCTAGTTTTTTATTATCAGGCCCCCTATGGGCTCCTGGCAAACATACATTTTATTTTTGTAGAAATCAGACAACATATTTCTAGAGACACAACTTACATCAGCACCTGTATCAACAAGAAAAGGCATAACATATTTATTGTCAACTAAAACTTTTGCAAACCACTGATCTTTATCATTAGTGTAAATGTGTCCTAGATGAAAATCTTATTTATTTATTTTACGGGCAAGCCCAATTCTACAAAAATACATAGTGTACAGAAAAAAAAACAATAACATAATATAATATAAAAAACAGACTTACAGAAATATAAATATAATATTAGAAGTAAATATGTACTATGAAATAATATCATAAAACCAAGTTAACAAATTACAAAACCAAGTTAACAAATTACAGACGCTTCACTCAAATATTGATCCCATCTAAATTTCTTTTAAAACGACTGATGGAGTTGTCGAACAGTTGTAAATTGCAAAGGGAGTTTGCTAAATTCAAGACTCTGGGTACGAATGAAAAAAGTGAATAATTAAACCTGTGGAATGGTATATAAAATGTTCGCACTTGTCTAGTGGTGCGAGGTGGTACAAACAGTGCGATCTTATTAAGTAGTTGAGAACAACTGCATATACCATTTAAGATCTTGAATAATAGCAAAAGGTCCCTTTGTTTTCTCCTGCTTGCAAGAGAAGGGACCTGCAGTTGATGCTGCCATACAGCGTAATCTTGATAGGTATGAAGCTTAAAAGCAATGTAACGGAAGAAACTATTTTGGACTTGTTCAAGTTTCCTAATGTAGACCAAGTAGTGTGGGGACCACACTGAAGAACAATACTCAAGGTGAGACCTGACCAAAGAGAAGTAAAGAACTCTAATACTGGATATGTTTGTAAAATCACGAGTTGTTCTTTTTACAAAACCCAGCATTTTCATAGATGTTTGAATGACATTGATGATGTGAGTATTGAAACAAAGAGAGTTTTCCAGTGTAATCCCCAAGTCCTTGATTCTATTAACAGTGTTGAGCAATTGGCCATCAATGTAATAGTTTGATAATATTGGGTGGTGAGTACGGTTAAAGTTAATTACATGACATTTGATTGAATTAAGGTTCATACCGTTAAGTGAACACCATGCAGAGAGGTTATTCAGTTCTGATTGCAATATGGCAGCATCATAATGATTTTTTATAACTTTAAAGCACTTCAAGTCATCAGCAAATAGCAAGGCGTTACAATCGTGAAAACAGTTGGTAATATCATTAATAAATATATTAAAGAGTAATGGACCCAAATGGGACCCCTGTGGTACACCTGACTTAACTGGAAAGGTTTGTGAGTAAAAGTGGTTTACTCGAACTTATTGAAATCTTTCGGTTAAATAACTCTGTAACCACTGCAACAAAGGTCCACTTATGCCATAGGAGCTAAGCTTTTGAATCAGGAGTTCATGATTTACTCTGTCAAAGGCCTTGGAAAAGTCAGTATAAATTGAATCAACTTGAAGTCCCTCCTCCAAGGCTTCAGACAGAAAATCAACATAGGTCAACAAACTCAGTTCAGCAGACTTACCTGTAGTAAAACCAAATTGCTGAGAGTTTAGGATCCCGGAGCTATCGAAGGTGAGGAAATCAGTTATAATACTCTCAAACACCTTTGGTATAACACTAAGAATAGATATAGGGCGGTAATTACTAATATTAGATTTATTACCAGATTTATATATTGGTGTGACATAAGAAAGTTTCCAAAAGTCCGGAAACTGACCTACATCCAAAGATTTATTAAATATATGAAACAAAGGTCGCGATAGTACAAAACTGAATTCCTTAAGAAAATTAGGTGGTATACCATCAGGCCCAGGACCCTTGTTGACACTTAATGATGAAAGCTTTTCGTAAATTTTGGAAATCTGGATACGATATGATGAGATATTGAGTTGAGACTGAATATGGTCAACATTGCAATTTAAAGTAATATCACTATAAACTGATGAAAAGTGATCTGCAAATAAGTTGGCAATATCATTGCCACATGAAGCTACAGAGTCATTCAGGGTCATTGAGTCAGGTATACAATTGTTTTCACGCTTGCTACCTACAAATTTCCAAAAATGCCTTGCGTTATTTTGTATAGAAAATTCGGTGAAACGTATGTAATTGTCATAACAGCATTTAGATAGATTTTTACAATTTGTTCTCAGATGACAAAAATCAGCATAGCTTTCAGGAGTCTTTAAGGTTTTATAAATTTTATGAGCTTTTATTTTTTCCTTTAACAATTGCTTAAGCTCAGAAGAATACCAACAAGGAAATTTCTTAGTACTAAAATATTTAACTGGAGTGAAATGTTCAATGAGAGAGTAAATAATGTCATAAAACATAGCGATCATGTCGGAAAGATCTCTACCACGAAACAGGTTATCCCATTCTATATATTCTAGACATTGGTGAATTGCTGGAAAGTTTGCATTACGGAAATCATAATAATATTCGTTGCCAGAAATTGACCTATCAAAAACATTAAGCTGCAATGATGTTAACAGAGGAGGATGATGAGAGTCAGGTGAAACCAGAGCATCGTCAGCTTCAGAAATGACAAGCTCTTCTGGGGCCAGGATAAGATCCAGAATAACACCCCTGCTATTAAATATAAAGTTACATTGAAAAAGATTATGATAAGCACACATATTTGAAACAACCTCAATGGCATCAACTACAGCTAGAGGTGATGAAGTTTGTGAGGTTGCAGAAGAGCAATAATCTTCAACTCTCCACCTAGCTGAGGGGAGATTATAGTCACCAAATAAGTGAAATTTCAGGGATGAAAACTGTTCACTTAGAAGCATCAGTTGGTCAGCATGAACTTGATAGGTGTAGGCTGGAGATTGAGGTGGAATGTATAGAGCTCCCAGAATAAGTTTGCCGTGGAACCGTACAAACAGCTGTTCAATAGAAGGATCAGATTGGATTCGTAATGATGAATATTTCTTTAAAATAGCTATTAATACTCCACCCCCTCTAAGAGATGAACTAGAGGCAGGTGTACGATCCTGTCTATAGATATTGTAATTGACAAGACCAATTTCAGCATCAGCAATGTCACTATTGAGCCAAGTTTCTGTAAGAATGATAATATCATAGGTACAATTAAAAACATTGAGGCTTAATTCAGTAAGTTTTGTTCTGAGACCCCGGACATTTTGGTAATAGACTGTAAACTTGCCCAAGTCAGTAGAGTTTAAAGGTTTTTTTGAATGATTTTAGGTATGTTATTGAAATACTTAATCGTGAGATTAACCTCTCCAGCATTTTGTCTCTCTGAAAGCTCGGACCTAAGACTATCTAAAAGCTTTCTTTGGTTAGGGGTTTGATCTAAAATAAAATATATCTTTTTTTCACGACTAACTGTTTGTTTGTTTTTAATAACATGAAGAGCATCACTTGCTGAAGAAAAAATTACTTTAATGGGACGATGTCCATTCTTGTTCACATTTCCAAAGCGTAAGATTGAAAAAAAGATTCCAAAATCAAAGTTATTTACCTGTAAGTTTTCCATTTCATTTTCTATTCCTACCTCACTTTCAGCACAGTTTTGACCTTCAACTACTCTTACATTCCTGCCGGATCTACATCTAGCTTGCCAATGTCCTTTCTTTCCACATAATCGACAACGACTATCTTTTGCTGGACATCTTTCTCGGCTGTTGCAGCTTGGTACACTACAGTATGTACATTTGTAGTTTTTGTTGGATTTCCCCCATGTGTTCTGTTGTCCATATTTATTTGGTTCTGCTTGTGATTGTGACCAGTAGTTACCTCTGTGTGCATTGACCGTAGCTACTTCTTGTACTCGTTCTTGCCTAAGAATCCTGTTTTGAGAATTCTGCAGCTCGGCTTGACGTACTGTTAATACAGCTTCCCCTAATGTTAGGTTCTTTTGGAGTTGTAACCTCTCACTTACTTTTACATCTAAAACTCCTACTACTATGCGGTCTCTTATTAACTCATCTTTTAGAGCCCCATAACTACAATGCTCTGCCAGGCTATGAAGTGCAGTGATATATGCATCCACCGACTCCCCTGGCTGTTGACTACGTGTGTTGAACTTGAATCGTTCAAATATTACGTTCTTTTGGGGTATAAAATGAGCGTCAAACTTCTCGATAATAATACTATATACTTGCTGTGCGGGTGTTAGATTAAATTGAGTTATAATTTCCTCTGCTTCTGCCCCCATTAGATACACTAGCATATCAATTTTTTCAGCTTCTGGTTTGTTTATAAAACCACTAACCGACATATATCTTTCTAACCTCTTTTTCCACTGATTCCATGATCCTGGAAGGGAGAAATTAAACTCAGAAGGAGCTGATACTGTTGCCATGTTGGCAAGCACATGGCTTCCTGCTTGATTCTCTGCCATCCCTGGAATTATTTAACTCTATTTCTGCTCTTCGAAGAAGGTTCTACTTGCCAAATATTCCTCGGAGTATTTGCAAGTTCGCTGCCACCATGTAGAATTATTGAGACAATCTTTATTTAGCACTTTATTACAATTATATTTCCAAGCGACAATCCATATTATTAACCTAACTTCCACTCCCATCTTGACATCCTGTCGTTCTCCCCAAAGAGGTTCTGTCTCAAGTACCGACTACGTTTCTGAAGGAAACGTATAAGTGGTTGCATACTGAGCTGACTCTACAATTACCATTATTATAAATTACTAAATATTCCTATTATTATTAATTAATAAGTATTACTATAATTATAAATTACTAAATATCAATATTATTATAAATTACTATGAAGCAATATCAATATTATTATAAATTACTCTGAAGCAATGTTACTGTTATTGGTGCTATTAGATAATATATCTAGAGTGCTATGTATTAAGAGTATAAGTCAAAAATGAAAATATTTTATTAGGACTTTTCAAAGTCTTTTTTACCACTGATGAAATAACTATTACAACTGAATATGAAAATGGTGACGAAATATGATTAATAAATTAGTAATTAACTATTTTACTTTCTACTTTGGTAATACCTTATTAATTATATAATTCAAAATATAGAAGCATCCCGAAAAATCTTTTTTATGACTTATACTCTTAGTACATAGCACGTTAGATATAACATATTATTTTTAAAATTCCCGCTTTTCATCAGCTGTTATATCTGATGCGTCGGATGCGTCTAAACGCACAAGAGAGACCACCCCAACCACTGCGTTAATTGCTTGCGACTGCTGCTTGCGTCAAACGCATGCGACAATCGCATAAGAGAGACTGCGCCTTAAGTATGTCTACAATAACAACTAAAAAAGTTGTCAGATACCTCGATTATTCCAAGTCATTATAAAATTAGTTGAAATTTATATTTTTATAGTAGAGGATCTTTTTATAGTAAAGTAAATAATAAAAACAGTAAATATAATAAATAAAACAGATACTTATAGTAAAGAATATAAACAAATATGAAGTGTCATCACCGCAACTGTCAAATAAATGTTACCAATTTATTCTAAAATGTCACCTTCGTTCGATTACAGTTACAGTGTGATCCGAACAAATCTGCTTCATAAAAACGCTTTATAATCCATTTATACAAATTAAATGAAACATATTATTGTGTATTTCTTTAGGTTAACATTAATAGAAATCTTCAAATATTATTTCTACGCGTATATAATAAAATATGTCTAGTAATGCTGTAATTCCAGTGTACTCGGCAAAGTGATTCTAAAAAAGAACACACCTACCGCCTAAATATTTCGTGTTGGTATCATGCGACGTCACAGGCTACGATGCGGATGACGCGCAACAGTTGGTAAATTCGACGAAGTATGTAGATATATACAGGGTGTAACAAAAATACAGGTCATAAATTTAATCACATATTCTGGGACCAAAAATAGTTTGATTGGACCTAACTTACCTTAGTACAAATGTGCACACAAGAAAAGTTACAGCCCTTTGAAGTTATATATTATATTTATAATAGCACTAAGGGCCTTAGAGGCCCATGGCTTGAAAAGTTTGTTTTTTTTTTCTTCATTTTCACGTTTCTTTATGTACTGAGATCTTCTCTGGCTTGATATGTGATTTTTCTCCATTCCTTCCTGTTATTCATTTTTCTTTTCTGACCCTGTAGCACCATTCTTTCCAAATCTTTTTCGACCTCTTGCTTCCATCTATTTTTCGGCCTTCCTCTTCTCTTTCTTGAAGCTGTAGTGTAGTTTAGTACCCTTTTTGGAGTCCTCGTGTTTGGCATCCTTTCAATGTGACCTCGCCATCTAAGTCTCTGTGCCTTTATCACTCATTTGAAGTTACAAGATGAAGTGATTTTTTCCAATATATCGAAAACTATTAGAGATTTTTTATTGAAAATGGACATGTGGCATTATTATGACAGCAGTATCTTAAGTCCACTTTACATCAACAATATAGAGAGTTATTGCCAACGTCTTTTAAGTCGACCTGTAATAAAAGATCCTTTATTTTGACATATAAGCATGCGCAGTATTGCGTCTTTTATTTTTGTCTTTTAATAAAATACAGGCCGCCTGTATTTAAGGAAAATTAGAGGACACCTTTATTTTAATAAAAGTTCTTTTATTTTGACATAACGTGTCAAAAATGTGAAGAAAGGTCTAACTTCACTTGTATTTTGAATTTATCTTGTCGCTTCTTTGGATTGATAATTTATGTATTGTGGGATTGATATTTGATTAAACTTTCATCATTAAAGTTGTATGTTGGGTTTTATTTGGGTTGGGTTTTATTGATGTTTTGACCCAAACGAATATAGAAAAGAACATTTTATTGAAGCTTGAGTTATTACAAGAAGTTGTAAAAAGGAATATTACGTAAATAATTTTAAATTGTTACTAATTACAATGATCAGACTTAAAATATCAGTAACTCATTTATTAAACTCAATATATTTTACATTTTTCTATAGAAATAAATATTTATTGAAGATATAAGAGATTGAAGATATAAGATCAATAAATTTTAATGAAAGTTAGGATTTGTTAAAATTCTAGATTCAAAATAGAGTTCTCTTCAACAGATATATAACAACAGGTTAACAAAATAAAACAAAGGTTCAAGTATTTATTTTTGAAAATTTAATCTTTTATAGATTAGAATCTATAAAGTTTTTAATCAAAAGTATTAATACACTTTCATTTTCATGCCATCTTCTTCTTTTGGTTCTTATCCGTTTCGAATGTTGGAAATCATATAGCAATCGTAACCTTGCTAGCTGCGATTCGAAACAGTTCCATTGATATTCTCCCTCTTCCAGGTCTTCGCTTACCTTTGACTGTACCTTGCAATATGTACTGCAGCAGGGAGTAACGGTGCTGATTTATCATATGTGTCCCAGATACTGCAGTTTTATGCGTTTAATGGTAAACACAATCTCCAATTCCTTCTTCATTCCTCCTTGTTCGTGATCCATTTCATGCCATCAGTATTTGTTTATTTAAACATTGCCAAAAAATTAATAAAAACCAGTATAAAGCTTAATTCTTCCATTATCTTTTTGTATATCAGGAAGTTTATCTGACAGATTAGAGGTCTTTTCATTTTCAGATAACTAATTATTGGGAAGTTTATATAACAGTATCCTTAGTATCTGTCTTTTCAGCTCCGGATAACTAGTTAACGGGAAATTTTTCTCTGTCAGATATCTATTAGTATCTAATCTGTCAGATAAACTTCCTGATAACTAGTTATCCAGAGGTGAAAAGAAAGAAAGAGAAGGCCATAATGGATAAAACATCAAACGCCAATAGCATGTATGTATATATTTATAAATTTATTATTTAAAACCTGCTAATGATCATAAAATATTTAAAATCAGTCACCAATATAATATTTATATTTATTTATAAATTTATTAACAAACTGCAGTCCAATAAAAATAAAATTAGTTTAAGCGCTAGCTTTAAATGTCGAACAATAATTTTAAACAAACACACACACAATTTAGTCGCATTAGATTAGCTCCTGGTTGAAAATGTACTGCCACAGCTTCTATATCAATATCAACAGCACACTCATTTGCCAGTATTTCAAAGTTTTCTCTATTATGTACTACTGCAATATGTAAAACTGAACAAGCTGATATTATTCTTTGAATAAAAGGTAACTTGCATCTCATTACATATGGTAAAATGGGAAATCTCTTCACAATACCAAATGTTCTTTCAATAACAATTCTTGAAGGGATTTGTGATGAATTATAAAAACACAACTTCTGTCTGAAAATTCTGGAATGGTGTCATTCGGTAGTTGTAGTTGAGGAATGGATATCCACTATTCCCTAATAATATATTCTCCAGAAATTCCCCATTACATATACCCATAATGCAAAAGTATTTAAAAACTCCTAAAATAGTATTTCCAATTTATTGCACTTCCATATTATTGAACGATGAGTATTATGGGATATATTATGTTGTTCTCTAAACATCTTTAAATGACAAAATAATTAAATTTAACGTTTTACTCTTCAATTATCTTATTTTAATTTATATCGACAAATGGAATTTCATAGGTTATTTTTATATTTACAAAAATATTTCATGTCATTTGTCAAAATAAAAGATTCTTTAACTGCGTTTGCAATACCACTCTTTTAGACCCGTCCTGTATTTGTCCTTTATGAAAGTATCCTGTAATAAAGGATCCTTTATTTGCCGGTGGCAATAACTCTCAAAGTGCACTTTACATCAACAATAAATTGAACAATAAATTGACCAAGTTATTCAAGGCCAAATTTGACGTGTTCTCAAAGCACAATTTGACATCCAAGTTTGTTCGTTATTAACTTGACGCCAATAAATTCGTGAATTTCTTGAAAGCAAAATTTTCTTGTCCTCAAAAATTGAAGGAACTTGGAATAAATGTTGTAAAAATGTCAATATTTTCAGTAGTACCAATGCAATGATTTTTTTATTAGAAGCTTTTGAATGTCGTTTGTTTCTTTGTTTGAGTAAAGTGTTTGATTTGAAACAGAATAGAATAGAACAGATTAATAAAATAAATAAAATAGAGAGATAGATTAGAATAGATATATAGTATAAAATAAACTGAAATAGAATAGAGTAGAATATAATAGAATAGATGTAATATATATGTAGATACTTACTAATAAAGTATTTGATTTAAAACAGAATAGAGTAGAATGTAACAGATTAAATGAAATATATAGATAGATTAGAATAGATATATAGTATAGAATAAAGTAAAATATAATATAATAGGTGAAATGATTGTGAAAAGCAATAGTTTTAAGTACCTAGGATCGGTATTACAGAGTAATGGAGAAATAGATGGAGATGCATGCAGTAGAATTAGGGCTGGATGGATGAAGTGGAAAGAAGCGAGTGGTGTGTTGTGACAGAAAAATTCCAATGAAGCTGAAGGGAAAATTCTATAAAACAGCCACAAGACCGGCTATGATGCGCGGAACTGAATGTTGGGCAGTGAAAAAGAAAGCGGAACAACGAATGCATGTGGTGGAAATGAGAATGCTTAGATGGATGAGTGGAGTGACAAAGAAGGATAAAATTAGATATGAGTATATTAGGGGAAGTCTAGGTGTGGCACCAATTGATGCCAAAATGAGAGAGCATAGGTTAAGATGGTTTGGTCATGTTCAACATCGAGACGTTCCCTAACAACACACAACATTCCAGGAATGTACTACCAAAGTTCTATCAATATTTGAATGTCCTGGACATTTAGGGAACATTCGGTGAACATCTGTTTAAATTATTCCTGGAATGTTACCATAAGACATTCTGTGAACATACTACCAATGTTCCTATATTTTAAGTTGCGAAATAATACATACGTGTAAGAGATACAACATTACTTATAACATACCAGACAAACTAAGTGACATTTTAGGCCTACAGTGCAATAATATGTCAAATTTAAAGAGTTTCCCAAGATTATAAACATACAAATGTAATAAAAATTATTGTTCGCGAATATTCAATTTGGAATGCGATTTTGTTAATAAAAAAAATACTTATAACTTATGCAAAACCCAAGAGAGGCATTTATATTTATTTCTTTTGCGTTCATTTTCAAATTCGCCGTGCATATATTTTTGTGCATGGCGCTTAAGAGGGCATCACGTGACTAAAAACGACCAACCAACGACCTCGCTTCGGCCATCTTGGCATCTTCATCTTGGCGACCTTGCCTTGCCGTGGATTGTTTTTAGTTGTATGTATTATTTGTGCTTTTTAAGAATATTTTTTTAATTCGGATACTTTTATAATAGCTTTAATAGTATTATTAACATAGTGGATAAAATGGTGTCCTGTTTTTAACGCAGTTGGAGTAGCAGAAACAAATGTAGATAAAAAAATCTGCAGGAATAACGTTTCAATTATGACAGAAGCTCAAAACAAATGACTGTGAATGAAAAGCCCTATTAAAAGGTTAGTATGCAAATATGTAAACGAAAGCATGCCCTGTATTTCAGAAAATAAATTAATACTATTAATACCCTAATAATACTATTCATAAAAAATCTTTTAAGTAACGTAGATATAACAAAGTGAATAAAAGGCATAAATCAGAAGAATTATTATTTTATTTTATAAGTTAATAATTGGTCATATCCATTTATTATTTTAATAATAATTGTGAATAAGCCACAAACTTCGCTTATTCCTAACTAAAATAGTAAATAGAGATAGGTAATAACAAAAGGATTTGTAAAACTCAAATAATTCTTTTTGCGTTTTTGCTAGTGTATGCGTTTATAAATAGGATGGTAGACCACACACTATAATATGCAGTACCAACTAATGAATACACAGAATATTATAGTCGATTTGCTAAACTCAGTCTCAGTACTAATTACTGTAATTTTGGCAAAATTGGCCAAAAACAAAAAAAATTACCTACTAAAATCACTAGCCAGTTGTGTCTGAGTTTGGGGAACCGACTATACTAATAAACAATTTCTAAGCTGTTTTATAATAATTTTGTGAGTTCATTAATCATATTTTTTATTTAAAACTAAAATTTGTTAATAATGCTTAGTAATGCATATATTTTGTATTTTTAGCTTTCCAGAAGATCCTGCGAAGAAGACATGAAGTATAGATCAGATTTGTTAATAGAGGAGTATGTTCAAAACACTTTTTAGAAAAAGATATTGACAGAACTTCACTTTCATCTGTTCGTTTGAGAGACTGTGCTGTTCCAATAGCTTATGTCACACAGGTATATGCATAACCTAATTAATAATACAGTCCGTACAATATAGATACTGTTGTAATTCATTATCTACATCGGAGATCTAAGTTGACATTGTTGCCCAACTACAAAAAATTTTTGAATTCATTTTAAGTCAAATATATCACATAATTATTGCGAAGTAGATTATACAACAAAACAGATTAATATTCAATGTAAATAAATAAAAACATCAGAAATCGAAAACAAGAATTAAGGTATAATCTTATGTTACAGTTATTAAGGTACCAAGGGTATTATAGGGATATACGTTGACCGAAAGCGTTATTATTATAATACCTGTGGTGCCTTCAACGTTTAATGCCCGACTAAATTATTCTTTATATGCGAAAAATTTGAATGAATTTTGAATTGATTAGTTTTTAAATAAGTACATTTACCAGTAACAGTAGTAACGTAATTGTGGTAACCATAGTTTTACTTAGGTTGATATTTGTCAACTTGACAGTATCTAAGTCGTTATTTAAATTTAATGCCCAAGGGCGTTATATCGTACTTAACAGACTTCGAAATGTCATTATTTGTCAAATAATGTACCAGTAGGACATTAAAGTAAATAATAAAAACAATAAATATAATGAATACTAAATACTTATTTGTTTGTGAAAAATCTATTTCTTTGTGGCTTTTTTGTAATTAATTATTCTAATGGGGAAATAAGCCACAATTTACTTGAAAAAATAATTTTATTAAGGTTTCTACTTCCACATCGGATGTCGTTGTCAAAATACAAAATGTTCATTATTATTATTTTATTTATTAAATATTATTTATTATTTATTTAAATATTATTTAATATTTATTTTTTTATTATTATTATTTATGCATATTATTACCTGTAAATAATATTTCTTCTGATTGTTAATTGTAAAGGATAGAAAAATTACCTTTTATTTTATTTTCTTTTAGAATCAGCTGAGAGAAGTGGTCTACAAAAAACCAGAAAGGAAACGGAATATGTGGCTACGAAAAGCAAAAGAAAGGTTTACAAAGCAAATGTGACACATTTTTTTATAATATTTAGGAATGTCAGCAAATTACATTAAAAAATGTATGTAAAGATTTTTTGCAATAAAAATGTTTATATTTATCAAGGATGTATTATTTGGTATGGCCATATATCGTCAGTGATGTGACAGTACCTCCTATCTGTTTTTTTCAAGAGATTTGTAAGATAGACTAAAAACTTGTTTCGGCCACCTCCTGTTTTCATATATTTTTTGACTTGTTTTGCAGTAAATTCAACTATCTATTTACTACAAAAAAAGTCAGAATACGTACGAAACCAGAAAGTGACCTTAAAAAATGTTTTTCGTCTCCTGCAAACCTCATGAAAAAACATATAGGAGGTATTGTCACATTACTGACGATATATTTCAGTAAATGTCTAAAAAATATACTGTGAATGTTCAAAGAACGTTCGTAGACATTCATGGAATGTTCTAACAAGACATTCAGTCTAAAAATATACTGTGAATGTCCAAAGAACATTCATGGAATGTTCCAACAAGACATTCAGTCTAAAAAATAGACTGTGAATGTCCAAAGAACATTCGTAGACATTCATGGAATGTTCCAACAGAACATTCTAAGAATATTTAAAATGCTGACACAGCACTTTCCTGGTACTTTCCAGGGACATTCGTGTGCATTTGGGGACATTCCAGGAATGTTTTCAATGTCCTGTGTGTACATTCTAGGAACATTCATGGAATGTTTTGTGTTATTAGGGTTAATCACCCAATACGAAGAATAGCTGAAGTGCAGATTCCTGGAAGGAGTAGGAGAGGAAGACCAAAGAAGACGATAAGGCAGGACATGTTGGTAAAGGGGATTAACATTGATATGACTCAAGATAGAATTGTGTGGAGAAATGCAATTAGGGAAGCCGACACTGCATAGGGATAAGGCAAAGAGAATGATGATAATAGGTGTAATGTGTAGATACTTATATAGAATAGGTTTGAAATAGAGTAGAATATAATAGAATAAAGATACTATATACCTACATCCCTAATAGCACAAGGATGTCCTTCACAGACTTTAGGGAGGTCCGTTTTCGTCCAAGGAACGTCCTATTTTGGTCCAAATGTCGCGCTACCGAATGTCTGTTGGACGTCCACTTAAGGTCCGAAGGGACGTACATTGGACCTTAATCGGACGTCCTAGGGGACGTAAATTGGACCTTAACAGGACGTCCTATTTTGGTCCAAATGCCACGTTGCCAAACGTCCAATGGACGTCCACCTAACGTCCGAGGGGACGTTCAATGAATGTCAATTGGACCTTCATAGGATGTCCCAGTTTGGTCCAATGTCTTGCTGCCGAACGTCCATCTAACGTCCTGAGAGGACCTCCGGTGGACGTCTAGCATCGATATTTAGACCTGTGGAGAATGTATGGTGGGAAATAAAAAATATATTTTTAAGGAACTTATATTACATCTTATATTAAATTACAATTATTGGATATTACATTATTTACATTAAATTACAATACACTTCTCCAAGAAATTAACGCACTACCTTAAAAATAGGGCATTTTTGATGTCTCGAATTTTCTAAACCTGTTGTCTCATCTGAGTGATTTTTTTATAATATAGCCTAGGCTATAGGTTACATCCTTAAGCTTGTCATGCACTGGTAGCTATACTGTAATATATGTATATTATATCATATCGCTCTCTATAGTAATGAGTGAGCCTGCAGACAGGGAACTAATGGTTCCGTATGTGCAGGCTCACTCATTACTATAGAGAGCGACGTGATATAATATATATTACAGTATAGCTCCCCGTGCATGACAAGCATAAGGCAGTAACCTATAGCCTCAGGCTATATTATTATAAAAAAATCACTTAGATGGGACAACAGGTTTAGGAAATTCGAGACATCAAAAATGCCCAATTTTTAAGGTGGTGCGTAATGCACTGTATATATAGGTAAACTCATATACAGGCTGTAACAAAAATAAAATTTTTGTGTTTATTTAGTTGGCTATCTATTATAGTGTACAATCATCTAGAATATTTTGAACAAACTAAAAACATGAATATATCATCGAAAAAATAATAAAAAGGTCTTAAAATGCTTGGTTAGATATTAAGATCTAGTTAAAAAGAAACCAAAAACTGTATATTTTCTACAGAACGTAGATTATGAATTTTTAAGCCAGCTAATCCCATTTATTATACAGGGTGTCCCGAAAAGATTGGTCGTAAATTAAATCACATATTCTGGGACCAAAAATAATTTGAATGAACCTAACTTACCTTAGTACAAATATGCACACAAAAAAAGTTACAGCCCTTTGAAGATACAAAATGAAAATTCGATTTTTTCGAATATATCGAAAACTATTAAAGATTTTTTATTGAAAATGGACATGAAGCAATATTATTGCAGTAACATCTTAAAGAAAAATTATAGTGAAATTTGTGCACCCCATAAAAATTTTATGGGGGTTTTGTTCCCTTTAACCCCCCCAAACTTTTGGGTACGTTCCAATTAAATTATTTCTGCGGTACCATTAGTTAAACACTGTGTTTTTAAAACTTTTTTACCTCTTTCTATTTTTTCGATAAAGCTCTTTTTATCAAGATATGGCTTCTTTTTAAAATGGTTCAAAATATACCTAAAAATGTAAATCATAAATAAATTTTCATATTATTAGTCTCTACAATCGTACTTAACCATATACAAATATGTGGTGGATTTGACAAATATTCAAAATATCACGATAAAAACTGACTTCAAAAAAGTACTAAGAGGCAAAAAAGTTTTAAAAACATTGTGTTTAATAGTACCACAATAATAATTCAATTGTAACTTACACAAAAGTTTGGGGGGGGGGGTTTAAACGAACAAAACCCCCATAAAATTTGTATGGGGTGTCGGGTGTCCAAATTTCACTATACAGTGGAACCTCGATTATCTGTCTCTCTATTAACTGTTAACCATTTTGTAAGAGAGACTAAAAACTTTTTTTACAGTCACCTCCTGTTTTCATATGATATTTTTTGACATGTTTTGTAGTAAATTCAATTATCTATTTACTACAAAACATGTCAAAATTTACATGTGAAAACAGATGACCCTAAAAATGGTTTTTCGTCTCCTACAAAATTCATGAAAAAGCAGATAGGAGGTATTGTCACATCACCGACGATATACCAGAAGTATATGTATATCCTTGTACAATATATAATATACAAATAATACATCCTTGATAAATATAAACATTTTTATTGCACAAAATATATATATTTCTATATATATATATATTTTTTTTTCCATAATCATCACTACGATGATGATTCATTTGTATTGAATTGTACATTGCAATTCTCTGATGTTTGGGAAAAAGGGCTTAAGTCAGAATTGCACATCGATAATGTTTTGATGATTTCTGGACCAGAAAAATCGGCTCTTTTTATTGGTACATACAGTTTAAGTCTGCAACACTTTTTTTATGGTCCAGAAATCATCAAAACATTATTGATGTGCAATTCTGACTTCAGCCCTTTTTGCCAAACATCAGAGAATTACAATCTGGTCATAACTGACCAATGAGCAATTTTAATTTAACCTAAATTACTACTGTTCCTTAAAATGAAGAGCTTACCCTATAGCGTCTCTTATCTAATCTAACAAGATCGTGCACTATTCTAACATACACAGGCACACAAGCACTACGCTCTGCTTTTCACTATCACCTATCACTCAAACTAGTTCAAAAGGCTTTGTCCTCTTCAATCTTCTAGTTTGTCCAGTAGTAGATATCGAGGAGCTGGATTTCCTCAATATTCTCATACTTATGAAGTTGTTGTTGCTCATGACCTCCTGCTATCTTCTTGATGACTATATTATCCAGGTTCCATTCCTAGCTCTTGATATTTGTTTATAAAGTAATATCTTATTATGCATCGACAATGTGGAGTTTCTTCCAACTAGTCAATACACTTTTTATAGGTATCTTTCTTTTGCCTTTCATAGCCACAACAAGGCTATAATACGTTTCCTTCCTGGTTTTTTTGTAGACCACTTTCAGCTGATTCTAAAAAATTAAAATGAATGGTAATTTTTCTATTCTTTACAATTAAAAATCAAAAGAAATAGGAAATAGGTACTACTATTTACAGGTAATAATATGCATAAATAATTCGTTTCCTAAAGAATACAGAAAATTGAAAACGTTTTTATAATACTTACATAATTGTTTAAACAAAAGAGACCCAGCCAGAGCAAAACTAACAGACAGAACTGCAAAAAAGCCACTAATTTCCATTTTCCCACCCCCTTATCTTATATGCATTTTCCAATCAAAATTTTTAGGTTGTCATGAACATGAAAGACTCAACCTCAACAAATAATAGGTTTGTTCCAACACGACCAAGAACCGTCAGATTACCGTTTCGTTACTAGATAATTAACGTTCCATGGGTTCCATGGGAACGAAATAATACGTTCCATGGTACTGCGCAGGACGGTGATCGTTACATGTACGGTTCTCAGTCGTGTTGGAACAAACCTAATAATAAACAAAAAGCTCTACAGCTCTACTTCCACTTCCCGCCAAATGGACACAGGTTGGTGACACTGAATTCACGCCAAATAAATGAAAAAATAGAACAATTTTCTTTTTCGTCAATTTCTTCACGTGAAGTTTATAACGAACAAACTTAGATGTCAAAGTGTGCTTTTACACGTCAAATTTGGCCTTGAATAACTTGGTCAATTTCTTGTCCAATTTATTAGAGAGTTATTGCCACCGGCAAATAAAGGATCCTTTATTACAGGATACTTTAATAAAGGACAAATACAGGACGGGTCTAAAAGAGTGGTATTGCAGACGCAGTTAAAGAATCTTTTATTTTGACAAATGACATGAAATATTTTTGTAAATATAAAAATAACCTATAAAATTCCATTTGTCGATATAAATTAAAATAAGATAATTGAAGAGTAAAACGTTAAATTTAATTATTTTGTCATTTAAAGATGTTTAGAGAACAACATAATATATCCCATAATACTCATCGTTCAATAATATGGAAGTGCAATAAATTGGAAATACTATTTTAGGAGTTTTTAAATACTTTTGCATTATGGGTATATGTAATGGGGAATTTCTGGAGAATATATTATTAGGGAATAGTGGATATCCATTCCTCAACTACAACTACCGAATGACACCATTCCAGAATTTTCAGACAGAAGTTGTGTTTTTATAATCCATCACAAATCCCTTCAAGAATTGTTATTGAAAGAACATTTGGTATTGTGAAGAGATTTCCCATTTTACCATATGTAATGAGATGCAAGTTACCTTTTATTCAAAGAATAATATCAGCTTGTTCAGTTTTACATATTGCAGTAGTACATAATAGAGAAAACGTTGAAATACTGGCAAATGAGTGTGCTGTTGATATTGATATAGAAGCTGTGGCAGTACATTTTCAACCAGGAGCTAATCTAATGCGACTAAATTGTGTGTGTGTTTGTTTAAAATTATTGTTCGACATTTAAAGCTAGCGCTTAAACTAATTTTATTTTTATTGGACTGCAGTTTGTTAATAAATTTATAAATAAATATAAATATTATATTGGTGACTGATTTTAAGTATTTTATGATCATTAGCAGGTTTTAAATAATAAATTTATAAATATATACATACATGCTATTGGCGTTTGATCTTTTATCCATTATGGCCCTCTCTTTCTTTCTTTTCACCTCTGGATAACTAGTTATCAGGAAGTTTATCTGACAGATTAGATACTAATAGATATCTGACAGAGAAAAACTTCCCGTTAACTAGTTATCCGGAGCTGAAAAGACAGATACTAAGGATACTGTTATATAAACTTCCCAATAATTAGTTATCTGAAAATGAAAAGACCTCTAATCTGTCAGATAAACTTCCCGATATACAAAAAGATAATAGAAGAATTAAGCTTTATGCTGGTTTTTATTAATTTTTTTGGCAATGTTTAAATAAACAAATACTGATGGCATGAAATGGATCACGAACAAGGAGGAATGAAGAAGGAATTGGAGATTGTGTTTACCATTAAACGCATAAAACTGCAGTATCTGGGACACATATGATAAATCAGCACCGTTACTCCCTGCTGCAGTACATATTGCAAGGTACAGTCAAAGGTAAGCGAAGACCTGGTAGAGGGAGAATATCAATGGAACTGTTTCGAATCGCAGCTAGCAAGGTTACGATTGCTATATGATTTCCAACATTCGAAACGGATAAGAACCAAAAGAAGAAGATGGCATGAAAATGAAAGTGTATTAATACTTTTGATTAAAAACTTTATAGATTCTAATCTATAAAAGATTAAATTTTCAAAAATAAATACTTGAACCTTTGTTTTATTTTGTTAACCTGTTGTTATATATCTGTTGAATAGAACTCTATTTTGAATCTAGAATTTTAACAAATCCTAACTTTCATTAAAATTTATTGATCTTATATCTTCAATCTCTTATATCTGCAATAAATATTTATTTCTATAGAAAAATGTAAAATATATTGAGTTTAATAAATGAGTTACTGATATTTTAAGTCTGATCATTGTAATTAGTAACAATTTAAAATTATTTACATAATATTCCTTTTTACAACTTCTTGTAATAACTCAAGCTTCAATAAAATGTTCTTTTCTATATTCGTTTGGGTCAAAACATAAATAATCTATATCTCAGAATATTACTTAGAGTTGTTTTTAATAATTAAAACCCAACATACAACTTTAATGATGAAAGTTTAATCAAATATCAATCTCACAATACATAAATTATCAATCCAAAGAAGCGACAAGATAAATTCAAAATACAAGTGAAGTTAGACCTTTCTTCACATTTTTGACACGTTATGTCAAAATAAAGGAACTTTTATTAAAATAAAGGTGTCCTCTAATTTTTCTTAAATACAGGCGGCCTGTATTTTATTAAAAGACAAAAATAAAAGACGCAATACTGCGCATGCTTATATGTCAAAATAAAGGATCTTTTATTACAGGTCGACTTAAAAGACGTTGGCAATAACTCTCTAGTGTTGATGTAAAGTGGACTTAATAAATTGAACAATAAATTGACAAAGTTATTCAAGGCCAAATTTGACGTGTTAAAGCACACTTTGACATCTAAGTTTGTTCGTTATAAACTTCACGTGAAGAAAAAGAAAAATTGTTCTATTTTTTCTTCTTCTTCTTCTTCTTCCTTTTTTTTGGGTTTCGATTTTTTTTTAATCATTTACCCAGTACATGTTATTGGTTATGCGCGTCTTGCTCAAGGCAATGCACAACCAGGTGTCCTGTCAACTTCAGATCTATTTTTTTTTGGTCCTATGTGGTCCTTGTCCTTCTTCTTGTTTTTCTGTAGATAGAGGGGGAAAAGTGTTACAACATTTAAGGTTAACTTAAGACTTTTCTCGTTTGGGGGTAGCTTCCAAACATTTTCACATAGGTTTAGGGCTGGCTACCTTCGGTTAGGATTAAGGATTTTAAGGATACAAATATAATTTTTGACATTTTAGGAGATTCCCTGTATTTTCTGAAGTATTTATTTATTGTTATTGTTATTATTATTATTTTTTGAAAATTCTATAGATCTACTTGAAAAAATTTGATAAATTTATTGATTATCTTAATAACTTTATTCGAGGGTTTATATAAAATGCTCTGTAAAGATATTGGACTGTCTATTCCAGCTTTTATTAGTTCTAGATACAAATCCATATCTTTATGTTTATTTATGGGGCACTCAAAGATGATGTGTACCAATGTTCCCATAGTACCGCATTCGCATATCGGTGTTTCCGTTTTGCCTATTTTGTGGAGATAACAAGGAGTTTTGCAATGTCCACTTCGTAAACGATTAAGGTTAGTAATATTGTTCCTACCCAAATATCCACATTTGTTATACCAAGGTTTTATAGGGAAACTATCCTGCCGTCCATAATAGTCCGGATATTTACCTTTAATTTGGGAATACCAGTTATTGTAAAATTGAGTCAAGATGTTCTTTTTTGTAACACAAAAGATATCTGCGCTGATGTTTTTTACATCATATGGTACTCTTAATTCTCTCCCAATATTGGCCAAGCTATCTGCCACCTCGTTGCCTTTAATCCCCTGATGTCCCGGTACCCATTCTAATCCTATTGAAAATCCCATATTATTTGCATCTACCAGTAGTTTTTTGGTCATTATAGTTACATAATCCATTTGGTCCCATTTGTGACTAGATATTTTGGATAAGGCACTTTTTGAATCTACAAAGATCACTGCTTTCATGATTTCCTTTTCAATACATACCGACATGGCTTTGTATACCGCTATTATTTCAGTTGTGCAGATTTGTGTGTAGTTATGGAGTCGTGACGAATATTTATAATTGATGCTTGGGATGTAAATTCCAAATCCCGATTGATTTGTTTGTGGGTCTATTGATCCATCTGTATATACGTGGGTATGATTATTATATATTCCACCATATTTAGCTATGAACCTTTCGTTCGATTCAATTTCATATTTTTCAAATTCTAGACTTTTAATTGTAATGGGGTATAGAAGAGTTTTTCTTTCTACCTCATATATAGGATTGATTTTATATCTAATTATGTTTTTTGTTTTTTTGAGTATATTTGTATATGCTAGTGAGTAATCTGGTATGACCTTGTTCCTCCAGAATCTATTGTTTGCATTTATTGCTTCATTTAGCTTATTTAGACTCTTTACTATGATATTGTTTTTTTCCGGCATTTGTTTGAGTATATATTTATGTGCTAGTATCTCCCTTCTAACTTGTAACGTTGTTACTGAACATTCTGCTTGCAATATTAAGATGGGTGTAGAACGTAGACAACCCGTTACGATTCTCAAGGCAACATTCTGTACTTGTTCCAACCTCATCATCAAACTTTTACTGCAGGGATTTAAAAGATTGGCTGCGTAATCTAAATGAGATCTAACTATTCCTTTGTATAAACTCAAAAGAATGTTCGGGTCAGCTCCCCATTTTGTACCACAAATTGCTCTCATGACATTTATTCCTTTGTTTGCTTTAGTTATCATGTCGTTAATTTGAATTGTCATATTCAAATTGCACTGTAAATGAAATCCCAGATACTTTATTTCATTTTTCCATGGAATTTCCATATTTTGATATATCAAATGTGGGAAGTTATAAGCCTGACTTCTTTTTCTAAATATTATTGCTTTTGATTTGTGTGCTGAAATTTTAAAGTTGTGTTTCTCAAACCACTCCTGTAAATTTATTATATGGGTATTTAAGGAATTAATTAGCTTGTATATATATCAGATCCTTGCACCAGAATTACAAAATCATCTGCATATTGAAAACACTCCATCTCATGGTTAATTAAATCATGTAGGGATCTAGTATAGAGATTGAATAATATTGGACTGAGTGGAGACCCTTGAGGCAATCCAGTGGATGCTTGCATTGGGCCTAATATATTATTTGATTTGTCTTTAACATAGATATTTCTGTTGAGCAAAAATTGCAAGATCAAGTTTGCATAAGTTATTGGGATGTCATACTTTAATAAGTATTTATATAGCAAATATATATTGACTGTATCATATGCCCTACTGATATCCAAAAAAATTCCAATTGTATTTAAATTTTTACTAAATCCAGTTCTAATATAATTAATTGTTAAAGCTAAGTTATCGTTGCACCCTTTGTTTCTTCTGAAACCTAACTGCTTAGGGCTTAGTATCGATTTTTTTTCCGTTATTTGTTCTATTCTTAATTTAATTATATTTTGCAAAATTTTGCCTACACATGACTCTAGAGCTATGTTTCTATAATTATCCTCACATAAAGGGTCTCTATTGGGTTTTAAAAAGGGAATGACAAGGGTGTTTTTCCATTCTTGTGGAAAACCTGTGTTTCTTTTAACTATTTGATTAAATATTTTTGACAATGCATCTAGCGCCACCAGGGGAAGTCTGTTTATCATGCTATATGTTACAAGATCTAAGCCAGTAGCCTTATCCTTTTTATTTATGACACTTATTATTTCTTGCCTTGAAATGTCCTCCACATCCTCGTTAGTTAGGGTAACCGTGAACTCAGGATCTGTTATGTCAATTGCCAAATTATTTAATATGTTCTGAGCTATGTTTTTGTTGGGAAGTTTAGCAGGGATTACAGCATTTTGATATGTGGAGAATAGCTTAACTGTTCGCCATATTTCAGATAGAGGAGTGTCCCTTGTCAATCCATTGCAAAAGCTTTTGAAGCTATTTTTTTTTTGTTTTAAATATTTTTTTACTGTATGCAAATATTTTTTTGATTTCAATATAATTTTCATTGCTTGCTTCTTCCTTATATTTTTTAATTTTTTCTTTTCTTGTTTTTATTAAATTAGAGCATTCCTTATCCCACCAGGGAGGGCTCTTCTTTTTTCTTATAGATTTTTCTGTTTTCAAGAGAGGTATTTCCTCATCACTCACCATTTCCATAATTTGTGTAAATGAATTATAGTCTTCACACCCATTCTTCATCAAGTCTTCTATTTTTGAAGCATAATTCTCCCAATTGACATTCTTTGTATTTCTTTTATGACTTTTTTGTGTTACTATATTTTCATTTACAATTGCGATTTTGCAAGAAGATAGAAACATAAGGAAATCTCTCGCATGCCTCGTAGTATGAAAGATTGTCCAGAGACATGACAGCCTTAATATTCCGCTGTCTCACATACTCTGGACACTCCTCATAGGTACTTATATGAAAGCTGCTATTACAATGTAAACATTTCATCGAACAATCCCCTTCATGTATTTTTTCCGCGCAGTTTTTGCATTTTTCTCCCCCTCTACAAAGATTTTTTGTGTGTCCAAAAAGAAAACACCGATAACATTGAACCACTGGTATCATGTATGGTTTTACCCTAAAAGGGATCCCATATATATTCACTTCCTTCGGGATTACTTTTCCCGAAAAGGTAAATGCGACCGTTTCTGTATCAATATATTTCTCCTTGTCATATTTAGACCTTCGTTTAAATCGTCTTATTTCTAGTACTTTAATGTTGACCGAAGCCAATCCCGAAAATTTGATTAGATCTGCATCAGATATACTAGTATCTACATTAATAACGACTCCCCTACATGTTACGTTATTTGCCGGAATAAACAATTCATATCCATCATTTCTGACCACGTCATTTAAAACAAATTTATTAGCATCCTCCCATTTCTTGAAAGCAACGCTAATTCGGTTTTTTCCTTTTTTGCTAAGTTTAAGTACATTCTCGATTTTTTTGTCATTTATGTATTTTGCTAATTTCAAAAAACTATAATTACCGACGTTATCGCCTTTTGACTCCATAAATACCTCAAAGGGACCGGTATCAGTGTACTGATAATAGAAATGTTTTTTTCCTTTTTTTATTTCATTGTTATTATTAGTGATTGAATTAGCATTGCTATCAAGCAATGGTGTATTATTTAAACTACGATTATTTTCAGTGTTTTCTATATTATCTAACATCTCCTCATCACCGGGGGGGGGGGGGGGGTAGCCCCCCCCGTAGTATCCCCCATAATTAACCGTGTAATGCAAAGCTGTCTCTTTTTTACCTAACTAGATAATGTATAATTTATTTTATTCAAAGAAAGTACAGGAAATTTAGGAATTCAACAGATAGGAAATTTGTTAGTTACCTCTATTATGTAGTTCCTATTTTGTTTTTGCCGCCTGCGTTTTTTTTGAATTATCACTTCCACACTGAACTGTCACACAACCGAACGTTACGAAAGCTCATACCATCGTCGTTCTATTTTTTCATTTATTTGGCGTGAATTCAGTGTCACCAACCTGTGTCCATTTGGCGGGAAGTGGAAGTAAAGCTTTTTGTTTATTATTATTTGTTGAGGTTGAGTCTTTCATGTTCATGACAACTAAAAATTTTGATTGGAAAATGCATATAAGATAAGGGGGTGGGAAAATGGAAATTAGTGGCTTTTTTTGCAGTTCTGTCTGTTAGTTTTGCGTTTTGCTCTGGCTGGGTCTCTTTTGTTTAAACAATTATGTAAGTATTATAAAAACGTTTTCAATTTTCTGTATTCTTTAGGAAACGAATTATTTATGCATATTATTACCTGTAAATAGTAGTACCTATTTCTTTTGATTTTTAATTGTAAAGAATAGAAAAATTACCATTCATTTTAATTTTTTAGAATCAGCTGAAAGTGGTCTACAAAAAAACCAGGAAGGAAACGTATTATAGCCTTGTTGTGGCTATGAAAGGCAAAAGAAAGATACCTATAAAAAGTGTATTGACTAGTTGGAAGAAACTCCACATTGTCGATGCATAATAAGATATTACTTTATAAACAAATATCAAGACCTAGGAATGGAACCTGGATAATATAGTCATCAAGAAGATAGCAGGAAGTAATGAGCAACAACAACTTCATAAGTATGAGAATATTGAGGAAATCCACACTCATCGATATCTACTACTGGACAAACTAGAAGATTGAAGAGGACAAAGCCTTTTGAACTAGTTTGAGTGATAGGTGATAGTGAAAAGCAGAGCGTAGTGCTTGTGTGCCTGTGTATGTTAGAATAGTGCACGATCTTGTTAGATTAGATAAGAGACGCTATGGGGTAAGCTCTTCATTTTAAGGAACAGTAGTAATTTAGGTTAAATTAAATTTGCTCATTGGTCAGTTATGACCAGATTGTAATTCTCTGATGTTTGGCAAAAAGGGCTTAGTCAGAATTGCACATCAATAATGTTTTGATGATTTCTGGACTATAAAAAAAGTGTTGCAGACTTAAACTGTATGTACCATCAAAACATTATCGATGTGCAATTCTGACTTAAGCCCTTTTTCCCAAACATCAGAGAATTGCAATGTACAATTCAATACAAATGAATCATCATCCTAGTGATGATTATGGAAAAAAATATATGACAAGATTTTGTGCAATAAAAATGTTTATATTTATCAAGGATGTATTATTTGATATGGCCACATATACTTCTGGTATATCGTCGGTGATGTGACAATACCTCCTATCTGCTTTTTCATGAATTTTGTAGGAGACGAAAAACCATTTTTAGGGTCATCTCTGTTTTCACATGTAAATTTTGACATGTTTTGTAGTAAATAGATAATTGAATTTACTACAAAACATGTCAAAAAATATCATATGAAAACAGAAGGTGACTGTAAAAAAAGTTTTTAGTCTCTCTTACAAAACAGTTAACAGAGGTGACAGTTAATAGAGAGACAGATAATCGAGGTTCCACTGTATAGTGAAATTTGGACACCCGACACCCCATACAAATTTTATGGGGGTTTTGTTCGTTTAAACCCCCCCAAACTTTTGTGTAAGTTACAATTGAATTATTATTGTGGTACTATTAAACACAATGTTTTTAAAACTTTTTTGCCTCTTGGTACTTTTTTGAAGTCAGTTTTTATCGTGATATTTTGAATATTTGTCAAATCCATCACATATTTGTATATGCTTAAGTACGATTGTAGAGACTAATAATATGAAAATTTATTTATGATTTACATTTTTAGGTATATTTTGAACCATTTTAAAAAGAAGCCATATCTTGATAAAAAGAGCTTTATCGAAAAAATAAAAAGAGGTAAAAAAGTTTTAAAAACACAGTGTTTAACTAATGGTACCGCAGAAATAATTTAATTGGAACGTACCCAACAGTTTGGGGGGTTAAAGGGAACAAAACCCCCATAAAATTTTTATCATCATCATTGGCTCGACAGCCCTTTCTGGGTCTTGGCCTGTTCCAGGATTCTTCTCCACTCTGATCTGTTTTGTGCTTTTTTTCTCCAGTTTTTATTTTTAAGGTTTTTATATCATTTTCTATTTGTTCTAAATATCTCAGCTTCGGTCTTCCTCTTGTTCTTTTTCCTACTGGCATCTGTTTGAATATTTTGTTTGGTATTTCGCCTTCTTCCATTCTTTTTACATGTCCCATCCAACGCAGCCGTCCTATTTTAATGAATGTTATGATATCCAGATCCTGGTATATTTCGTATAGTTCAAAGTTGTACCTTCTTCGCCAAATTCCATTTTCTTTTGTGCCCTTATATATGTGTCGCAAGATTTTTCTTTCAAAGGTGGCTATCAATGTTTCCTCTCTTTTAGTGAGTGTCCAGGTTTCTGAGCCGTATGTGAGTACCGGTCTTATTAGGGTTTTGTATATTTGGCATTTTGTTTTCCTTGCTACGTTGTCTGATCTTAGTTGCCGAATTAAGCCATGGTAACTTTTATTGGCAATAAATATTCGCCTCTTCACTTCCTCTGCTACATTATTATCAGATGTGACTAGGGATCCCAAGTATGTAAAGTTTTTTACCCCCTCAATGTTGTATTCTCCTATTGTTATATTTTGTGAATGCCTTATTTCTGTGTTTTTACTTACCTGCATATATTTTGTTTTGTTCTGGTTGATTTTAAGGCCACTATTTTGTGTAGCTCGTTCTATTTGATTGAATGCCTCTATCATTTCTTTTCTTGATCTTGCGATTATGTCAACATCATCTGCAAATGCTAGTATTTGCACACTTTTATTAATTATTGTTCCTCGAGTATTGACTGTTGTGTCCCTCATTATTTTCTCGAGTACAATGTTGAACAAGATGCATGATAGAGCGTCTCCCTGGCGTAGTCCCTTTTTCCCATCTATTGTTTCCGTTAGTTCGTTTTGTATCTGGATTTTACTTTTAGAGACTTTTACTTTTAGAGACTCTACTTTTAGAGATTCTTTTATCAGTTCTATTAGTTGTGTTGGTATATTAAATTCTTTCATTGCTTTTATTAACCCGCCATTACACGCGCTATGAGGAAATCCCTCACCATATTTGTTTATAACCAATGAAATTGTGTAAACTAATACGATAACCTTAAGCACCCAGGAATGCCTTTAGCATGGTTTATGAGAGGGTATGAAAAAGTTATAGAATATTTCAGGCGGCCAGTGTGCTGTGTGATAGTTGAAAGAAGAGACATCCCTCTTCAAGTGAGGGAATTCCTCACTGCGCGTGCAATCACAGTGAAATCACGTTTCTATTATCTCAAAGAAACTTTTAGGTTTTTATTTAATATTTAGGTAGGTTTAATTAAAATATTATTGTTTGGATTAGGTTAGGAACAGTGGCACACCGAGGGGGGGTTTGGGGGTTAAACTCCCACCCAGAGCATATATAAAAGAAAGTAGGAAAATGTAACTTGTCTTTCACAAATAATACAAAAAACTTTCGGTGCCCAAGCAAACCCCCCTCCAGAGGAAAATTCTACGTGCGCCACTGGTTAAGAATCCATTTTTAAATTTACCTATTCTAATTGGGAAATAAGCCACAATTTAACTGGAAAAATTGATTTTATTGACGTTTCGAATTCCACCTCGGACGTCGTTATCAAAATACAAAATATTAATAGTTAGTTACATAAATGCCACAAAGAAATAACTTCAGAACAGTTTTAAAATTTTAATTTGTATTTTTAGTAAAATGAATTCGCGTAAAGAACGTTAATTTCTTCAGTGGCTTGCTGAAATTGAAAATTAAGAAAACTTGCTTTTGATCTATATTATTGTTACTTTTGTTTTGTTAAATTAATAAAAAAAAATTGGTTTACGAGACTTTCTATAATATGTGAGTACAACCCATTTTATATTTTTACATGTTGACATTCATTCTTCCTCGAAATAAGTCGAATTTATGTAGGTGAGGGCGACGCTCATACGCGTGCAACCACGTCACAATTGAAGACGCGTGTAATGGCGGGTTAAGAATTCTCGGTTTATATTGTCATATGCGCTTTCGAAGTCTATGAAGAGATGATGTGTGTCGATGTTATGTTCACTTGTTTTTTCGAGGATCTGTCGCAGAACAAATATCTGGTCTATTGTTGACTTCTGTCTACAGAAGCCACTTTGGTACCTGCCAACTATTTTTTCAGCGTGTGGTCTAAGTCTTTCATAAATGACGTTGGACATTATTTTGTATGCTGCATTCAGCAGCGTGATTCCACGGTAGTTTCCACATTCTAACTGATTCCCTTTTTTATGTAATGGTACAATAATACCACTATATTCCACTCCGCTGGTAGCTGTTTATTTGACCATATCTTTGTTATCAATACATGTATTGTTTTCTGTAGTGCGTCTCCTCCTTCCTTCAGTAATTCTGATGCTACTTGATCCGATCCCAGTGATTTATTGTTCTTTAATTTGTCTACCTATGTAGGTATTTTTGATATCTGTAGTATTTTCCCTTGGGATTAGCTGGAGCAAATAATAGTTTCTTCCTATTTACTACATTTATTTAAATCAAACTCTTTACATTTACATCTTTCATATACAAAATATAATTCATAACTTCTATCTTCTTGACATGACAATTGACATTGACCTAAAGTAGCCTGTATGACACAGAATGTAACTAGGAGGTTTTTAGCGATTCACTCAACACCCTCCCTCGCTAAAAATCTCTAAGACCTAAATTCAATTTTAAATTTGAGAATGATATATATGGTAAACCTTTAGTTAGAATATCGGCTTCCTGACATTTTGTATCAACATACTTCAAGTCTATCTCATTTTTCTTAAACTGTTCATTTACAAAATGATATTTTAAATCGATGTGCTTAACCCTACGATTGTTCTCTGGATTTTTAATAAGAGCAATGCATCCCTGATTATCTTCTAAGTAAGTTATTTTATTAAAATGAATTCCAAAATCCATCATCAATTTCTTTAACCAAATGCCCTCACTCACAGCACTACATAAAGAAACTAGCTCGGCTTCAGTTGTAGATAGTGTTACACAGTTTTGCTTTTTAGTAACCCAATGTATAGTATTCCCAAATAGCTTGAACAAATACCCAGTAATAGATTTCCGGTCATTTACATCAATTCCCCAATCAGCATCCACAAAGCAAATTAGACTTTCATCGTGTTGCCGTTTAAATTCTAATCCCACATGTTGTGTTTTCTTTAAATATCTCAATACCCTTTTTAAATATACCCAAACTTCATCTGTTGCTTTATCTTGATATCTACTAAAGAAATTTAATGCATAACAAATATCAGGACGAGATCCTAACATTAAATACATAATAGAACCTATAAGCTGTCTAATTGGCTTGGTTGTTAAGGTATCATTATTAGATAAGACGATTTTTAATTTTGGGTCAATTGGTAAATTACAACCCTTACATTCTATCATGTTGAACTTATTAAGAATTTTATCAATGTATTTTGACTGATTTATTTTTAAAATTCCAATATCTCTTTTATATTCTATTTCAATTCCCAAAAAATTTTTAAGCTTCCCCTTGTCCTTTATTTCAAATTTATTCATTAGTTTGCTCACAACTTCATTAATTTTTGTTAAGTCTGATCCTACTATCATTATGTCATCAACATATATCAGTAAATATATTTTAGTATTTTGGTCAGTTAATACATACAAACAATGATCATTCATAGATCTATTAAACCCTAATTCAATCAAATAATTATTTATTTCATTATTCCAACACTTAGACGATTGTTTTAAACCATATAAAGATTTCTGTAACTTTAAAACTTGATTATTCTTAGTAAAAAATCCATCAGGTGGATAAATGTAAATATCCTCATTTAATTTTGCATTTAAAAATGCTGTCTTAACATCTAACTGTCTGAAATGATAACCATATTGATTTCCGATACTTAATAATGCCCTGATAGTTGTTAACCTCGCCACTGGTGAATATATCTCATTATAGTCTAAATTTTCTTGTGCAAAGCCCCTGACTACTAACCTAGCTTTATATTTATCCTCCTCTTTCTCTTCATTCATCTTGTAATTAAATACCCACTTGGTATCTAATATTTTGTCATTTGGCCTATCCATTACTAACCAAGTTTTATTTTTTTCTATGGAATCGAGTTCCCTTTTTATAGCCAGTTCCCATTGTATTTTATCTGTCCTATTTCTTAGATCATTAAAGTTCTCAGGAACATCATCAATAAATCTCATTGCATCAAATGCCATATAAAGCTCATAATCGTCATATTTTGGATGAGGTTTCACCTGGCGTCTGCTTTCTCGGTTATTCTCAGTTTCACTATACCTTTTATGCATATTCTCATTCTCCTCAAAACTTTCAACTTTGTTATTTACTGAATTCTCAGATTCATTTAATTCATCTTCCAACATTTCTCCCTCGACTTCAACTTCTGTTTTACTTTTACCATAAACAAAACAATTTTCCTTAAAAATGACATCCCTAGATACAATAACCTTTTTCTTTTCAATATCCCATAATCTATATCCTGTTGGAGCATATCCTATCATTATACATTTATTTGCTTTCGAGTCAAACTTACCTCTTTCTTCTTTTCTTACATGACTGTATGCCAAACTTCCAAATACTCTAAGATTACTTACATTAACTTTCTTGTTGTCCCAAATTTCAGCAGGTGTTTTATTTTCATTTAATGTATTAGCTGTACATCTATTTATTACATAATTTGAATACCATATTGCTTCTCCCCATAATTGTTTTGGTACCCCTAATTCTGAAATAATTGCTCTAGCCCGTTCTACCAATGTTCTATTTTTCCTTTCAGCTTTGCCATTTTGTTGTGGCGTATATGGTGTAGTATAGTCTAAAACAACTCCATTATCTACACAAAATTTCCGTAATTCTCCCGATACATATTCACCTCCATTGTCGCACCTCAATTTTGAAATTCCAAAGCCAAATTTTGCTTTTGTCATATTATAGAATTCTACAAATTTTTGGAAAACTTCATTCTTTTGTTTTATCATATATACTGCAGTAAAATTTGAAAAATCATCAATGAACGTAACAAAATACTTACTACCGTCATGACAAATTGGAGAGATGGGGCCACACACGTCACTACATATTATTTCTAATAACCTCGTACTTTTAGTTCTAGTACCAAATGGCCTTTTTGATATTTTCCCTTCTACACAAGGTTCACAAAACTCAATATTTGATATTCGAACATTTTCTATGCCATTTACTATTTTGTTTTTTATTAAACTTTTAAGATCTGAAAAATTTATATGTGCAAATCGCTTATGCCATTGTAAAAATTCATTATTTTCAGTAACCACATTTTGACATTCATGTTTATCAATCTCAAATGTAATTTCATATAAGTTATTTCTATTTCCTATTCCCAGAATTCCTTTATCATTTACAAATTTAACTATACCCTCTACAAAAATTACTTTCATTCCAGACATTTCCAATCTTTTTACACTTAATAGATTTTTTCTTAAATTAGGAACATATAATACATTTTTAATTACACATTTAATTCTGTTATTTTTAACATGACTTATTACATTTATATTTCCTACCCCAGTAGCTAATAAAAAGTTATCATTCTTTGCAATTGCTATTTTAATGGGTTCTTTTAGCATAATTATATCTGAAAAAACTTCTTTATTATTTACAAGATGGTCAGTACAGCCAGAATCAATAAAAAAGGTGACAGAATTAAAATTAGTATGTTCTAACTCAGTGTCATACATGCTTTTGGTCAAAAAGGATACCTTACTTACTTCCCCACACACTTCATCTACTTGTTCTTCTAATGGTCGCTGTTCTGTAAAATTACTACTTCCTGCTCTATATTCACTTCTGTGATTGTACCCTCTAGAATTATTATAACCTCTTCTGTAGCTTCCTCTGTGATTGTACCCTCTAGAATTATTATAACCTCTTCTGTAGCTTCCTCTGTGATTGTACCCTCTAGAATTATTTTGATTTCTTTGCATACCTTGATAGTTTTGTGTCATGGCAGGTTGATGGTTTCTTCTATAATTTTGGTCGTCATAATTTGATTGAGTTCTGGTATTTTCATTCTGTGTATTTGTACAGAACTTCTTAATGTGTCCGGGGAATCCACATTTGTAACAAATTACATTCATAGTACTAAACGCTGCCTGATTTTCAACTGGTTCATAACTCCTACTTCCTAGCTGTCTTTTTTCTTCTTCGCCCTGTAATTTCTGCTTCACATTTTCATATGTTAAGTGGGCATCTGCTAGATTTTCAATAACTGTGATAACTGTTTCATAAGACTTCGGGAGTGCCATTAGTAGATTACATATTAAGTCTTTTTCTGCAATCTCCACTCCGGATGATTTTAGTTGTCTTAAAATATCTTCAAATTGGGTTAAAAACTGTTGCAGAGATTCGCCTTCTTTTAATTTTATGGTAAGTAATTTCCTTTTTAGATATAATTGCCCATGCAGCCCTTTCTTTTCAAACTTTTGTTTTAAAACATTCCACATACCATACGCCGTCTTCTGTTCTCGCAATACTTCTAAATGTACATCAGAAACGCACTGAACTATTATAGACTTTGCTTTGTTATCATTGCTTTTGTGTGATTTCTTCCGAGTTTCTGTCAGGGTGTTATCTTCTGCATCTATACATTTTTCAATATAATCAGTCACTCCAGCTTCTGCTAATATCATCTCCATTCGGAACTTCCAATTAAGATAATTATCGTTTGATAATAGTTCAATATTATATGATTTACTATTCATTGTCACGTTTCTGGATGGATAACCTCAAAACTTTTTATTCCTTCTTTTATTTTTGTCATCAGCGTCTTGAGTCTTGGGCACATAACCTTTTGATATCTGTAGTATTTTCCCTTGGGATTAGCTGGAGCAAATAATAGTTTCTTCCTATTTACTACATTTATTTAAATCAAACTCTTTACATTTACATCTTTCATATACAAAATATAATTCATAACTTCTATCTTCTTGACATGACAATTGACCTAAAGTAGCCTGTATGACACAGAATGTAACTAGGAGGTTTTTAGCGATTCACTCAACAGGTATATAGTCTCTTTATTCTATTATATTCTACTCTATTTCAAACCTATTCTATATAAGTATCTACACATTACACCTATTATCATCATCATCATTCCCTTTGCCTTATCCCTATGCAGTGTCGGCTTCCCTAATTGCATTTCTCCACACAATTCTATCTTGGGTCATATCAATGTTAATCCCCTTTACCAACATGTCCTGCCTTATCGTCTTCTTTGGTCTTCCTCTCCTACTCCTTCCAGGAATCTGCACTTCAACCATCTTAACCTATGCTCTCTCATTTTGGCATCAATTGGTGCCACACCTAGACTTCCCCTAATATACTCATTTCTAATTTTATCCTTCTTTGTCACTCCACTCATCCATCTAAGCATTCTCATTTCCGCCACATGCATTCGTTGTTCCGCTTTCTTTTTCACTGCCCAACATTCAGTTCCGTGCATCATAGCCGGTCTTATGGCTGTTTTATAGAATTTTCCCTTCAGCTTCATTGGAATTTTTCTGTCACACAGCACACCACTCGCTTCTTTCCACTTCATCCATCCAGCCCTAATTCTATTGCATGCATCTCCATCTATTTCTCCATTACTCTGTAATACTGATCCTAGGTACTTAAAACTATTGCTTTTCACAATCATTTCACCTATTATATTATATTTTACTTTATTCTATACTATATATCTATTCTAATCTATCTATATATTTCATTTAATCTGTTACATTCTACTCTATTCTGTTTTAAATCAAATACTTTATTAGTATCTACATATATTACATCTATTCTATTATATTCTACTCTATTCTATTTCAAGTTTATTCTATACTATATATCTATTCTAATCTATCTCTCTATTTTATTTATTTTATTAATCTGTTCTATTCTATTCTGTTTCAAATCAAACACTTTACTCAAACAAAGAAATAAACGACATTCAAAAGCTTCTAATAAAAAAATCATTGCATTGGTACTACTGAAAATATTGACATTTTTACAACATTTATTCCAAGTTCCTTCAATTTTTTTGAGGACAAGAAAATTTTGCTTTCAAGAAATTCACGAATTTATTGACGTCAAGTTAATAACGAACAAATATGGATGTCAAATTGTGCTTTGAGAACACGTCAAATTTGGCCTTGAATAACTTGGTCAATTTATTGTTCAATTTATTGTTGATGTAAAGTCCACTTTACGAAAAAAACTATAGTAAAATTTGGACACCCCATAAAAATTTTATGGGGGTTTTGTTCCTTTAAACCCCCCCCCCCCAAACTTTTGTGCACGTTTCAATTTAATTATTATTGTAGTACCATTTAAACACAACGTTTTAAAAACTTTTTTGCCTCTTATTGCTTTTTCGAAAAGTCAATTTTTATCGAAATATTTTGAATATTTGTCAATTCCACCACATATTTGTATATGGTTAAGTACGATTATGGAGACTTGGTAATAATATGCAGACTTATTTATGCTTTACATTTTTAGGTATATTTTGAACCATAGTAAAAAAGAAGCCAGATCTCGATAAAACGTGCCTTATCGAAAAAATACAAAGAGGCAAAAATGTTTTAAAAACATTCTGTTTAACTAATGGTACCTCAGTAATAGTTTAATTGGAACGTACACAAACATTTGGGGGGTTTAAAGGAACAAAACCCCCATAAAATTTTTATGTAGACATGTTAAAAAAGAAGTCGCAACTCGATAAAAACTGCCTTATCTGAAAAATACTAAGAAACAAAAATATTGAATTTAACTAATGGTACCACAATAATAAAATTGAATTGGAACATACACAAAAGTTTGGGAGGATCTAAGGGATCAAAACTCCCATAAAATTTTTATGGGGTGCACAAATTTCACCATAATTTTTCTTTAAGATATTCCTGCCATAATAATGCCACATGTCCATTTTCAATAAAAAATCGCTAATAGTTTTCGATATAATCGAAAAAATTGATTTTCATTTTGTAATTTCAAAGGGCTGTAACTTTTTTTATGTGCATATTTGTACTAAGGTAAGTTAGGTTCATTCGAACTATTTTTGGTCCCAGAATATGTGATTTAATTTATGACCTGTATTTTTGTTACACCCTGTATATACAGCCCATTACGCACCACCTTAAAAATTGGGCATTTTTGATGTCTCGAATTTCCTAAACATGTTGTTGCATCTAAGTGATTTTTTATAATATTCTAGCCTAGGCCCTAGGCTATAGGTTAAGTACCTCCTTATGCTTGTCATGCACGGGGAGCTATACTGTAATATATATTATATCACATCGCTCTCTATAATAATGAGTGAGCCTGCACATACGGAACCATTTGTTTCCTGTCTGCAGGCTCACTCATTACTATAGAGAGCGATATGATATAATGTACATATATTACAGCATAGCTCCCTGTGCATGACAAGCTTAATTAAGGAGGTAACCTATAGCCTAGGCTATAATATTATAAAAAAATCACTTAGATGAAACAACAGGTTTAGGAGAAATACGAGACATCAAAAATACCCCATATTTAAGGTGGTGCGTTAATTTCTTGGAGAAGTGTATTGTAATTTAATGTAAATAATGTAATATCCAATAATTGTAATTTAATATAAGATGTAATATAAGTTCCTTAAAAAATATATTTTTTATTTCCCACGACATTAAATGGATGTTCGGCAGCAAGACATTGGACCATTGGACACCTGGGACGTCCTATGAAGGCCCAATTGACGTCCACCGAACGTCCCTTCGGATGTTAAGTGGACCTCCATTGGACGTTTGGCAACGTAGCATTTGGACCAAAATTGGACGTCCTGTTAAGGTCCAATTTACTTCCGATTAAGGTCCAATTTACGTCCGATTAAGGTCCCATTTACGTCCGATGAAGGTCCAATTTACATCCTATTAAGGTCCAATTTACGTCCGATTAAGGTCCAATTTACGTCCGATTAAGGTCCAATTTACGTCCGATTAAGGTCCCATTTACGTCCGATTAAGGTCCAATTTACATCCTATTAAGGTCCAATTTACGTCCGGTGAAGGTCCGATTAAGGTCCAATTTACGTCCGATTAAGGTTCAATTTATGTCCGATTAAGGTCCAATTTACGTCCGATTAAGGTCCAATTTATTTCCGATTAAGGTCCAATTTACGTCCGATTAAGGTCCAATTTACGTCCCCTAGGACGTCCGATTAAGGTCCAAATTACGTCCGATTAAGGTCCATTATACGTCCCCTCGGACCTTAGATGGACGTCCAATGGACGTTCGGTAGCGCGACATTTGGACCAAAATAGGACGTATAAAGGACGTTCCTCGGACGAAAACGGACGTCCCTAAAGTACGTGAAGGACGTCCATTGGACGTCCTTGTGCTATTAGGGTAAGATCTAGTTAAAAAGAAACCAAAAACTGTATATTTTCTACAGAACGTAGATTATGAATTTTTAAGCCAGCTAATCCCATTTATTATACAGGGTGTCCCGAAAAGATTGGTCGTAAATTAAATCACATATTCTGGGACCAAAAATAATTTGAATGAACCTAACTTACCTTAGTACAAATATGCACACAAAAAAAGTTACAGCCCTTTGAAGCTACAAAATGAAAATTGATTTTTTCGAATATATCGAAAACTATTAAAGATTTTTTATTGAAAATGGACATGAAGCATTATTATTGCAGTAACATCTTAAATAAAAAATTATAGTGAAATTTGTGCACCCCATAAAAATTTTATGGGGGTTTTGTTCCCTTTAACCCCCCCCCCCCAAACTTTTGGGTACGTTCCAATTAAATTATTTCTGCGGTACCCTTAGTTAAACACTGTGTTTTTAAAACTTTTTTACCTCTTTCTATTTTTTCGATAAAGCTCTTTTTATCAAGATATGGCTTCTTTTTAAAATGGTTCAAAATATACCTAAAAATGTAAATCATAAATAAATTTTCATATTATTAGTCTCTATAATCGTACTTAACCATATACAAATATGTGGTGGATTTGACAAATATTTATTTATTTATTTATTTTCAACGGGACACTGCCCAATAAGATTACAAGTTTATAAGTCCAATATATACATAATACATGTGTCAATAATAATAAAACTACAATAAAATAGTAATAATAAAACAATAATACAATAAAATATAAATATCACAAACTTAATCACATAAATCAGATTCATATATCACAATAATGAATATCCAACAACTACTCAAACAAACAAACGTCTGAGGCCAGAGATGAATTCAGACTTCGGTGCAAAGAAATCTAGATCAGGTTGAGTGTTTGCCCATCTTAGTGCTCGAGATAAAAAGTTGTTATATGCATAGTTGGTTCTATGGATAGGAACATAGAATGTTTGATTTAATCGAGTTCTGCGAAGAGGTACATGGAGACCAACCTGCTCAAGTAGCTGAGGACACAAAACTGTTGAATTAATTATGCCATAGAGCATCCTTGCATCCTTAATTACTCGTCGGTCACGCAATGAGAGAATACCCAATTGGGTTTCAATTTGATAATAATTTAACTGATTTAACTCAAAAGGTATACCCAGTTTATATGCTATGTACCTTAAGAACTTGTGTTGGACTGTCTCGATTTTTGTTATGTAAATATTGTAAGATGGAGACCAAACACAAGAACAATACTCTAGATGAGGTCTAACTAAAGAACAATAGAGTAATTTAATTGCATCAATATTCTGAAAGTCTCTAGTGCATCTTTTTATAAAACCAAGCATTTGTAAAGATTTGGAAATTTTTGATGTATAATGTGATTCAAATAAAAGTTTACAGTCTAAATTAATTCCCAAATCACGAATGTCAGTAACCCAGTCAACAGGAATATTCTGTATATTATAATTATATTCTATTGGGTCTCTCGATCGTCCAAAAGAAATAGCATGACACTTAGATTCATTCAGGGCCATGGCATTCAACATACACCACTCACTCAACCGATCAAGATCATGTTGAAGATTAATACAGTCTTCTGTATTGTTGATAATTGTATAGAACTTTAGATCATCTGCAAAAAGCAGAGGTGAACTGTGTCGGAAGCAGTGGTGTATATCATTGATGAATATGTTAAATAACAGGGGCCCCAAATGTGAACCCTGAGGTACTCCTGAATGAACCTTAATCTCACTGGAAACAAAATCCCTGATACGCACCATCTGAACTCGGTCAATCAAGTATGTTCTCAGCCACTCAAGAAGTGGACCATTAACACCCATTTGTTTAAGTTTAAATATTAAAATATTATGGTTGACCCGATCAAAGGCCTTAGAGAAATCGGTGTATAGTGCATGTACCCTACAACCCCTCTCCAATGCCTTCCTCAGGAAGTCCACAAATACTAGTGTGTTACATTCGGTTGATCTGTTATTCCGAAATCCAAATTGTTGGTCTACTAGTTGTTTTTCAAGTGAAGCTTTAAGATAGTCACATACAAAACATTCAAATATCTTTGGTATTACACTAATTATACTAATGGGCCTGTAATTATTCACCAATGAATTATCTCCCGCTTTATAAATGGGTGCTAAAAAACTATTTTTCCAACATTCTGGAAATTCACCCGTATTTAAGGATAGATTAAAGATGTGAAAAAGAGGTCTGGATAATATAAAACAACAGTTCTTGAGAAAGCTAGGAGGCAATCCATCAGGACCAGGACCCTTATTCGCATCCAGTTCTGATAATTTTAGATAAATATCAGATATAGTTATGTTGAAACCAGTCAGATTAGTAAGACCAAATGTAGGTGAGTCACTGGGTATGACACATATTTGAGTGGAATATACTGTAGAAAAATATTCTGCAAAAAGATTTACAATATCTGGTCCATGACCGGATTCAACACCACCATACCTCAACACAGCGGGCATAGCCCTAATAGCACAAGGACGTCCAATGGACGTCCATTGGACGTCCTTCACGGACTTTAGGGACGTCCATTGGACGTCCGTTTTCGTCCGAGGAACGTCCTTTATACGTCCTATTTTGGTCCAAATGTCGCGCTACCGAACGTCCATTGGACGTCCATCTAAGGTCCGAGGGGACGTATATTGGACCTTAATCGGACGTAATTTGGACCTTGATCGGACGTCCTAGGGGACGTAAATTGGACCTTAATCGGACGTAAATAGGACATAAATTGGACCTTAATCGGACGTAAATTGGACCTTAATCGGACATAAATTGGACCTTAATCGGACGTAAATTGGACCTTAATCGGACGTAAATTGGACCTTAATAGGACGTAAATTGGACCTTAATGGGACGTAAATGGGACCTTAATCGGACGTAAATTGGACCTTAACCGGACGTAAATTGGACTTTAATAGGACGTAAATTGGACCTTAATCGGACGTAAATGGGACCTTAATCGGACGTAAATTGGACCTTAATCGGACGTAAATTGGACCTTAATCGGACGTAAATTGGACCTTAATAGGACGTAAATTGGACCTTAATCGGACGTAAATGGGACCTTAATCGGACGTAAATTGGACCTTAATCGGAAGTAAATTGGACCTTAACCGGACGATCTAGGGGACGTGAATTGGACCTTAACAGGACGTCCAATTTTGGTCCAAATGCCACGTTGCCAAACGCCCAATGGAGGTCCACTTAACATCCGAAGGGACGTTCGGTGGACGTCAATTGGGCCTTCATAGGACGTCCCAGTTTGGTCCAATGTCTTGCTGCCGAACATCCATCTAATGTCGTGGGAAATAAAAAATATATTTTTTAAGGAACTTATATTACATCTTATATTAAATTACAATTATTGGATATTACATTATTTACATTAAATTACAATACACTTCTCCAAGAAATTAACGCACCACCTTAAATATGGGGTATTTTTGATGTCTCTTATTTCCTAAACCTGTTGTTTCATCTAAGTGATTTTTTTATAATATTATAGCCTAGGCTATAGGTTACCTCCTTAAGCTTGTCATGCACAGGGAGCTATGCTGTAATATATGTACATTATATCATATCGCTCTCTATAGTAATGAGTGAGCCTGCAGACAGAAAACAAATGGTTCCATATGTGCAGGCTCACTCATTACTATAGAGTGCGATGTGATATAATATATATTACAGTATAGCTCCCCGTGCATGACAAGCATAAGGAGGTACTTAACCTATAGCCTAGGGCCTAGGCTAGAATATTATAAAAAAATCACTTAGATGCAACAACATGTTTAGGAAATTCGAGACATCAAAAATGCCCAATTTTTAAGGTGGTGCGTAATCGGCTGTATATACAGGGTGTAACAAAAATACACGTCATAAATTAAATCACATATTCTGGGACCAAAAATAGTTTGAATGAACCTAACTTACCTTAGTACAAATATGCACATAAAAAAAGTTACAGCCCTTTGAAATTACAAAATGAAAATCGATTTTTTCGATTATATCGAAAACTATTAGCGATTTTTTATTGAAAATGGACATGTGGCAGTATTATGGCAGGAATATCTTAAAGAAAAATTATGGTGAAATTTGTGCACCCCATAAAAATTTTATGGGTGTTTTGATCCCTTAGATCCTCCCAAACTTTTGTGTATGTTCCAATTCAATTTTATTATTGTGGTACCATTAGTTAAATTCAATATTTTTGTTTCTTAGTATTTTTCAGATAAGGCAGTTTTTATCGAGTTGTGACTTCTTTTTTAACATGTCTACATAAAAATTTTATGGGGGTTTTGTTCCTTTAAACCCCCCAAATGTTTGTGTACGTTCCAATTAAACTATTACTGAGGTACCATTAGTTAAACAGAATGTTTTTAAAACTTTTTTGCCTCTTTGTATTTTTTCGATAAGGCACATTTTATCGAGATCTGGCTTCTTTTTTAATATGGTTCAAAATATCCCTAAAAATGTAAAGCATAAATAAGTCTGCATATTATTACCAAGTCTCCATAATCGTACTTAACCATATACAAATATGTGGTGGATTTGACAAATATTCAAAATATTTCGATAAAAATTGACTTTTCGAAAAAGCAATGAGGCAAAAAAGTTTTTAAAACGTTGTGTTTAAATGGTACTACAATAATAATTAAATTGAAACGTGCACAAAAGTTTGGGGGGGTTTAAAGGAACAAAACCCCCATAAAATTTTTATGTGGTGTCCAAATTTTACTATAGTTTTTTCGTAAGATACTGCTGCCATAATAATGCCACATGTCCATTTTCAATAAAAAATCTCTAATAGTTTGCGATATATTGGAAAAAATCACTTCATCTTGTAACTTCAAATGAGTGATAAAGGCACAGAGACTTAGATGGCGAGGTCACATTGAAAGGATGCCAAACACGAGGACTCCAAAAATGGTACTAAACTACACTACAGCTTCAAGAAAGAGAAGAGGAAGGCCGAAAAATAGATGGAAGCAAGAGGTCGAAAAAGATTTGGAAAAAATGGTGCTACAGGGTCAGAAAAGAAAAATGAATAACAGGAAGGAATGGAGAAAAATCACATATCAAGCCAGAGAAGATCTCAGTACATAAAGAAACGTGAAAATGAAGAAAAAAAACAAACTTTTCAAGCCATGGGCCTCTAAGACCCTTGGTGCTATTATATATATATAACTTCAAAGGGCTGTAACTTTTCTTGTGTGCACATTTGTACTAAGGTAAGTTAGGTCCAATCAAACTATTTTTGGTCCCAGAATATGTGATTAAATTTATGACCTGTATTTTTGTTACACCCTGTATATATCTACATACTTCGTCTAATTTACTAACTGTTGCGCGTCATCCGCGTCGTAGCCTGTGAGGTCGCATGATACCAACACGAAATATTTAGGCGGTAGGTGTGTTCTTTTTTAGAATCACTTTGCCGAGTACACTGGAATTACAGCCACTAGACATATTTTATTATATACGCGTAGAAATAATATTTGAAGATTTCTATTAATGTTAACCTAAAGAAATACACAATAATATGTTTCATTTAATTTGTATAAATGGATTATAAAGCGTTTTTATGAAGCAGATTTGTTCGGATCACACTGTAACTGTAATCGAACGAAGGTGACATTTTAGAATAAATTGGTAACATTTATTTGACAGTTACGGTGATGACACTTCATATTTGTTTATATTCTTTACTATAAGTATCTGTTTTATTTATTATATTTACTGTTTTTATTATTTACTTTACTATAAAAAGATCCTCTACTATAAAAATATAAATTTCACCTAATTTTATAACGACTTGGAATAATCGAGGTATCTGACAACTTTTTTAGTTGTTATTGTAGACATACTTATACAAAGAAACCTACCGGCTTTTTGCCAAGAGTTCGGAGCCGTTTTTTAATTATTAACAATGCAGTGCAAAAACTCTTGCACTGCAAATCTTAAAAGATTATAACTTAATTCTTGTTCTCTATTTCTTAAGTTTTTACTTATTTACATTGAATATTAATTTGTTTTGTTGTATAATCCACGTTTACAATAATTATGTGACATATTTGATTTAAAATGGATTCAGGATCTTTTTATACTTTGGCAACTATGTCAACTTAGATCTCTGGCGTAGATAATGACGTGCAACAGTAAGTAAATTAGATGGACTGTAGGTTATATTTGGTTCTTGGGACATCAAAGTATATTTTTTAGACATTCTTAGTCACTGATGTGACATACCTCCGATTTGTTTTTTCATGAGTTTTGTAAGAGAGACTAAAAACTTTTTTTATAGTCACCTCCTGTTTTCATATATTTTTTGACATGTTTTGTAGTAAATTCAACTATCTATTTACTACAAAACATGTCAAAATTTACATGTGAAAGCAGATGATCCTAAAAATGGTTTTTCGTCTCCTACAAAATTCATGAAAAAGCAGATAGGAGAATTATTGTACATTACAATTCTCTGATGTTTGGGAAAAAGGGCTTAAGTCAGAATTGCACATTGATAATGTTTTGATGATTTCTACAGTACTGTAGTAGATTCTACTGTACATACAGTTTACATCTACAACAGTTTTTTTCTAGTCCAGAAATCATCAAAACATTATCAATGTGCAATTCTGACTTAAGTCCTTTTTGCCAAACATAAAAAAACAATCTGGTCATAACTGACCAATGAGCAATTTTAATTTAACCTAAATTACTACTGTTTCTTAAAATGAAGAGCTTACCCCATAGCGTCTCTTATCTAATCTAACAAGATCGTGCACTATTCTAACATACACAGGCACAGCACACAAGCACTATGCTCCGTTTTTCACTATCACCTATCACTCAAACTAGTTCAAAAGGATTTGTCCTCTTCAATCTTCTAGTTTGCCCAGTAGTATCGAGGAGCTGGATTTCCTCGATATTCTTGAACTTATGAAGTTGATGCTCGTGACCCTGCTATCTTCTTGATATTTGTTGATAAAGTAATAACTTATTATGCATGGACAATGTGGACTTTCTTCCAACTAGCCAATACACTTTTTATATTTCTCTTTTGCCTTTCATAGCCACAAGGCTATACATTTCCTTCTTGGTTTTTTTTGTAGGCCACTTTCAGCTGATTCTAAAAAAAATTAAAATGAACGGTAATTTTTCTATTCTTTACAATTAAAAATCAAAAGAAATAGGTACCTATTTACAGGTAATAATATGCATGTATAAATGATTCGTTTCATAAAGAATAAAGAAAATTGAAAACGGATTTTATAATACTTACAAAATTGTTTAAACAAGAGATCTAGCCAGAGCCCAGAGCAAAAACTAGCAGACAGTACAGCAAAAAAGCCACTAATTTCCATTTCCCACACCCCCTTATCGATGCATTTTTTTCCAATCAAAATTTTTACTTTACTAAATTTTTAGGTTATCGGTTATGTTATGAAAATGAAATGTGATGACCAATGACCACGAGACGCTACATAGATACTCGCGCGGCAAATTTGAAAATGAACGCAAATTGAACAGTACAATAAATAGCCTCTCTTAAAATCTTGTAATGGAAAATTTTACCCCTCCAGGAAGACATTGTACTATGTTCATAGAATATCTTGTGGTAACTTTCCACCCATAATTTAATCAGATAGATGTTCACGGGGAATAGAACGGTAGTACCTACATTCCTGGAATGTTTTGTGTTGTTAGGATTAAACTTTTATTTTATTTATTCTTGAATATTTCCTATTGTTAAACATTGTAACCAATAATTTACAAATAAGATTTTCATTACATTACATAAAATCAAAAACATTTTTTGGATATTAAACTATATAGTTTGTTTATAATTAATAATTGTATATACAATTTTGAATTAAGATTTAATCTTTTCGATTTAAACTACAGTAAAACCTGTGTTACCGGCCCCCTGCAAACACCGGCCACCTGTACTAACGGTCAGTTTAAAAATTCCCCAAACCAATTACAGTAAAACCTGTCAGTAACGGCCACTAAAAATGAAAAAGCTATTGGCCGATATAGAAAGGTGACCGGTATTGCCAGTTTTTGTAGTCTAGATATAATTGGTTTGGGGAATATTTAAACTGGCCGTTAGTACAGGTGGCCAGTAACACAAGTTTTACTGTATATCTAGACTACAAAAACTGGCAATAACGGCCACCTTTCTATATCGGCCAATAGTTCTTTCATTTTAGTGGCCGTTACTGACAGGTTTGACTGTATTTCATTAACGTAAAGTTAACGCGTAAGTTAATATTTTATTGAATTATTTTGCTATTTGATCCCGTAATTGGTATAATGTGTCCAATATAATATATAAGCGTTCATAAAACGTCCGTATTTCGTCCAGTATGGACGTCCAAAGGACGTTCAACGTCGGACGTCCAAAGGACGTCCATATTTATTCCGTCCGAAGGACGTCCAACGTCGGACGTCCAAAGGACGTCCATATTTATTCCTTCCGAAGGACGTCCAAAATGGGACGTCCAAAGGACGTCCGTTTATAGTCCATGGACGTAAGGACCAAAAATGGACGTATTTTGGACGTCCAAAGGACGTCGTGTGCTATTAGGGAGAGGGCTTTCCTCTCCGTGAATTCACAAACGACCAAAATCCCTTCAAATTATTTCTTATTGATAATTCTGTTAAGTAAATATGATTTCTGTAGCTTTCAGCTTTTAACAATTTACAATTAGCCCTCAGCTGTGAAAAAGTCTGATAATCCAGAACTGATTTAGATAAAAGATATTTTTTGTGAGCTTTCTTTTTCTCAACTATCCGGTTCTTAACTCTAAAGAGAACCAAGGAGGGAATCTACGTTTTGAATACCTTTTTAGGGGGATGAATAACCCTAACAACACACAACATTCCAGGAATGTACTACCAAAGTTCTATCAATATTTGAATGTCCTGGACATTTAGGGAACATTCGGTGAACATCTGTTTAAATTATTCCTGGAATGTTACCATAAGACATTCTGTGAACATACTACCAATGTTCCTATATTTTAAGTTGCGAAATAATACATACGTGTAAGAGATACAACATTACTTATAACATACCAGACAAACTAAGTGACATTTTAGGCCTACAGTGCAATAATATGTCAAATTTAAAGAGTTTCCCAAGATTATAAACATACAAATGTAATAAAAATTATTGTTCGCGAATATTCAATTTGGAATGCGATTTTGTTAATAAAAAAAATACTTATAACTTATGCAAAACCCAAGAGAGGCATTTATATTTATTTCTTTTGCGTTCATTTTCAAATTCGCCGTGCATATATTTTTGTGCATGGCGCTTGAGAGGGCATCACGTGACTAAAAACGACCAACCAACGACCTCGCTTCGGCCATCTTGGCATCTTCATCTTGGCGACCTTGCCTTGCCGTGGATTGTTTTTAGTTGTATGTATTATTTGTGCTTTTTAAGAATATTTTTTTAATTCGGATACTTTTATAATAGCTTTAATAGTATTATTAACATAGTGCATAAAATGGTGTCCTGTTTTTAACGCAGTTGGAGTAGCAGAGACAAATGTAGATAAAAAAATCTGCAGGAATAACGTTTCAATTATGACAGAAGCTCAAAACAAATGACTGTGAATGAAAAGCCCTATTAAAAGGTTAGTATGCAAATATGTAAACGAAAGCATGCCCTGTATTTCAGAAAATAAATTAATACTATTAATACCCTAATAATACTATTCATAAAAAATCTTTTAAGTAACGTAGATATAACAACGTGAATAAAAGGCATAAATCAGAAGAATTATTATTTTATTTTATAAGTTAATAATTGGTCATATCCATTTATTATTTTAATAATAATTGTGAATAAGCCACAAACTTCGCTTATTCCTAACTAAAATAGTAAATAGAGATAGGTAATAACAAAAGGATTTGTAAAACTAAAATAATTCTTTTTGCGTTTTTGCTAGTGTATGCGTTTATAAATAGGATGGTAGACCACACACTATAATATGCAGTACCAACTAATGAATACACAGAATATTATAGTCGATTTGCTAAACTCAGTCTCAGTACTAATTACTGTAATTTTGGCAAAATTGGCCAAAAACAAAAAAAATTACCTACTAAAATCACTAGCCAGTTGTGTCTGAGTTTGGGGAACCGACTATACTAATAAACAATTTCTAAGCTGTTTTATAATAATTTTGTGAGTTCATTAATCATATTTTTTATTTAAAACTAAAATTTGTTAATAATGCTTAGTAATGCATATATTTTGTATTTTTAGCTTTCCAGAAGATCCTGCGAAGAAGACATGAAGTATAGATCAGATTTGTTAATAGAGGAGTATGTTCAAAACACTTTTTAGAAAAAGATATTGACAGAACTTCACTTTCATCTGTTCGTTTGAGAGACTGTGCTGTTCCAATAGCTTATGTCACACAGGTATATGCATAACCTAATTAATAATACAGTCCGTACAATATAGATACTGTTGTAATTCATTATCTACATCGGAGATCTAAGTTGACATTGTTGCCCAACTACAAAAAATTTTTGAATTCATTTTAAGTCAAATATATCACATAATTATTGCGAAGTAGATTATACAACAAAACAGATTAATATTCAATGTAAATAAATAAAAACATCAGAAATCGAAAACAAGAATTAAGGTATAATCTTATGTTACAGTTATTAAGGTACCAAGGGTATTATAGGGATATACGTTGACCGAAAGCGTTATTATTATAATACCTGTGGTGCCTTCAACGTTTAATGCCCGACTAAATTATTCTTTATATGCGAAAAATTTGAATGAATTTTGAATTGATTAGTTTTTAAATAAGTACATTTACCAGTAACAGTAGTAACGTAATTGTGGTAACCATAGTTTTACTTAGGTTGATATTTGTCAACTTGACAGTATCTAAGTCGTTATTTAAATTTAATGCCCAAGGGCGTTATATCGTACTTAACAGACTTCGAAATGTCATTATTTGTCAAATAATGTACCAGTAGGACATTAAAGTAAATAATAAAAACAATAAATATAATGAATACTAAATACTTATTTGTTTGTGAAAAATCTATTTCTTTGTGGCTTTTTTGTAATTAATTATTCTAATGGGGAAATAAGCCACAATTTACTTGAAAAAATAATTTTATTAAGGTTTCTACTTCCACATCGGATGTCGTTGTCAAAATACAAAATGTTCATTATTATTATTTTATTTATTAAATATTATTTATTATTTATTTAAATATTATTTAATATTTATTTTTTTATTATTATTATTTATGCATATTATTACCTGTAAATAATATTTCTTCTGATTGTTAATTGTAAAGGATAGAAAAATTACCTTTTATTTTATTTTCTTTTAGAATCAGCTGAGAGAAGTGGTCTACAAAAAACCAGAAAGGAAACGGAATATGTGGCTACGAAAAGCAAAAGAAAGGTTTACAAAGCAAATGTGACACATTTTTTTATAATATTTAGGAATGTCAGCAAATTACATTAAAAAATGTATGTAAAGATTTTTTGCAATAAAAATGTTTATATTTATCAAGGATGTATTATTTGGTATGGCCATATATCGTCAGTGATGTGACAGTACCTCCTATCTGTTTTTTTCAAGAGATTTGTAAGATAGACTAAAAACTTGTTTCGGCCACCTCCTGTTTTCATATATTTTTTGACTTGTTTTGCAGTAAATTCAACTATCTATTTACTACAAAAAAAGTCAGAATACGTACGAAACCAGAAAGTGACCTTAAAAAATGTTTTTCGTCTCCTGCAAACCTCATGAAAAAACATATAGGAGGTATTGTCACATTACTGACGATATATTTCAGTGAATGTCTAAAAAATATACTGTGAATGTTCAAAGAACGTTCGTAGACATTCATGGAATGTTCTAACAAGACATTCAGTCTAAAAATATACTGTGAATGTCCAAAGAACATTCATGGAATGTTCCAACAAGACATTCAGTCTAAAAAATAGACTGTGAATGTCCAAAGAACATTCGTAGACATTCATGGAATGTTCCAACAGAACATTCTAAGAATATTTAAAATGCTGACACAGCACTTTCCTGGTACTTTCCAGGGACATTCGTGTGCATTTGGGGACATTCCAGGAATGTTTTCAATGTCCTGTGTGTACATTCTAGGAACATTCATGGAATGTTTTGTGTTATTAGGGAATTCTATAGCTAAGTAAACTATATCATAGAAAATATTTACAATTTGATTCAGTGTTTTTCCTAAAAATAAATTATCCCAACAGAACTGTGACAAAAAATCAGTTATTTTCACATAGTCAGCCGACTTGAAGTCCCTATAAAAACCGTCACTAACCAAACCACCATCATTGGGGCGCCTTTTGGTCATCTTTATCTCAAATTCCAGGGGTGGGTGATGCATACCCTCACTCAAAAGAGCTTCATTAGCTCTGGACACAGTTACATCAGCATCATCGACCAACACCCCACATAACAATTTCATGTTCTTAGTAGATTCATAGAACATACTTTTCAGAAAAAGTATATACTGAGAATGTGCGTAATTACCATTGCGAATGTGCAGAGGAGATATTGAGTATATACTACATTACAGTACTTAAACGTTCTATGTATATACTTAGAATGTACTACCGCACTTCTTTTCAGTATATACCAAGAATGTTCTTTTTAGAACATTCCAAGGACGTGTTATAAACCTTCTATGTGTATACTTAGAACATACTACCGCACATCTTTTTAGTTTATACCAAGAAGGTACTTTTTAGAATATTCCAAGGAAGTGCTATAAACCTTCTATTTATATACTAAGAACGTACTACCGCACATCTTTGTATGGGAAGAATATTATATTTTTAAGAATATTCTAAGAAAGTGCTATATTGCTTAGAAGTATGTTTTCAGCATCACCTAATCTCATCTTAGGTTCTACTGGTTCTACCAAATATCTATTTACATATTTTAATTGCAAATGAGAATGTAGTTAGTACCTACATTCTACAATATTACTTAAAAAGTAAGTACATATTTATAAATTTTAGTTATTTATATAAATCATTATATAATATTTAGCTAAACTAAACTATGTATAATAAGTAACTAAAATTTATATAATACTTATATGTACTTACCTATTTAAGTAATATTGAGTTATCAAAATAGATTATATTATGTATTTTGAAGCACCGCAAACAAAATAAACAGATTATGTATGTTCTTTAGTCCTAGTCCTACTACTACATCATTCGCCTTCATCCTTAACACTGCATAGATCGAGATCCATAGATGATACAAATAATGAAATAATGCCTGTTTTCTTTTTCATATTTTACGGTTTTTTCCTATCCCTGATCCATTCAGGTAAGAATAGAAATGGTCAGAATATGATGGGGGAGGGGGGGTTATGAATGTATTGTGGAATAACAAAATCGGTGTTGCCAAACGGAGAGAAATTTCCCTTTTTGCGGGAATTTTGAACATAAAAGGTGATAAAGGGAAAAAGTTAACTCAAAAGGGAATTATTGTTCCAGTCCAAATTGTAAAATATTAAGAAAAAATCAAAATATTTGAAAATAATTCAACATATCTTCTCAGATTTTGTAAACAGGAGGGAAGTTTTTTTTTATAAAAGTGGGAATTTTTAAGGTAAGTTGACGGAAAAAGCTTACTCGACGGTTGGCAACGCCAAAGCCTTTGGTTGCTTTGGTTGTGCAGTTTGGCACGTTTTGGTTCTGCGAAATGGCCTATTGAATTGAATGTACCTAAATTCAAATTCCAAGGATGTAAAAATACTAATGATTCATGATAAACTCGAAATGGTAAAGTCATTTCAATTATGAAAACGAATTTTTAATAGTATCTATGTAAACGTTAATACAATTAATGTTTAAACTTTTTTACCCTACAACAATTTTGAAATGAAATTCGTCCAATACTACCTACATACATAAATTTTATTAATTATGTATTCTAAAAAATAACGAAGTTGATAATCTATAAGGCTAATATTATACTTCCTATACATACAAATTATTTTTAAGATATTTTAAAAGTATCTACTTATAAGTATGTGTTAAGAATGTACTTATAAGTATGTGTTAAGAATATTCGATAAAGGTATATTCTAAGAATAAACTTTTACGAATATTCCGAGATCCTACGTACACGAATATACTTAGTATATTCGGTACGAGAATATACTCTGAAGTATATGCAAAGAACATGAAATTTAGAATGTTTTTTAAGGTAGATGCTATGCTTGTACTACACATATACTAAAAAGAATATACTCCGACGAATGTTGGTAGTATATGCTTAGAACATGATGCGAACATCATTGTTATGTGGGACCAAGTCCAGAATATTACCAGTTGCATTCACAATAGTATTGGACTGAAACAAATTGTGGTATGCACACATACCAGTCACAACCTGCAGGGCTTCAACTTCAGAAGCTGTGGCACCTGGCAGAGGAATTGTTGAAGAGCACATATCATTTGAAAACCATTCGCAGTTTGGTAAACTGAAGTCAGCAGCCAGATAATAGTGTGCAGATGGATAATCTTCGGCTATTTTTTCCAGGGTTTCACAAAATATGGAATATTTGTCCAATGTAGACTTAGGTGGAAAATATGCTGTTCCTATAATAAACTGATTGGCACCTTCGGTCACCAAGACAAAAAGCTGTTCGATTGTCCCGTTAACTTTTAAAGATCTACTGCTTAAGCCCTTATGAACTGCAATAAGGACTCCACCACCTCTTGAGAATGAACTTGTTTCACTGGAGCGATCAGTTCTATATACGTTGAGGTCAAACAACTGCAGCTCTTCATCGGCATAGTTACATGTCAACCAGGTCTCGTTGAATATGATGATACTGTAGTGAGAATAGGAAACATTCATAAACAAATGGTCAAGCTTAGTTCTGAGACCTCCTACATTTTGGAAATAAACCCACAGTCCAGAGGAAGACTGTGTTAGTTTTTTGACATTATTCTAGGAGTGCCATTTAAGTACTTGATAAATAAGTTTTGTTCGCCCTTTCTCTCTATTTCCTTAAGTTCACTCTTGACAGTGTTTAATGCTATTCTCTGGTGTGGGGTGAGATCTGAATCGATAAAAATCTTTAGTGACCTATCAATATTTCTTCTGTTTCTGAGTATTGCCAGATAGTCTTTATGGTCTATTAATAAAAAGGTCTTAAAATGCTTGGTTAGATATTAAGATCTAGTTAAAAAGAAACCAAAAACTGTATATTTTCTACAGAACGTAGATTATGAATTTTTTAGCCAGAAATTCCCATTTATTATACAGGGTGTCCCGAAAAGATTGGTTGTAAATTAAATCACATATTCTGGGACCAAAAAAATTTGAATGAACCTAACTTACCTTAGTACAAATATGCACACAAAAAAAGTTACAGCTCTTTGAAGTTACAAAATGAAAATTGATTTTTTCGAATATATCGAAAACTATTAAAGATTTTTTATTGAAAATGTACATGAAGCATTATTATTGCAGTAACATCTTAAAGAAAAATTATAGTGAAATTTGTGCACCCCATAAAAATTTTATGGGGGTTTTGTTCCCTTTCCCCCCCCCCCCCCCCCCCCAAACTTTTGGGTACGTTCCAATTAAATTATTTCTGCAGTACCATTAGTTAAACACTGTGTTTTTAAAACTTTTTTACCTCTTTCTATTTTTTCTATAAAGCTCTTTTTATCAAGATATGGCTTCTTTTTAAAATGGTTCAAAATATACCTAAAAATGTAAATCATAAATAAATTTTCATATTATTAGTCTCTATAATCATTCGTAACCATATACAAATATGTGGTGGATTTGACAAATATTAAAAATATCACGATAAAAACTGACTTTTCAAAAAAGTACTAAGAGGCAAAGAAGTTTTAAAAACATTGTGTTTAATAGTACCACAATAATAATTCAATTGTAACTTACACAAAAGTTTGGGGGGGTTTAAACGAACAAATCCGCCATAAAATTTGTATGGGGTGTCGGGTGTCCAAATTTCACTATACAGTGGAACCTCGATTATCTGTCTCTCTATTAACTGTCACCTATCTGTTAACCGTCAGGGTCCATACATAAGTTGTTATATTGACTACATAAGTAAAAATTTAGTCATCAACTCATTTTGTTTGAGCATTGCGATAAGCCAAACGAAGTTCGTTGAAATGTACACGTGCAGTAATGCCACCACCGCATTTTTTATGTAAATAAGTTGTGTTCTTATTCAGGGCTCCGGATTAAATTTCAATTTAAATAGGTAATGATAAATGATACCATGCTTTTAGAGTTCTATTTTTAGAATCGCAAGCCTAAAATAAAAACGCACGGCACAATAATTATTAGATTTGATGATTTTACGTCGATTAAGAAATTCAGCCGTTGCAAAATGTGAAGTAACAATAAAACAAAGATTTCGGAATATTTTAAATCAAACTGATTCGACTGTACTAACATAAATACCTCTTTTATTGTCAAATAAAACATACACATACAATTTGAGAGCTATATGTACTATGAACTTTCATTTTTTTTTATGTTCTGTTAACCGTCTTTTCGATTATCCATCATACCCTTGGTCCGGTGCCCTGACGGATAATCGAGGTTCCACTGTAATTAAGATGCTACTGCCATAAACTGTCACATGTCCATTTTCAATAAAAAATCCCTAATAGTTTTCGATAAGTATATTGGAAAAAATAGATTTTCATTTTGTAACTTCAAAGGGCTATAACTTTTTTTCTGTGCATATTTGTACTAAGGTAAGTTAGGTTCAGTCAAACTATTTCTGTTCCCAAAATATGAGATTAAATTTATGGCCTGTATTTTTGTTACACGCTGTATATATATAATATATAGGTTACATATTATATTATATATATATACAGGGTGTTTGGTAAAGAATGGGCCATAGCTTAACCTTATGAGTCCTGAGGTTAAAATAGGTCGATTTAAGCTAACTTACTTTAGTATGAAAGTTGATAATAACTGAAATACAGTGTGTGATAGTTCCCTAATAATACCAAACATTCCATGTATGTTCCTAGAATGTACACACAGGACATTGAAAACATTCCTGGAATGTCCTCAAAAGCACAAGAACATCCCTTGAATGTCCCAAGAAAGTCCTCTGTCAGCATTTTAAACATTCCCTGAATGTCTTATTGGAACATTCCTTGAATCACAAATGTTCTTAGGACATTCAAAGTATATTTTTAGACATTCCCTGGATATACCTAGTCACTGATATGACATAATAGGTTTGTTCCAACATGAACCTTTGGACGGTCCAGAAACCATCACTCCGATCACCGTCCTGTGCAGTACCATGGAACGTATTATTTCGTTCCCATGAATTATCTAGTAACAAAACGGTAATCTGTCGGTTCTTAATCGTGTTGGAACAAACCTAAAACCTCAGATTTGTTTTTTCATGAGTTTTGTAAGAGAGACTAAAAACTTTTTTTACAGTCACCTCCTGTTTTCATATAATATTTTTTGACATGTTTTGTAGTACTTAAATTCAATTATCTATTTACTACAAAATATGTCAAAATTTACATGTGAAAACAGAGATGACCCTACAATGGTTTTTCGTCTCCTACAAAATTCAAGAAAAAGCAGATAGGAGGTATTGTCATATCACCGACGATATACCAGAAGTATATGTGGCCATACCAAATAATACAAGAATCCAGAAAACTATAGACCTGTTTCGCTGCTTCCAATAATCTCTAAAATTGTTGAAAAAGCTATGGCAGTACAAATAACCACATTTTTTGAAAATAATAACTATTTCTCAGACTCTCAGTTCGGTTTTAGAAAGGACAAATCCACAGTACTTGGCATACTGGACTTGGTCTCACATATTGTAGACTCCTTTCATAGGTTGCAGTTTAATACTGTTCTGTTTTGTGACTTGAGCAAGGCATTTGACTGTGTAGATCATGGAATGCTCTTGCAAAAACTCAAAAAATACAACTTCTGTCCTTACAGTGTAAAACTAGTTCAATCTTACTTAGAAAACAGAACACAGGTTGTGAGGGTCTCTGGGGTGTTATCGGGAATGTCTCATATGTCCTTAGAACTTATTTATGTTCTAAGACTATGACAACCACCATGGCCAACTTCAGGTAACGGCAACATAACCCTCTCTTGAGGAACATGTAACTGTAACATGTGACATAAAGTAAAATACTAAAATATTAAAAGGTATATTATTTCAAGAACATTAAATATAAGACATGGTGTCAGGTTATTAAAAATTCAGATAGATAAAAATCTTAATATGGAGGGAAACTTCAAGCCGCCGAAAAACCTGATGTTCGACCGGAACGTCCACGTGAATTTGGATAATTTTTTAAGAAGCTTGGACATTTATTTGAAGGCGACCGGTTTGAGCGAAAAAGATGATGAAATCAAAGTAGCAATATTACTCAACCTTGCTGGTGAAGAAGCCCAGAAAAAGTTCGAGACATTTAAGTTGTCAAATGAAGACCAAAAAATATTTACTAAAGTTGTTGGGGCCTTTCAAAATCATTGTAAGCTAATGAGGAACGAGACTTATGATAGATACAAGTTTTTCACGAGAGTGCAGCAAGAAGGTGAGAGTTTTGACCATTACATCACCGATATAAAGACCCTTGCATCTCCTTGCAACTTTGGGGACCTGGAGGATTCCTTAATAAGAGATAAGATTGTAAGTGGCATAAGAGACTTGTCCTTACAAGAAAGATTCCTTCGTGAAACTAATCTAACTTTAAAAAAGGCAGAAGAATATTGCAGAGCCGCTGAAATAAGTTCAATTCAAGTAAAAGAAATAAGAAATGACATGGAAGTGGATTTTGTAAGATATAGTAACAAGAAATCAATGGGACGCAGTAGTAACAGACAGGGTGATGATGTGTACAAATGTTTCAAGTGTGGAACAACCCATGGTAAAATGAACTGTCCAGCATATGGTAAAAACTGTCAAAATTGTGGAAAACTTAATCATTATGCAGTAGGTTGTAAATTTAATAAAAGACAGGTAGGATCAGATCAGGCAGATCAATCTAATAGTAGGTATCATAGTAAAAGTTTTGGTTATAAAAATAATAATCCTTTAAGAAAAAATGTACATGAGGTTGATAACGAGAGTTCAGATGAAGATGTTTCACTTTGCATTGATTATTTAACAATAGATTCAGTTGATAATAATAATAATAAGGCTTGGTATGTACAAGCGCAGATTAACAATCAGGTAGTATCGCTAAAATTAGATACTGGGGCTAGTTGTAACTGCATGCCTCTCAGTTTATTTAATAAATTAAATCTAAACAAAAATAAAATTGACAAGTCTAGTGTAACGATTGTGTCATATGGCAATAATAAGGTTAAAACAGTTGGGAGCATCATAATAAAATGTTTAATAAAAAGTGCTTTCTATAATATAAAATTCTTGTTGGTTGAGGAGGCGTCGGTGCCTATTTTGGGTCTGAACGCCTGTGTAAAACTAAATTTAGTACAAAAAATTGATTCTCTAAAATCGCAGTGTGATGACAAGGAAAATTTTGTCAAAAATAATATTGAAGTTTTTGAAGGGACAGGCAAAGTTCCTTTTCAATATAAAATAATGCTTAAAAATGATTATAAACCATATATAAGTTCTTGTCGTAGAGTTCCAGATACAGTAAAACCATTGTTAAAAAATACATTAGAAGACTTAGAACGTAGAGACATAATTTGTAGGTTGGATGAACCAACGGAGTGGGTTAACAACATTGTAATTGTTGAGAAGCCTAATAAAAGTCTTAGAATTTGCTTAGATCCAATGCATTTAAATAACAACATATGTACCGAGCAATTTCCTATACCCACTGTAGATGAGTTGTCATTGAAGTTACAAGGTAAGTCAATATTTACAGTATTAGACTTGAAAGAGGGTTTTTATCATGTCCCTCTTGACAAGGAAAGTATGAATTACACTGCTTTTATCACACCTTTTGGAAAATTTTGTTTTAAGAGGTTAGCATTTGGTTTAAATATTAGTCCACAAGTATTTCAACGTATAAATGAAAAGATTTTTGGAGATTTAAATATTGGGATATATTTTGATGATCTTATTATTCCAGCATCTGATGAGGAAACACATGATTTAATTTTGTCAAAAGTGTTGCAAAGAGCAAAGAAATTTGGAGTAAAATTTAACAAAAATAAAATTCAATATAAAGTAAGGGAAGTAAAATATGTAGGTCAAATATTTTCAAGAGAAGGGGTAAAACCAGATCCTTCCTATGTTGAAGCCGTCTTAAAAATACAAGATCCGACTAATAAAAAAGAGTTATTAAGAATAATTGGTATGGTTAATTACCTAACTAAATACATTCCAAATTTGTCTCAGTTGTTAACTCCTTTAAGAGAGCTAACTAAAATTAATATACCTTGGTCTTGGACTACAGAACATAAAACAGCCTTGAATGATGTAAAATGCTTAATTACTAAAATTCCTAATTTAAAAATTTTTGATGCAAATTTGCCTATTGAAATACAGTCTGATGCGAGTCAATTTGGAATTGGTGGGTGCCTTTTACAACAGGGACAGCCAGTTGCCTTTTGCTCACGCAGTTTAACTGAAACAGAAAGTCGATATCCACAAATAGATAAAGAGCTTCTGTCAATTTGTTTTTCACTGTCTAAGTTTCATAACTATGTATATGGTAGAAAAATTGTAATAAAAACTGATCATTTACCATTGATCTCAATTTGTAAAAAAGATTTTTATAAAGTTAGTGGTAGACTGCAACGTTTAAAATTAAAACTGCTTAACTATGATTTGGAGGTACAGTATTTACCTGGGAGATATATGTATATAGCAGACTTACTCTCTAGGTCATTCATACAAACCAAGAGTAAAGTTGATACAGAAATGTTGGTAACAGTGCATTCTCTTGAGATAGATTTGCCCATATCTGAAGAGAGATTAAAAGAATTACAGATTGCGACTAAAAATGACCCAAATTTGTCTTCAGTTAAAAACTTTCTAAGCAATGGCTGGCCACAAAATTCTCAAAATTTTAATTCTGAATTAAAAACATTTTTTAAAATTCAAAATGATTTATATGAAAAAAATAACTTAATATTTTATGATGACAGACTAGTGGTTCCCAAAAGTTTACAAAGCCTTATGCTCTCTAAATTACATATTGCACACTTGGGAATGGAAAAAACTAAGTCAAGAGCCAGGAAAATTTTCTACTGGTTAGGTATGACCTCAGATATTGAAAATTATATTTCAAAATGTAATACTTGTCTAAAATTTTCACGTAAACCAACAAAAGAACCTTTAATTCCACATGATAGGCCTAACATACCTTTTTATAAAGTTGGATGTGATATTTTAACTTTTGGTGGTATAGATTATTTGGTACTAGTGGATTACTACACGAATTGGATTGAGCTAAAAAAGTTAGAGTCAAAAACCTCTGGTGATGTGATTAATAAATTAAAACAGATATTTTCAACTTTTGGTATACCTATGATGTTGATTGCTGACAATATGCCATTTAACAGTGCCGAATGTCACAGTTTTGCTAAAGACTGGGAATTTAAAATTCAAACATCAAGTCCGCTATATCCAAAATCTAATGGTCTTGCAGAAAGGGCAGTAGGTATATGTAAAAATATTTTGAGAAAAAGTCTAGAAGCAAATACAGACGTTTTTAAGGCGTTACTAGAATATAGGAATACTCCTTTAGCAGGGTGCAATATTTCACCTGCAGAATTGATTTTTAAGAAACAGTTGCGTAGTGTCCTTCCCCTTTCAGGTAAACATTTGGAACCATCCTTGAATAATGAATCACAGAAACTAACCGAAAAAAGGAACAGGGATAAGATTCATTACGATCAAAATTCGAAAGGTAGGTCAGAGTTTAAGGTAGGTGATAGTGTAATAATCAGGTTAGAAAAAGAAAAACGTTGGATACCAGGGGAAATAGTAGGGAAATGTGATACTCCTAGGTCATATATGGTTCGGGATAACTTTGGCAGAGTAAAGAGACGAAATACTTCATTTTTAAGACAATCACCAAATGAATGTCCTCCCATTCAGAAAGAAGATAATATGTTTCCATTCATTAGGTCTGAACCTAGCTCCTCACAAACAAAGTTAAATATTAATAACTTTAAACCTGAGATTTGTTCAAACGAACCAACTGTTTCAACCAAAATTGTAGCTAGTAACTCAAATTGTAATAGTAACTTGAATTTAGGTAATAGTGAGACAGTTACAACAAGGTCTGGTAGAGCTGTTGTTAAACCAGCTAGGTATAAAGATTAGTTATAAGTTAGACATAATATTTTGTAGATGTATTCCTAGAGTATAGTCAGAATAGTTGTTTTTGTTAGTTTTTTTTTTTAAGAAATGTAAAGGGGGAGATGTCTCATATGTCCTTAGAACTTATTTATGTTCTAAGACTATGACAACCACCATGGCCAACTTCAGGTAACGGCAACATAACCCTCTCTTGAGGAACATGTAACTGTAACATGTGACATAAAGTAAAATACTAAAATATTAAAAGGTATATTATTTCAAGAACATTAAATATAAGACAGGGAAAGAGTGTTGTTAATATTGGGGTTCCCCAGGGCTCTGTTCTGGGACCCATTCTCTTTCTAATTTATATTAATGACCTTACGAGCATTAACACAAATGCAAAGTACACACTCTTCGCCGATGACACCACAGTGTCTTTTACAACTGATACACTTGGGGGGTCGCTTGAGGGTTCTATGTCTGCACAGTCAGTGACCAATGAATGGTTTTGCGTAAACCGATTACTGCTCAATGCAGCAAAAACCAACAGAGTTGTTTTTTCTCTCAGAGACACACAGAATGTAAATGATGGTATGAGCAGTGTCAGATTTCTGGGTGTATTATTAGATCCCAAGCTTCAATGGGGTGAACATATCAACAGTCTAAGTAAAAAGCTAGCAAAAAATCTGTTTGTACTCAGGAATCTGGCATCTAATGTTTCACATAAAGTCTTAATAACAGTGTACCATGCAATTTTTCAGTCTCATCTAGCCTATGCCATTTTAGTCTGGGGTCATTCAGCAGAAATGTTGACAGTCTTTGGTTGGCAGCGTAAGGCAGTTAGAGTTCTTGCTGGTCTTTGGTATAGGGATGATTGTAGGCAAGCATATCCCTAATAGCACAAGGACGTCCATTGGACGTCCTTCACGGACTTTAGGGACGTCCATTGGACGTCCGTTTTCGTCCGAGGAACGTCCTTTATACGTCCTATTTTGGTCCAAATGTCGCGCTACCGAACGTCCATTGGACGTCCATCTAAGGTCCGAGGGGACGTATATTGGACCTTAATCGGACGTAATTTGGACCTTGATCGGACGTCCTAGGGGACGTAAATTGGACCTTAATCGGACGTAAATTGGACCTTAATCGGACGTAAATTGGACCTTAATCGGACATAAATTGGACCTTAATCGGACGTAAATTGGACCTTAATCGGACGTAAATTGGACCTTAATAGGACGTAAATTGGACCTTAATGGGACGTAAATGGGACCTTAATCGGACGTAAATTGGACCTTAACCGGACGTAAATTGGACTTTAATAGGACGTAAATTGGACCTTAATCGGACGTAAATGGGACCTTAATCGGACGTAAATTGGACCTTAATCGGACGTAAATTGGACCTTAATCGGACGTAAATTGGACCTTAATCGGACGTAAATTGGACCTTAATAGGACGTAAATTGGACCTTAATCGGACGTAAATGGGACCTTAATCGGACGTAAATTGGACCTTAATCGGAAGTAAATTGGACCTTAACCGGACGTTCTAGGGGACGTGAATTGGACCTTAACAGGACGTCCAATTTTGGTCCAAATGCCACGTTACCAAACGCCCAATGGAGGTCCACTTAACATCCGAAGGGACGTTCGGTGGACGTCAATTGGACCTTCATAGGACGTCCCAGTTTGGTCCAATGTCTTGCTGCCAAACATCCATCTAATGTCGTGGGAAATAAAAAATATATTTTTTAAGGAACTTATATTACATCTTATATTAAATTACAATTATTGGATATTACATTATTTACATTAAATTACAATACACTTCTCCAAGAAATTAACGCACCACCTTAAATATGGGGTATTTTTTATGTCTCGTATTTCCTAAACCTGTTGTTTCATCTAAGTGATTTTTTTATAATATTATAGCCTAGGCTATAGGTTACCTCCTTAAGCTTGTCATGCACAGGGAGCTATGCTGTAATATATGTACATTATATCATATCGCTCTCTATAGTAATGAGTGAGCCTGCAGACAGAAAACAAATGGTTCCATATGTGCAGGCTCACTCATTACTATAGAGTGCGATGTGATATAATATATATTACAGTATAGCTCCCCGTGCATGACAAGCATAAGGAGGTACTTAACCTATAGCCTAGGGCCTAGGCTAGAATATTATAAAAAAATCCCTTAGATGCAACAACAGGTTTAGGAAATTCGAGACATCAAAAATGCCCAATTTTTAAGGTGGTGCGTAATCGGCTGTATATACAGGGTGTAACAAAAATACACGTCATAAATTAAATCACATATTCTGGGACCAAAAATAGTTTGAATGAACCTAACTTACCTTAGTACAAATATGCACATAAAAAAAGTTACAGCCCTTTGAAATTACAAAATGAAAATCGATTTTTTCGATTATATCGAAAACTATTAGCGATTTTTTATTGAAAATGGACATGTGGCAGTATTATGGCAGGAATATCTTAAAGAAAAATTATGGTGAAATTTGTGCACCCCATAAAAATTTTATGGGGGTTTTGATCCCTTAGATCCTCCCAAACTTTTGTGTATGTTCCAATTCAATTTTATTATTGTGGTACCATTAGTTAAATTCAATATTTTTGTTTCTTAGTATTTTTCAGATAAGGCAGTTTTTATCGAGTTGCGACTTCTTTTTTAACATGTCTACATAAAAATTTTATGGGGGTTTTGTTCCTTTAAACCCCCCAAATGTTTGTGTACGTTCCAATTAAACTATTACTGAGGTACCATTAGTTAAACAGAATGTTTTTAAAACTTTTTTGCCTCTTTGTATTTTTTCGATAAGGCACATTTTATCGAGATCTGGCTTCTTTTTTAATATGGTTCAAAATATCCCTAAAAATGTAAAGCATAAATAAGTCTGCATATTATTACCAAGTCTCCATAATCGTACTTAACCATATACAAATATGTGGTGGATTTGACAAATATTCAAAATATTTCGATAAAAATTGACTTTTCGAAAAAGCAATAAGAGGCAAAAAAGTTTTTAAAACGTTGTGTTTAAATGGTACTACAATAATAATTAAATTGAAACGTGCACAAAAGTTTGGGGGGGTTTAAAGGAACAAAACCCCCATAAAATTTTTATGGGGTGTCCAAATTTTACTATAGTTTTTTCGTAAGATACTGCTGCCATAATAATGCCACATGTCCATTTTCAATAAAAAATCTCTAATAGTTTTCGATATATTGGAAAAAATCACTTCATCTTGTAACTTCAAATGAATGATAAAGGCACAGAGACTTAGATGGCGAGGTCACATTGAAAGGATGCCAAACACGAGGACTCCAAAAATGGTACTAAACTACACTACAGCTTCAAGAAAGAGAAGAGGAAGGCCGAAAAATAGATGGAAGCAAGAGGTCGAAAAAGATTTGGAAAGAATGGTGCTACAGGGTCAGAAAAGAAAAATGAATAACAGGAAGGAATGGAGAAAAATCACATATCAAGCCAGAGAAGATCTCAGTACATAAAGAAACGTGAAAATGAAGAAAAAAACAAACTTTTCAAGCCATGGGCCTCTAAGACCCTTGGTGCTATTATATATATATAACTTCAAAGGGCTGTAACTTTTCTTGTGTGCACATTTGTACTAAGGTAAGTTAGGTCCAATCAAACTATTTTTGGTCCCAGAATATGTGATTAAATTTATGACCTGTATTTTTGTTACACCCTGTATATATCTACATACTTCGTCTAATTTACTAACTGTTGCGCGTCATCCGCGTCGTAGCCTGTGAGGTTGCATGATACCAACACGAAATATTTAGGCGGTAGGTGTGTTCTTTTTTAGAATCACTTTGCCGAGTACACTGGAATTACAGCCACTAGACATATTTTATTATATACGCGTAGAAATAATATTTGAAGATTTCTATTAATGTTAACCTAAAGAAATACACAATAATATGTTTCATTTAATTTGTATAAATGGATTATAAAGCGTTTTTATGAAGCAGATTTGTTCGGATCACACTGTAACTGTAATCGAACGAAGGTGACATTTTAGAATAAATTGGTAACATTTATTTGACAGTTACGGTGATGACACTTCATATTTGTTTATATTCTTTACTATAAGTATCTGTTTTATTTATTATATTTACTGTTTTTATTATTTACTTTACTATTAAAAGATCCTCTACTATAAAAATATAAATTTCACCTAATTTTATAACGACTTGGAATAATCGAGGTATCTGACAACTTTTTTAGTTGTTATTGTAGACATACTTATACAAAGAAACCTACCGGCTTTTTGCCAAGAGTTCGGAGCCGTTTTTTAATTATTAACAATGCAGTGCAAAAACTCTTGCACTGCAAATCTTAAAAGATTATAACTTAATTCTTGTTCTCTATTTCTTAAGTTTTTACTTATTTACATTGAATATTAATTTGTTTTGTTGTATAATCCACGTTTACAATAATTATGTGACATATTTGATTTAAAATGGATTCAGGATCTTTTTATACTTTGGCAACTATGTCAACTTAGATCTCTGGCGTAGATAATGACGTGCAACAGTAAGTAAATTAGATGGACTGTAGGTTATATTTGGTTCTTGGGACATCAAAGTATATTTTTTAGACATTCTTAGTCACTGATGTGACATACCTCTGATTTGTTTTTTCATGAGTTTTGTAAGAGAGACTAAAAACTTTTTTTATAGTCACCTCCTGTTTTCATATATTTTTTGACATGTTTTGTAGTAAATTCAACTATCTATTTACTACAAAACATGTGAAAGCAGATGATCCTAAAAATGGTTTTTCGTCTCCTACAAAATTCATGAAAAAGCAGATAGGAGAATTATTGTACATTACAATTCTCTGATGTTTGGGAAAAAGGGCTTAAGTCAGAATTGCACATCGATAATGTTTTGATGATTTCTACAGTACTGTAGTAGATTCTACTGTACATACAGTTTACATCTACAACAGTTTTTTTCTGGTCCAGAAATCATCAAAACATTATCAATGTGCAATTCTGACTTAAGTCCTTTTTGCCAAATATAAAAAAACAATCTGGTCATAACTGACCAATGAGCAATTTTAATTTAACCTAAATTACTACTGTTTCTTAAAATGAAGAGCTTACCCCATAGCGTCTCTTATCTAATCTAACAAGATCGTGCACTATTCTAACATACACAGGCACAGCACACAAGCACTATGCTCCGTTTTTCACTATCACCTATCACTCAAACTAGTTCAAAAGGATTTGTCCTCTTCAATCTTCTAGTTTGCCCAGTAGTATCGAGGAGCTGGATTTCCTCGATATTCTTGAACTCATGAAGTTGATGCTCGTGACCCTGCTATCTTCTTGATATTTGTTGATAATGTAATAACTTATTATGCATGGACAATGTGGACTTTCTTCCAACTAGCCAATACACTTTTTATATCTCTCTTTTGCCTTTCATAGCCGCAAGGCTATACATTTCCTTCTTGGTTTTTTTTTGTAGGCCACTTTCAGCTGATTCTAAAAAAAATTAAAATGAACGGTAATTTTTCTATTCTTTACAATTAAAAATCAAAAGAAATAGGTACCTATTTACAGGTAATAATATGCATGTATAAATTATTCGTTTCATAAAGAATAAAGAAAATTGAAAACGGATTTTATAATACTTACAAAATTGTTTAAACAAGAGATCTAGCCAGTGCCCAGAGCAAAAACTAGCAGACAGTACAGCAAAAAAGCCACTAATTTCCATTTCCCACACCCCCTTATCGATGCATTTTTTTCCAATCAAAATTTTTACTTTTTTACTAAATTTTTAGGTTATCGGTTATGTTATGAAAATGAAATGTGATGACCAATGACCACGAGACGCTACATAGATACTCGCGCGGCAAATTTGAAAATGAACGCAAATTGAACAGTACAACAACAATAAATGGCCTCTCTTAAAATCTTGTAATGGAAAATTTTACCCCTCCAGGAAGACATTGTACTATGTTCATAGAATATCTTGTGGTAACTTTCCACCCATAATTTAATCAGATAGATGTTCACGGAATAGAACGGTAGTACCTACATTCCTGGAATGTTTTGTGTTGTTAGGATTAAACTTTTATTTTATTTATTCTTGAATATTTCCTATTGTTAAACATTGTAACCAATAATTTACAAATAAGATTTTCATTACATTACATAAAATCAAAAACATTTTTTGGATATTAAGGTGGTATGACACAATGTTAAAATTTATATAGTTTTTAGGTACAGTTACCGTCACTATTTCAAAACCAATCTTCAACTTAGGGGTATGTACGTGAACTGTAGACTTTCTATTTTAATAGTATCTAGTTAAAATTTCCAAAGAAAGCAGTATATTTTTTTATAACTGTACATAAAGGAGTCCATGTCATAACTTACTTAGTAACTTGCTATAAAAATTCGTTTTGCATAATAATTTTTGAACTTAAGTGGAAAATAACTACCAGAAACGATTAACTATGCAAAAAGCTTTATTTTAAACAAAATTTCATTGTCCATACTGCCATAATTTTTAAATTAACTGTACCTAAAAGTAAAAATTTTAGTTAAAAGCTGCAATCTGGGGATTTTGTTGAAATTACAGCAATAAGTTGGCATTTTTCTAGTGATAAATTAGTTCCGCTGTCACTTAATAGATGAGAAGATGAGCAGGGTTGCCAATTTAGTAGATTTTCTACTAGATCTAGTAGAATTTCTTGTGATTTAGTGGGAAAATTTTAAATCTAGTAGATTTTAGAATCTGGTAGAAAATTTAGTAGATTATAGTAGGATTTGGTTGTAAGTAAAGGAATCTTTTATTTTGACAAATGACAATGACATGAATGACATTACATATTTTTATTTTTGTAAATTTGTAAAAAATAACTTCTAAAATGTGCTAAAATTCTATTAGTTACCTGTAATATAGATAAAAAGTAAAATAAGATCATGGAAAAGAGTAAAACGTTGAATTTAATTAGTATTTTGTCATTTAAAGAACAACATAACCCATCATAATACTCATCCTACTGGAAGTGTATTCAGAAATACTCTATTTTAGTTGTTAAATACTTTTGCATATTATGAGTATATAAAATGAGGAATTTTTGGACAATGTATTGTTAGGAAATATCCAGTTCTCAACTACCTAATGAAATGACACCATTGCAGAATCTTCAGACAGCAGTTAAAGTGCTGTTTAATCAATCATAAATTATTGCTTCAATTGTTATTGAAAGAAGGTTTGGTATTCTAAAGAGATTTTTCATATTAATATGTGAAATGAGATGCAATGCAAGATACCTTTTGTTCAAATAGTATCAGCTTTACAAATATTGCAGTTGTTTAGAGAAAACATTGAAATAGTGGCAACTGAGCCTGCGGTTATTTAATCCAACAAGCTATGGCAGTACATTTATACATTTTTAACCAGGAGAAAATCTAGTGCAACTTTTTGTGCGTGTGTGTTTGTTTGTTTTAAAATGTTGCCATTTAAGGCAAATACAGTAAAACCTCCGTTAACCAAAACATTGTTAAACCGAAATGGCTGACAGTTTCAATAATTTTGTCAATAAAAAGTAAATTAAACAAAAAGCAATAAAATTAAGGAAAATGAACATGTTGAGTGTTTTTTTAAAGAAATCTATTTTCTTTTGTGTTTCCCTTTGACAATGATGTTTTGTAGCTACATCTCTCCAATACTATGTAATTTGATAAAATAATAATACAAAAAACAATGTAATTTTTTACTGAAATTTTTGTTATCCAAAATGGCCTAACCCCCAATTATTTCGATTAACGGAGGTTTTACTGTAAATGGTTAATGTTGATAATATATTATTTTTCTTGGACTGCAGTTTGTTAATAAATTTATAAATACATACATGATATTGGTGTTTGATTTGAAATGATTTAAAGTATCATTTAAAGTATGTTATATCACTTTCCGTTAAAAGAACTTCCACAACTAGCAAAAATGTATGAATAAACAAATTGTTTTAAAGGACAAAAAAAATAATAGTAAAGGAATTGGCTTTATGGTGGTTTTTTATAGCACATTTAAATAAACAAATGCTGGTGGTATGCAAATGAAATTGTAATACTTTTAGTTCAAAACTTTATAGATTCTAATACATAAAGTATTAAAATTTAAAAAATAAATAATTAAAGCTTTGTTTTATTGTATTAACATGTTTATATTGTTAATACCATTTATGTTATATATCTGTTGAATTGAACTCCTACTTTTGAATCCAGAATTTTAACAAATCCTAGACTTTTCCACAATGTCTCGTCTCAAGCGTGATATTTGTGAATTCAAATTAATTTACATTGCATCTTAAATGCCTTAGATTGCATATCAACCAAAGGATAACATGGAACAAACACCTCCAAATGAAATGCAGGCAGTTGGATCTCAAGTTCAGACAAATATACTGGCTCCTTGGTAGGACATCCAAATTGTCATTAAATAGCAAATTACTACTATACAAAGCCATGTTGAAATCAATTAGGATGTATGGTATCCATCTCTGGGATTGTGCTAAATTAACACACATTACAACCATACAACAATTTCAATCAAAAGTCCTTAGATTAATTACTGGCGCACCCTGGTATGTCAGTAATCTCACACTGACCTGAATATTCCCTTCGTAATATGAAGAAATACACATAGATGAAATACAGCTACCAACCATGAAAGTCGAACAAGAAACCAAGATAACGAACTGATCAAACATATCTACCAATGGACCGATAATCAGAAGATTCAAGCAAACGTGGCTACAAGATTTAATACAACAGTGAAATAAACCTATAAGACGAAGCATCATTGGATCATCATCCTTCCTTGCTTAAAATTTCATTCAAACTTGCTTAAAACTTTTAAGAAATTGATTGTAAATAAAAGTTCACAAGGAGCAAAAAATATATACAAATGTTATTTTAATTCCGATATACCTACCTTTAGACATTACAAAAGACAGAAACATACCATTGTGGGTTTAGAATTAGAGGAAATCGAAAATATTTTAAGTTAAAAATGAACTTTGTACATATATACTATTTAAAAATTTTTTGCCTAGAACTTATAGTTATCTTTTACATTTTTAATATGTAGAACTTTCCTTTCAGTTAAATACAACTTATTTTGTTATTTTTACCTTATGATATTCTTGTGATATGTGCAATCAAATGAAATTGCCAATGCTTGCAGCATTTTATCAGTTGGGGCACAGATTAACCTGATTAACACAGCATTATGTTATGTTAATCTGTGGTTGGGGTTTATTGAGTGTTAGAAACGAACTTTAATACACTATTTTTACTGGGAACAAGCTATAGTTTTACATTAAAATAAGTTTACAATTCGAAACGCTAAACTAAAAGTAAAATTTTGGATAGTAAACTGTGTTAAGCACAAGAAAGAGACTTTAAAAAAATTAAATGTACAAAATGTATTAGCATTGTTTAAAAAAGGGTAGTTCTTAAATAATGGTATTAGTTAAAATGTAACTTGTTTCTCTTGTTTTCACCACTTTCTCCTAGAGAGGATATATTTTTCTATAGAATAAGTATTTAACATTTTTTTAAATTATTTTTTAGGAATTTCAGTTATGTTGTTCATGTAAATATTTATAAAAATTATTATATTTTAAATAAAAATGGTTTTTGTATATAACAAAATAGCCTGTCATCTGTCATTTCTTCTTCTTTTTCGGCTGTCATCTGTCATTTCTTCTTTTTTTGGGCAGTCATCTGTCATTTTTTTCTTCTTTTTTGGCTGTCATGTGTCATTTGTGAGCAAATAATTTAGTAGAATTTTTGGTAGATTTTATCCTCAATCTAGTAGAATTTGGTAGGTTTTATATATAAATCTAGTAGAAAACGAGGTTCGGTCGTTGGCAACCCTGAAGATGAGTTCACGTGTCATTTAGTAGATGGCAGCAGTGATGTATTAAATGAGACACGGTTAAACACAGTATAGGCACAGCATAGAAAACGCAACAGCAGTGACACACTAGTAGGCGGGAAAAGTTCGCGCACTATTACAGCGCAGATCGTCGGCCATTTTGTGCGTAGTACCAGACAATGTAGAAAATCGACAGTGTTGCCGATTTGTACATAATTATCAGATTTACTTAACTTTTATGACATTCATATTTTTAACATAATTTTATACGTATGCCTGTGGGAATTATGTCAATAATTGGGACATAACACCAAATATTGACGATGAATGGCGATTGTATTGTTAATCTTTTGCATAAATTCCAGAAATTATTCAAAAAGAATCTCTCACGGGTAATAAAGTTGGTGACATCGGCAACACTGATGAACCAACACATCACATCACCACTGAGATGTACTACGCGAAAAACGGCGACCCTGTACTTTTCAACTTCAAAGGCGGCATCAGGGAGTGTCCTTGCTGGTTTCGTTTATTATGCTGTGGTATAGGTAATAGGTATTTAGTCCATTCCGAAGTTGTAGTTTGTTTTGACATTTCCGCAGGGTTGCCAATTTAGTAGATTTTCTACTAGATCTAGTAGAATTTCTTGTGATTTAGTGGGAAAATTTTAAATCTAGTAGATTTTAGAATCTGGTAGAAAATATAGTAGATTTTAGTAGGTTTTGGTTGTAAGAAAGGAATCTTTTATTTTGACAAATGACAATGACATTAAATATTTTTATTTTTGTAAAAAATTATAAAAATAACCTCTAAAATGTGCTAAAATTCTATTTTTGTTACGTTACCTGTAATATATATAAAAAGTAAAAAGATCATGAAAAAGAGTAAAACGTTGAATTTAATTAGTATTTTGTCATTTAAAGAGTAAGATAACCCATAATACTCATCCTACAATATTATGGAAGTGCATTTAGAAAAAGTACTCTATTTTAGGAGTTGTCAAATACTTTTGCATATTATGGATTATGGGCACATAAAATGGGGAATTTATGGACAATGTATTGTTAGGGAATATCCAGTTCTCAACTACCTATTAATGACACCATAGCAGAATCTTCGACAGCAGTTGAAGTGCATTTTAATCAATCATAAATTGCTTCAATTGTTATTGAAAGAAGGTTTGGTATTTTAAAGAGATTTTTCGTATTAATGTGTGAACTGAGATGCAATGCAACATACCTTTTGTTCCAATAATAGCAGCTTTACAAATATTGCAGTTGTTTAGAGAAAACATTGAAATATTGGCAACTAAGCCTGCGGTTATTAATTCAAACAAACTGTGGCAGTACATTTATACATTTTTAACCAGGAGAAAGTCTAGTGCAACTTTTTGTGTAGTGTGTGTTTGTTTGTTTTAAAATGTTGCCATTTAAGGCAAATACAGTAAAACCTCCGTTAACCGAAACCTTTTTAACCAAAACATCGTTTAACCGAAATGGCTCACAGTTTCAATAATTTTGTCAATATAAAGGAAATTAATCAAAAAGCAATAAAATCAAGGAAAATGAACATGTTTAGAGTATTTTTTAAAGAATTCTTCTTCTATTTTCTTTTGTGTTTCCCTTTGACAATGATGTTTTGTAGCTATATCTCTCCAATACTATGTAATCTGATAAAAGAAGAGTACAAAAACAATGTCATTTTTAACTGAAATTCTTGTTATTTAAAACAGCATATCCCCAATTATTTTGGTTAACGGAGGTTTTACTGTAAATGGCTAATGTTGATAATATATTATTTTTCTTGGACTGCAGTTTGTTAATAAATTTATAAATACATAGGTACATGATATTGGTGTTTGATTTGAAGTATCATTTAAAGTATGCTATATCACATTCCGTTAAAAGAACTTCCACAGCTAGCAAAAATGTATGAATAAACAAATTGTTTTAAAGGACAAAAAAATAATAAGTAAAGGAATTGGATTTATGGTGTTTTTTTATAGCACATTTAAATAAACAAATGCTGATGGCATGCAAATGAAAGTGTAATACTTTTGGTCTTAGTTCAAAACTTTATAGATTCTAATGCATAAAGTATTAAAATTTAAAAAATAAATACTTAAACCTTATTTGTTTTATTGTATTAACCTGTTTATATTGTTAATACCATTTATGTTATATATCTGTTGTATTAAACTCCTACTTTTGAATCCAGCATTTTAACAAATTCTAAACTTTTCCACAATGTCTCGTCTCAATAATGATATTTGTGCATTCAAATTAATTTACATTGCATCTTAAATACCTTAGATTGCATATCAACCAAAGGATAACATGGAACAAACACCTCCAAATGAAATGCAGGCAGTTGGATCTCAAGTTCAGACAAATGTACTGGCTCCTTGGTAGGATATCCAAATTGTCATTAAATAACAAATTACTACTATACAAAGCCATGTTGAAATCAATTAGGATGTATGGTATCCATCTCTGGGATTGTGCTAAATTAACACACATCACAACCATACAGAGATTTCAATCAAAAGTCTTTAGACCAATTACTGGCGCACCCTGGTATGTCAGTAATCTCACAATGATCTGAATATTCCCTTCGTAATACATGAAATACAGCGTAAAGTGACCAACCATGAAAGTCGAACAAGAAACCAAGACAACGAACTGATCAAACATATCTACCAATGGACGAATACACAGAAGACTCAAGCGAACGTGGCTACAAGATTTAATAAAACAGTGAAATAAACCTATAAGACGAAGCATCATTGGATGCTCCTCCTTCCTTGCTTAAAATTTCATTCAAACTTACTTAAAACTTTTAAGAAATTGATTGTAAATAAAAGTTCATAAGGAGAAAAAAATATATACAAATGTTATTTTAATTCCGATATACCTACCTTTAAAAACATTACAAAAGACAGCAAACATACCATTGTAGGTTTAGAATTAGAGGAAATTGAAAATATTTTAAGTAGTTGAGTAAATGTTGTTTAAGTAAATGAATTTTGTACAAAATATACGATTTGATATTTTTTGCCTAGAACTTATAGTTGTCTTTTACATGTTTACATATGGATGCCTCAGAAGTCAAACGGTGTAAGTCACATTCTCCCTAAAAATGACTTATGCGATACAACACTTATAATATAATATTATTATTTCCTTGTTTGTATTTATGAATATGTTACCCATATTATAATAGATAGAGACACTTTATTTCATTTTAATAACTACTTATCCTTTCAGTTAAATACAACTTATTTTTACCTATTTCTTCTTGGAGAGGATATTTTTGTGATATCTGCAATCAGATGAAATTGCCAATGCTTGCAGACTTGCAACATTTTATCAATAGGGGTTTATTGAGAGTTAGAAATGAACTGTAATGCACTATTTTTACTGGAAATAAGCTATAATTTTATATTAAAATCAGTTTACAATTCAAAACGTTAAACTAACTTAGTTTTGAAGTAAAATTTTTGATAGTAAACTGTGTTAAGCACAAGAAAGTGACGTTAAAAAAATTAAATGTACAAAATGTATTAGAATTTAAAAAAAAAGGGTAGTTCTTAATCAATGGTATTAGTTAAATCAACTTGTTTCTCTTGTTTTCACCACTTTCTCCTAGAGAGGATATACTTTTCTATTCGCTCCGAGCGTTAACAAAGTGTCAAAGCAAAATCGACCGACCTGCTCATGGTGGCGGTTTTTTGAAATTTTATAAGGACGCTTTGTGTATGTTTAAATGAGACATTTAAAAAAAATGTCGTGTCACGCTAGTGATATTATGTATTAATATAAACAGAAAATAAAAACGCACTATAAATTCTTCACTTTCCAATATTGATTATCAGTTTGATTTTGTATGCATAACCTCACTATCGCAGTTTATGTCAATAAATATTTATTAACGAAAAAGAAAATATTTTGTTGCACTATAAATTACAGTATAAATTAATAACTAATGAATTCTAACAATTGTATTCGGTTATTATCACTACAAAATAAAATATTCAAGTTTAACAAAATAATCCCATAAGACTCAATGTTAAAACGTCCTTACAAAATCTGACAGCGTATCACGTGACTGTACGTAGAGGGGAGACGCACGGAGCCAATAGAATAAGTATTTAACATTTTTTTAATTATTTTTTAGAAGTTTCAATTATGTTGTTTATGTGTGGTTTATGTAAATATAAAAATTATTATATTTTAAATAAACATGGTTTTTGTTGTTTTTAACATATAATAACCTGTCATCTGTCATTTCTTCTTCTTTTTAGCTGTCATCTGTCATTTCTTCTTCTTTTTTGGGCTGTCATATGTCATTTCTTCTTCTTTTTTGGCTGTCAAGTGTCATTTTGTGAGCAAATAATTTAGTAGCATTTTTGGTAGATTTTATCCTCCATCTAGTAGAATTTAGTAGATTTTATACCTAAATCTAGTAGAAAACGACGTTCGGTCGTTGGCAACCCTGCATTTCCGTTTTATTTAACCTAACCTATGTTTTGTTGTTTGGTTGTATACAAGGAGTTATATATTGAAATTGAATTGATTCTTGTTTCATTGAATTATTGAATATAGAGGAGTTGTTCCGAGTTGTATATTGAAATTGAATTGTTTCTTGTTTCATTGAATATAGAGGAGTTGTTCTGTTGCAAGTTGTTCTAGTTTTGTTGTTTTAAAATCTGAGAAAAACTATTTATAGATAATGGTGAACTTAAACAAGAAATGGGCATGCAGTTTGCTGATTACTTAATTGTGTACTCACAACACATAGGTACAGGCATTAGGCAAATACATACCATTTAGAGGATACTTCATTCAAATGGGAGGACTCTGCGATATTGGGCTTCCTTAATAGTTTACCAGACGTAGACATTGTCTTTTTCTTGGTAGAAAATGACACCTGTTTCACCCTTTCTGAATTTTCTCAAGTCTCATATTTGGATCAACGTGAAATTTGTTGGCTTTCACAGCTTTAATTTGATTAATGGCTGTCATTAAAATATCTTCACTGTTGCATTTTTGACCTAATGCAATTACTTACAGTGCTGAGCAGATAGTATCTTATGTAATTTCTATCTATCCCTCGGTTTTTGATTTGTGCGTAGGTGCTGAAGACTCCAGTTCTTCCCAAATATGACTGCTTGGAACTTAATTATTTAGTGTGACTCATGTAATACAAAGGTAGTGAATGTGCTGGCAAATATTTGATTGAATTAAAGATTTGATTGAATTTAATTTAATAAAATAATCAAGGCAAGTACATGAGTAGGAATGGTAGCATATTTTACATAGTATGTAGCTGACAAGATAACGTACATTAACAGTTTCTCTGTAACAGTACATATTTTTGAGTTTGTTTTATTTTTAATTATCCATTTTTTAAATTCATCATTTCCTTCCACACTTTCAGTATCAAATTTATAATTTGTGGCTACAATTAATGGCAGTCAATCAATCAGTCCTTTTTCCTGAAAGCCACAAAAATGTTGACAAAATTAAATCAAAACATATTTACATTACAACAAACCTTTTGTTATCTGAATTAGTCTTTCCACTTGTTTATCTCGAGTGTAGTGTATCAAATTATGCATGCTTTTATCTAGTTGTTTCACCTTTTTCCTTCTAGATATGCATACTTAATAATACTGTGCATACTCTCCAAGTACATATTTGTATTTATTAGTAATTCCTTTCTATAACAGTAGAACCCGGACTTAGTATTCGAACTATAATTTTTACTCAGGTACTCATAAAATTTAACAGTACCAGAATCATTCTCCAGTTGGAAAATTCAACAAATCTTTTTAAAAGTTGTTAACTTCTAAAGTACTTTGTATAAATTTCAAGCACTTATATACATACTTCCATTCTTTTATCAACTACAGAAATTTTTGCTAGATTAGTTTTCCAGGCACAATCAATGTGCCAGGAACAAAATAATCGATTCCCATACAGCACAGGTCATCTTTAAGATATCTTATTTACAACCAAATATGGTCTTAATGTCTTAGGTCTCAATTAAGACTTTTAAAAGATATCTTTAAAACGCCAAATTTAAGATATCTTTAAAACGCCAAATTTAAGATATCTTTTAGACATCATATTTAAGACATTTTTTCTTAAAAATAGGTTATGTTATAATTACGAATTTAAAAGTTAGGTTAGGTTAGTAAAACATTTAAGACAAGAGCTGGTAGCAAAAAGACAAACTCCAAACAAAAGCTTTTTCACATCAGTGACTTCAGTGGTATTTCCCATATGGTTGTATTTGAGGGATATTTAGAAGACTACAGATTTTAATAATGCAGTAAGTTTAGATTTAGATTGTTATATTATTAAAGTAAAAAGTTAACTTTGTTATCAAGAGTAAATGCATGTCTCCTAATTCAACAGCTTACCTTAACAATATGCTCTTAAAAATATATTTTTTAGGTAGGTATCGGAGCTTGTTAAAGTAGGAGGATCAAAAGCCTATAATTTTGTATAGAGTTGGAAAATTAATTATTAGCAATGAGCAAGCTTTAAGTACAGTTGGCTGGGACAGAAAGGCAAACAAAAGTTTTATGATACTAGAATTGCAAATCTGACAATTGGTAAAGCTTATTCTACATGTACATGTAAAATTTTAATAGCAATAAACGTATTTTTAGAACATAATTATTTTTATTAAGAGTTCATTTAAAATATTTCATAAAAAATTAAAAAGAAAGATATCCTAAACACCTTAATAATATACAAAAAAAGACATCTTTAAGATGTAAGGATTTGTAACATCCGTACATCTTTAAGACGTCGTAAAGATATCTTTCCGGAAATACCAGACATCTTTAAGACGTCTAAAACGTCTTTAGTGAGTTATCTTTTAGATTTCTTTAAGATGTCTTTGTGCTATCTGGGTTAGACACAGGCCCTATCACTGCTGTCCATCCGTTATAAAAAGTTTCCATTATATCTCTCATAAACATATCTGTAGTGATATTATTAGGTACCTAGTGCGGTTTTAATACAGTCAAAAAATATTTTAGAAATTGTAGTATTCATTCTATTCGAAATCATGTATGTCACAGCAACGCCTTCACCGAAGTCATCGCTAACCATCAAAGTGGTTAACTCAAAATTATATGGATTAGTTCCATAGGTACCATCAATACAAACAATTTTTTTTGCAAATGTCATGACAGCATAACATTGTACATATATCATTCATAATGATAATGCAGAAATCTGAGCAATCTAAATTATGCTGACTATCCTCAGAGCCTTGAGGTCTGTAGTATAATACACTGGCTACACACTACGTTTTGCCTGAGACCATGTCTGCAGAGACTCATTTGCGCAGGTAAGAGCATAAGAGTAGCAAGACGGTATCACATGTAAGCCTCCAAGCGCCGCCTATACTCTTGTCAACATGCTGAAGATTTTACCTGTGCAGTTTTACTTGAAGTGTGGTCAGAAGTTCAGTCCAGCAAAAGTTTTCAAGGTGGACAGTCGAAATGAGTGATATAGAAGCATCGCTATTCTTAATTGAAGAGTTGTACAAATTTTTGAGCTGGCATGCATTATGGAAGGTGAAAAGTAGAGAATGACTTTAATGATTGAAAAATTAAAAGAGGCAATATTTTATTTTTATATTTTTAGTTCATTCTAAAATAGAGAATTCTTTTAAATCATATAAATTTCTTTTACCATTTTAGTATTTAATTTTCCAATATTGGGGTACTACTGCCAAAAAAAATTTATATACTTATAATAATAGAATATAATAATTAATCAACTTTGTATTTCTGCAAAGTTCTGACACTGTTTTCTTGTGGCATATTTAATGTAGTATTATGTTCATATGGGATTGAGCCACTATTGTAGGTGTAAAGAAAATTGCATTTCTTAATTTACTACTGGTTGGTGTTTCAATTTCCACTCCGGAAGTCTTTCTACTCTCTACAAAAATTTAAGCAGAATTTTGGGCATGGATGCCAAATTTTTGTCGAAATAAAAGATGCTAATCGAATTTCTAACTGTCTAAGAAATTTCCTGCTATTTCTATTGTTGACACTTGACACACATATTTGTTGCATATTTGCGTTTGTGGAATAATCATATCTACCTGAAAAGGTATTTTGTAAGTTTCTATCAATTAAAAACCACGATTAATTTAAAAAATTTCTTTATTCAACTATATCTACGTTCACAATATTTAGAACTTGAATTAAATTCTATAATTAAACTATATTATGAATTACACCATGGCTATTTTGTCATGGTACACTACCTTCATTATTGAAATACCATAAAAAAAGTTTATCCTTAGTTTGCTTGGCGTCTCTGGAAATACTTATATAATGTTATCTCTGCATATCAATGAGATTAAAATCTTCTGTTCTTAAACCATTCCTATTGTCATCGTCTAAGCTTCCAATGGGAGTATAGGTTGAAGCATATTTACTTCTCAAAAAGTTATGGAGTACACAATATGTCATGACAATGATATATACAGTTTTTAGATTTAAATTAATAGTGGTATGGAAAATTCGAAATCTGTTAGCTAAAATACCAAAGGCATTTTCTACAACTCGCCTTGTCCTTGACAGGCGGTAATTGAATATTTTGCGTTCATTTGTTAATTCTCTTTGATTAAACGGTTTTAAGAAATGTGGCGCTAAGGCAAAAGCTTCAACACCAATAAACACATCACTAAGCATTTTATCTGAACCACTGAGGCGATCAAAGACTGGAATTTGTAATGTATTTTCTTTTAATTTGTTGTAAAATATTGTTTGCTCTATAACACCTCCATCACAAATTCTCCCATTCACACCAAATTCGTATATTATGAACTCATAATTAGCATTTACAACTGCCATCAAAACCATACTATGAAATCCTTTATAGTTATAAAAATAGGAACCTTGCCCATTTGGTGGAATACTCTGCACATATTTGCCGTCAACAGCACCGAAGCAATGGGGAAAATTCAATCTTGCTTCAAATTCCTTTGCTATATGTTTCCATTATTCTTGTGGCTTTGGAATCTAACAAAAATATTTTTTTAGGATTTCTCTGACACAGTTTCCAGTACAGAACTGCCACAGGAATCTCCAGTGGAGTTGCAACCGCTCTCACGGACGTCCACAAATCAAGTTACAAAACTGTTACATGACTCTCTATTGGAGTTGCAACCGCAATTGGATAAAAGTGAAATTCGAATAATGCCAGAAATACTATAACCGTCCAAAGTGATAGTGTGAAATTAGAATCAAATGATTATGTATAAATCATATTGATAATAATTATAAATAGTAGCTGTATTTTTTAAATAAACAGATTTGATAAGTTATATTATTTTTCTACAGTTGGTATGTTTTAATAAATATATTTTAAGACTACTGACAGTATTGTTGGTACTTTGGATCTTTTATTTATAGTAGAGGATCCAATATAATGTCGATCTGCACCGATCTGTTTAATAATGGATTAAAATTATTGGATATGTAATTTAGTATGGTAACAATTATAAAAAACAAGGGGTGCCCGATATAATTTTGTTCTGACTATAATTAACATGCATACATACATACATAATCGAAAACCTCTTATACCCGAAGGTGTCGAGGTGTACAAGCTCTCTTAAATTTTTTTCTACAAATGTACACCACTCTTTTCTGTCTCTAGCTAGTTCCTTCGGCTCACTCTATGTCTTCCCTCTTTCTTTGAGAATCTTGCTTATGCTATTGTTCCATGTTTTTCTTGGTCGTCCTGTACAGTGTATGCCAGTAGTAGTCTCATTTACGCATTCAGTATTATTTTCTGTCATCCATGGTTGAAATTTAGCGTATTCCTTGTCATAGATACGTTTATTTGGTAATAGATTCTCAGTCGCTTTATTGGCTTTTTTTTCAGAAATATCGAATTTCTCTTGCATTCTGACTTTTTTGACAATTTCACATAGAAAAACTTTGTTTATGTTAATACCAAATTGCTAACCAACATCACTTTTCTAGCAACGGTACTAAATACCTGCTGCGATACAGTATTTCTTCTAATTTATTATATTATAAAATTAAAACTTTAACTGACGCAATGAACCGCTATGACACAAAATTTTATATTCACCACGTGCATAATTATGTAATTTATAAGCTTGTCGCCCTTAGGGTATAAACATCTATTTAATGCCCTTGATACATAAATAACTATTTAATATATAAAAAAAGTAATTTTTTAATTATTCATTAATTATAGTCAAAACAAAATTATATCAGGCACCCTTTTTTTTATAATTTGTAAACATACTAAATTACATATCAAATAATTTTAATCCATTAAACAGACCATTAAAAGGCTATTAGATTAAATTAGAGGAATTAGGGATGGTGCCAAAAGAATGTGCAGATAAAATTCGATTACGAAAACGTCAAAAATTACAGAAAATTGGATGCATATGCAGTAGTCATATAATATTAAAAGTAAATAATGTCACAAATGAGGTTTCTATGACATATTTCAAAACACATTATTATGGCGTGTTTTGGGCATGATATAGTGTTGAAACATATAGACCATTAGCACTAAAAACATAGGAATAAATCGACTTTTAAATACAGCACCTAGAGACTTTAAACTTTTCGTGTCTAGAGACTTGTGTCTAGAAAGGTGTCTATGGTCACGTCACCTTCTGGATGCACTACCTGGTGCCCAAGATCACTGCTAAGGCATGTTGTCTTCTGGAGTGTGGAGGATTTTTGAGCACCGGGGGTCATTTCCACCCATTTTTCTATAGTATACCTTTTTTCTGACACCATCCTAAACACAATACAAAAAGTTGCAAATCTCTAGGTGCTGTATTTAAAAATCGATTTATTTTGTGCTAAATGCCCTGCTCTAATATTCGCATTTGGAATTACTGCTAATAATATAATAAATCCCTTTTAATGCACCAATTTAAATAAGACTCCTATTATCATTATAACAAACATCACAAATTTTAAAAAAACAAAGCTAGAACAACCTTGGACAGTTTAAAAGTCTCTCTATATTCAGTAAATAAATAAAACAAAAAACAATTCACAAGTAAGTGTAAAGGCAAAAATTATTATTTTATGATACCAATGTATGATACACATATTATAGGTTAAGTCAGAAGGGAAATGTCAAAACAAAACTACAACTTCGGAATGGACTAAATACCTATTAGACAATCCAGTGACCTCTGGTTGGCACACAAACTAACGAAGAGGTTATGTTTGTATCTATTTTTCAATGATTTTTCATTGTTTATCGTCGTATTTTGTCTATTTTGGATCAGTGGTCGCGTTCACCGGGATTAATCCGTTTATGCTTGGTATAAGTGCTTAATCTAAGTTCTTATTCAGCGCTTGATGGGTTGGTGAACGACGATTTTTTCCAGCGACCAGCGATGTGAAGTTGAATTGTTATTTGTCTTGTCACTTGTCTGTCAGTCAGTAGACAACATATTGAATATTGGTTAAGTTTTGTATCAAAATAAATCAAATATGGAAAATTTTATTGAAGAAGTTTTTTTTGGCGATGATGAAATTATTCCGGCGGTTATAAATGAAGTGATTGATTTGGCACAACCGCCTCAAAATATAATACCTGAGGAGAGACAACAAGTCACAAGGAATGAACAATATTATGAATATACGATTCCCCGATATACTAATGATGCTTTTAGGGAACATTTTCGTATGTCCAGAGTAACTTTTGAGGTAATTTTTGTGTATAAACTTTTGCTAAGGTTTTGCTTAAAGTTTTCCTATTTGTAGAGGCTGTTTAATTGTATTAGAGCTGTTCATCATATAGAAGATAGGCTAGTACCATTAGAAAAAAAATTATTATTTACTGTGTGGGTAATAAGCAAACCAGAAAGTTTTTTGGCGGCTGGAGACCGATTTGGTTTGGCAAAAAGTTCAGCTCATAAAATTTTTTACCAAATAGTTGATGAACTTGGGCAAATTACTAACCAGTATATTAGATGGCCTAATATGCAGAAAATTCAGCAAACTGCAAATGTAAGTAAATTATAATATAACTTATTACGATATCAATAACATCTTGTAAATTGTAGGTCTTTGAGTTACGCTCTCGTGGAATCCCAGGAGTTGTTGGTGCTATAGATGGTTGCCACATACCCATAAAGCAACCTGTAAGAAATGCTAATGATTTTTATAATAGAAAGGGGTTTCATTCTATAATAATTCAAGGTAGGTTTCATTTCCAAACACTTACATTATAATTAAAATATGTATTTTTAGGGGTATGTGATGAAAATGGAGTATTTATTGATGTTAATATTGGGAGGCCTGGAAGGATGCATGATGCTCGTGTGTTTCGATTAAGCGAGATATATGAGTACTTAACAAGAGAAAATTCAATTTTGCCAGCCAATTTACATTTGATTGCAGATTCCGCATATCCTCTCCTCTTAAACTTGATGAAACCATTTCAAGACAACGGTCATTTGCCTGAAGAGCATGTGGTGTACAACACAAAATTGTCCAGCATCAGGTCAACTATAGAAAGGGCATTTGGCCTATTAAAATGTAAATTTCGACGTCTGAAATATCTAGATGTTAATAATAGTCAAATAGCAAGTCGCATTGTACTTGCTGCTTGTGTTTTACACAACTTTATATTATTACAAGGCAATGCAGCACTTGATGAGTATGATATCGTCAATGCTGCACCAAATGAAAATATGATTGAAGGCGTTCATGAAAATGATTTGTTGGTTAATGATGCATCAAATAAGAGAAGAGAGATAGTGCAAATATGTAACAGAGAAAATAATTGAAATTATACTAAAGTCACAATAAGATGCACTAGAAAAAACAAACTAAGACATGTTGAATGTTACAATAAACTTTGTAGATCGTGATTTACAATGTATATACATTACAATTACATTTTAAATCATGATTTGGGAGTGCTTCTTGTAACATTCAATGTGTCTTGGTTTGTTTATTTCTAGTGCATCTTTATTGTGATTGTAGTATAATTATAAATTACAAAAATTTGTTTTAATAGTCCTCATATTGATTTTCATGTCTGCATTGAACATGCCCTAACCATCTAGGTATACCTATACTTTCTCATTTTGACATCAATTTTGCCACCCTTAGACTTCTCCTAATATACTCACTTCTAATTTTATCTATTCTTCTCATTCAACTTATCCTTGTAAGCACTCCATTTCTTCCACATACATTCGCTGTTCTTTCATTTAGTTGTTCTACGCCCAATATCATAGCTAGTCTTACAACAGTTTTATTGAATTTTTATCGTCATACAGCACTCCATAATTCATTAATATTTTTTGTATTTAGACAACGGCATTAGATTTGGATGTCAAAACGTTAATAAAATCATTTTTTTAGTAAAATTGTTGCTTATTTTCCCATTAAAAATAGTTAATTACAAAAATGCCACAAGAAAATAGCTTCAGAACAACATCAAACCTTTTTATTCAAGAGTTTGCCTCCACTGTTAAAATCTTTGTTCCACTAAATTATATATTTTACTTACATTTGCAGTTTGCTGAATTTTCTGCATATTAGGCCATCTAATATATTGGTTAGTGATTTGTCCAAGTTCATCAACATTTGGTTAAAAATTTAGTGAGCTGAACTTTTTGCCAAACCAAATCGGGTTCCAGCAGCCACAAAAACTTTCTGGTTTGCTTAATAACCAAACAGTAAATAATAATTTTTTTCTAATGTTATTACCCTATATTCTATGTCTATGTGATGAACACCTCTAATACAATAATTAAACAGCCTCTACAAATAAATATATATTTTTAGGAAAACCTTATAAAATTTATACACAAAAATTACCTCAAAAGTTACTGTGGACATGTTCCTGAAATGCATCATTCGTATATCGAGGAATCGTGTATTCATAATATTGTTAATTTCTTGTCTTTCCTCAGGTATTATATTTTGAGGCGGTTGTGCCAAATCAATCACTGCATTTATAACCAGTGGAATAATTTCATCATTGATGACTTTCACTTGAAATTTATCAGTTTCTCCTACAGCTGTTGTAACACTAAAAGTCCACACCCTTAGAACCTCCTGAGCATTTGTTTCTTTATTTCATCTGTTGTTGATATGCACTGAATAAATGTAAACCGATATTTCTGTTTCTTCACTTGTTCATCTATACCTGACTCTCTCCCATATTATGGTGGGACTAAGTAGATTTTGCATTGTTGAACATATCCTTTATTTTTATAGACAGGTAATAATATATCTTGTTTTTTAGTATATAGTGTGTAAGATTTCACATTTTATAGTATGTATGTAGTATGCCACATTTTATAAACTTTTTGATATTGATTTTATATTTTAACTGTTAATGGGGTTATCCCGTTTATTAAATAAATAAATAAAAAATATATACTGTGTCTCAATTTGTCCCACTTCCATAATTCTATTAAACAAACCTGTCAGACATCTTGCTGCTCTCATAACATTGGCCAGAATTCCCAGGGATATGATCTGATTTAATACAACATACAACAATTGAATGATAGCGAAACTCATAATGAATGGAGTAATAGAATAAAACTGAATGCAGAAACTATAAACCATAATATGCAGATAAGTGTAAAAGAGAAATGGGAATCAATTAAACTTGCCGTACATCAAAATGCTCAGGAAATCTTAGGATATCAAGAAGAAGAACGAAAAGAGTGGATAAGTGAAAATACCTGGCAACTTATTAGAAAAAGAAAGGACCTCAAAGCCACATTAAATAGAGCACAAAGAAGTGACGACAAAATTAAAATAGCCCAAGAATATGAAGCTGCGAACAAACAGGTAAAAAATAGTGCTAGAGGAGACAAGAGAAAATGGGCTGAGGGAATGGCTCGAGCAGTAGCAACAAATAACCAAAGAGAATTATATAGAAACACCAGGCGTTTGGCAAACATTAACACAAACAATAACAAACCACTAAAAGACAAAAGAGGGCAAGTTCTCACAACAACAGAAGAACAGACCCATAGATGGCAAGAGTATTACCAAGAACTCACAGCAGAGCAAGAAAACGAACCGTTTTCGCAAGAAGACCATGGAGCAGGACCAATTGAAAACTGTTTAAAAATAAATGCAGAGAGCCCAACGAAGAAAGAATTATGTGAAGCAATCCGTCACCTGAGGAATAACAAAGCAGCAGGAATTGACGGTATCCCATCCGAATTGTGGAAAGCTGACATTGAGGGAACGGTGGAGTTACTGGCACCATTGCTGAGGAAGGACAACTCGGATATAACAAAGAAAGCTCTAAAATGGACAGTAGCAGGACGAAGAAAGCAAGGACGACCTGGAGAAGAACAATTGAAGCTGACTACAAAGGTATGAGAAACAGCTGGGGGAGAGGTAGCAGCTATGGCCAGAGACAGAGTCCAATGGAGAAGCTTCGTGGATGCCCTATGCTCCTTTACAGAGTAACAGGAAATAAGTAAGTAAGAACTACAAAGAATTAGGAGTAGGAGAACATGTCACCAATGAACAGATAAGAGAAATAATGAAGTCTGCAAGTAGATCAATGTGCCGACAGAGAGGAATGGTGAACGGTTAAAAAACCAGAACGGAAGACAGATAATGTTGTAAAGCGATAGTAGATATAGAAAATATTTGTCATAATTTATTTTTGTGAATCTAGAATAAGATTTGATGATTTTCAAGATTAACTAGCAAATATAATGAGAGACATGTTTCAGTTGTGCAACAGCAAATACTTTAAATAAACCAAAAATGTTCAATATTCCATTTTAATATTTATTTTAAATCTAAAAGAATACAGACAAAAGTTGAATCTAATCTATATATACAAAATATATGCCTAACCTACATACTGTATACATATACAGTATGGTGCAAATGAAAGGAATAAATTCGTTATTTCGTAAACCGGCGACATTAAGGAAAAATTCCGAAACAGGTCAATTTTTATTTTTAGATTATGATATTTTAGCATATATATATAATATGCGTGATGTCATATATCTGGGCGTGATGACGTAATCGATAATTTTTTTAAATGAGAATAAGGGTTGTGCGCCAGCTCATTTGAAAGGTTATTCAATTCTCTATTCAGTAATGTAAACATTAACAATTATTTATACAGGGAGTCCGAAAACAATTTTTGAAATTAAATTAATTGACAAAAAAAGAAGAATGTATGTAATTTATTTAATAGAAAATACTTTTTACTATTATCAGAAAACAGAAAAAAATGTTTGAAAAATAAACATTGCTTTTCGCTTAAATTTAATGTTCAAGCTAGCTCCCGCAAAGCACCTGCTTTTTGGAAGTTTTAACAATTAATTTAAGCGAAAAGCAATGTTATTTTTCGAAAAAACATTTTTTTCCTGTTTTCTGACAGTAGTAAATGTATTTTGAATTAAATAAATTACATACATTCTCCTTTTTTTGTTAATTAATTTAATATAAAAATTGTTTTTGGACACCCTGTATAAATACCGATGTTAACGTTTATATTACTGAATAGAGAATTGAATAACCTTTCAAATGAGCTAGCACACGACCCCTATTCTCATTTAAAAAAATCATCGATTACCTCACCACGCCCAGATGAATGAAGTCACTTGTGTGAAATATATGCCAAAATATCATAATTTAAAAATAAAAATCGATCTGTTTCTGGATTTTTCCGTAAAGTCGCCGGTTTACGAAATAATGAATTTATTCCTTTCATTTGCACCATACCATATATATAGTGATGAGCGCCCTAATAACTGGCAAAGTAGCTCAAAAGATGGAAAACATAATACATTGTGAAACAAAAAGAGATGAAACTAGTTGAGGTAAAAATTATCATTATAAACATATAAATTAACATTACATTACATAGTTTCGCACCTTTAGACGTACCAGAGGAGTATGATAACTGTCACTGTGACAGTAGAATTTTATAAAATACTCATGTCAGACGACTAAAGGTGGTAAATTAGGTAATGTAATGTTAATTTATACATTTATAACGATAATTTCCACCTCCACTAAATTCATCTCTTTTTGTTTCGCAATGTATTATGTTTTCCATCTTTTAAGCTATTTTGCCAGTTATTAGCACACTCATCACTGTATACCTAATCTATATATCTAAATATTATATACCTAATCTGAACATACAAAGATGAAACTTAATCTAAACTATATACATATATATTAATTTTTGTTTTCTTTCAAATTTAAATACCTCTCCATTAAATTATTTCGTTTGATTTGAACATCCTTTATTTCATCCAAAGTTTGTGCGATGCGTTCCAATAGAGCTAATCTTCTGTCATCGTGATCCATCATCACAGTTCTGTACTGCGCTAAGGACTTTCCTGTTAATGGTATACTTGTCTCTTCAGCAGGTGTATGGTTCTGCTCAGGCTGTGGTTCTGATTTGCTTGTACCAGGCTGTGGTTCTCTTCTGCTTGTACCGGGCTGTGAGTCTGCATTAACAGAGGTAGTTGGGAGTATATTTTCTTTATCTTCAGATAATTCACTTGTGACTGCCATTCTCATTGAGGATATAACCTCATCAGTATTTATAGTTTTGTCCTCTTCGAAAATGACATCCATAGCTTCAAAATACTCCCACGAAACTCTACCTTGCCCTGTTTTGCTTTTCTTCGCATTATCCTTGACAACTTTGAAATGGCTTTTCATGTTTCTGAATTTCTTGTCAAGGATATCTTCAGACACATGGTAACCATGATCAAGGAAAACATTTTTTATGCCTACCCATAAATTTTTCTTTTTCATCCTGGGGTCTCTAAAGAGACCCTTTTTGTCGTTGTAGGCAGAGAGCAACAGCTTGGTTGTCCGCGGTGTCCACGAAAATTGTTCACTTTGTTTCTCCCCTTCCTTTTCATTGTCTAATAAGGAGACCTCTATGGACATGGCATTTTCAGTTATATATTGTTGAAAATATTCTGCATCTAAAAGAAAGTAAAAGTATAAATTAATTCACTAATTAAAGTTATACACTTGATTGATAAATATAGGGGTAGAAATCTGTATATTTATCAATCAACCGTTATACTTTACTAAAATTTTATTTTTCAATAAGACTTTTGTGATTGATGGTATACAGCAAGCAACAGGAAAATAGCATATTGTACAACAAGAGAGAAAAGGGACATATTTCTCACGAGCGCAGAAGTTTGTTGGCACGAGGCGAGTGCCGCAAATCAAGCAAGAGAGAAATATGTCATTTTCTCTCATGTTGTACACTGTACTTTTTCTATGGATGCGTTTTTGTCAACAGTTCAAACTTCAAAATTAAATTATTTAGGTGCTTTTAGATATACGCTGATGACACAGTATTAATAGCAGAAACCCCGGAAGATCTCCAAACACTGATAAACAGAATAGTAGAGTGCAGCGAAAAGTTCGGTTTATCACTTAACATCAAAAAAACAAAAATAATGATGGTGTCGAAATCTCCACAAAATTTTTCTGACATAACCGTACATGATCAAAGAATTGAGCGTGTTAGAAAATATAATTACCTGGGAACTGTGATTAATGAAAACAACGACAACTCTGAAGAAATCAAGATCAGAATAGAAAAAGCTAGAGCTACTTTTACCAAAATGAAAACAGTTTTATGCGGAAGAGAGCTAAGTTTAAATCTTAAAATTCGCCTGATGAGATGTTACGTGCTGTCAGTTCTTTTCTATGGAATGGAAGCTTGGACACTGAAAAAGATCGATACAAGGAAAATAGAAGCATTCGAGATGTGGATGTACCGCAGGATACTGAGAATATCGTGGACAGAGAGAGTGACAAACATGGAAGTGTTGCGAAGGATGCAGAAAGAAAAAGAACTTGCGCTTACTATTAAAAAGCGCAAACTGCAATACTTGGGACATATAATGAGGGGACAAAAGTACCAGCTACTACAATTAATTATTCAGGGAAAAATAATAGGTAAAAGATCCATTGGCAGAAGAAAACATTCATGGTTGAAGAATTTAAGAGATTGGTACAAGTGCAGCAGCTGCCAATTATTTAGATCTACGGTATCAAAAATACGCATAGCCTTGATGATAGCCAAACTTCGGAACGAGGACGGCACCTGAAGAAGAAGAAGATATATTATATGCCTAAATTGAAATAAAATACATATATACACATAGGTATTTAATATTCTTAATATTTATTTAAAATTATAATTCACAATTGAACAGTCTTAAAAGATAGATAAGTTTTGACAAGCTTGAACACATTGTTTGAGAAAAATAATTGTGTTTGTATTGTGCATGTTACCATGGAAATGGCGATCATATGTATGTAAACCGGCGGTGAACCCGTGAGAAAAAATATTTCTCACTGCAATGGCTGACTTTTCTCACTGCCTGAGAGATTGTTCGTTTTGAATGTATGTAAGTAGTGAGAGAAGTTGCACATTGTATAGCATCCATAGAAAAAAATTATTTCTTTTTCTTGTGGATGTTATACTTTACTGTTTCAACAAACAATTATAATATTTATATACTTTACCTACCTCCTAATAGATTGTGAATCTCTTCACGTTCTTCTATCTTATAGAGTAAATTACCAAATTCATATTCTGCTGTATAGGTATGTCTCCATTATAGAATTTTTAAAAAATAACGGTGTTTTCAGAAGAGACCACGCGATCGAACAAAATACAAAATCGAACAAAATCTAGGATTAATAAAATGGCTACCGCTTAACCAATTGCTGACAGTTTTTGGATGTCTGTCAAGGTCTGTCATCAAATTATCGTAATCAGCTTGCCAGCGCTGTCACAGCGCACTGTGCTGGTGAACGCGACCAGTGGTGTCATGGCAAAATTAGCAGTGCGGGAACGCAGTGCCGGAACGCACTGCTAATTTTTGTTTACAAAACCTAAATTCTCTATTTTTTTTTTCTTTTCTTAACCAGTGCGGGAACGGCGTTCCCACACCATGACACCACTGTTTTGGATGCATTTGGATTTCGTTTCCTGTTTTTGTGAACTTTATAAACTTTACCACAATGCAAACTGATTATTTAAGGAAATTATTATTGGAAACTCCAGATGTTGCGAGAAAGGTAGGCGAAACAAATTTTATTTACTGTTCATTTTGCCCCGATATTTATCAATAATGATGAATTTTGCAAGCAATAACATTATTTCTTTTATTGTTTTAGATATTTATTGAAGCTGAAAATAATTGGGAATTTAGATCCATACGCAATTCAGTCAGAATTGGATTTTACAGTAAAGTGCAGACCATCAAGTTACTATTATAGATATTTATACATATCTGGTGGAATCTCGCAGTTGCTACTCTAAGCAGCAGATGAAAGCATACAAAAGCCTTCAGGCACATAAATATTTTACAGCTGGATTTGTTTTGAATGGAGTAAAAATTGTTAATGATTTCCTGATTTTCATATTATTGTTGGAAAGGTATGCCTTTATTTTATTTATTCACCATTAAGAAATATATGGATAACAGTATTAGTGTCTTTTGGATAAATTGGTTCTAAATATTAGATTTATTTACGTTTATATATCTGTATGAAACCAGACATATCGTCGTCCTAATCTGTAACCTGCGAACTATATAATTATCTGAAAATGATTTATTACTGCCATCTATTTGAATTACTGTCATGATTGTTTTAAAATTATATTATATGAATGTCTGATTTTAAATAAAATATAATCATTGTAAAGAACGCAAATACTCTAATAAAAATAAATTTTTGTAGTTGAAGAATTTCCAAAAAAATAAAATATTTTTTTAGGTGAAGCATTTCCAAAAATCTAATGCTAAATGACTAAATGCTTGGGTGGGGTGATAGCCAGTTCTGATGACATAGCAAATGCAGATTGTATGTGTATGGCCGGTAATAGTGAAGTCTGCAGCAATCCTATTTTTAGCTGAGTATGGCCAGGGCAAGAAAGACGAAGAAGAACCCAATGCATGTACATATGTTACAGCTACATGGTTTGGAGATAGCAACATATGCATTCTCTGATGAAAAACTAATGAGTTTTGAAACTGTTTGGTCAGAGTGCTTCTTGTGCTCACTAAACGAACTGAAATATAAGATGGCTTTGGCATTGTGTTGCAGCGATATGAAAATGGTTATTCATTTTTAATTATAATGTACTTCTTCATCATAAGTAATTATGTATTGGTCTTTTAAATGTGTATTTATTTTTGTAATTAGTATCAACTTGTAATGATAATATACATTTATCGTTTAAGGTATGACTATGTTTTGACTCTAAAATAAATGATTTAAAAATCGAATCCTGCCTCTTTCTGTTAGTAACTACCCATGGATATCACAAATAGTGATTACTGATAGGTTTGTTCGTAGAATGATCAGCAACTCTTGCCAACCATCAGACACATGTGCATTCGTAGTCTATGAATGCTAACTATTAACTGCTCATGTATCTGATGGTTGGCAGCAGTTGCTAATCGTTTGTGTCATACTACGAACAAACCTATTAGGCCTGGATCCCATGTACCAAAAAAATTGATTAATAGCAAGCTGAAAATTTGTTAATAGCTTAACGGTGTCCAGTTGGACAAACTTTGATGCATTGTGACACTGGAACAGGGATAGTTTTAATTGTGAAACAGTTCGGAAACTCAGATTTGGAACATCAGATTACAAAAACATCCCATATATTTTGTCGGACAGAACATCCAATTGATTTGTTATCCTTTCATTAAATTCTCATGCAAAAATCAGACTGCTATTACTAACCAACATGATTCCTGTAGTTTGACATGGTCTTCGTGTTCTACTCATTAAAATGCCCAGTTGGTGATTTTTTCACCAGTCTGGTTTTTGCATGAGAATTTAATGAATTGGTAGCAAATCAATTGGAAGTTTTATCTGACAAATTACATAAACATTTTCGTAGTTTGACGTTCCAAATTTTTAACCTGTTCCACAGTTAAAACTTCCAGTGTTCCCGTAGATCAAAGTTTGTCGGACTAGACACCGTTAAGCTATTAATAAATTTTCAGCTTGCTATTAATCAACTTTTTTTTGGTACGCGGGATTCAGGTCTATATGGAATAAATAAATAACAAAACAAATTCCCTGTCAAAACTGCATTTATTTTGAATAGAATGAAAAACAAAATAATATTGTTTTAACAAAATAGGGGATAAATGTTAAAATTTAGTATTAATAAAGTTTGTCACATTGGCCTAAAAATTAATGTCACTAGTTACGTTAGTGTCACATATAAATAATTGTAATACTATTAATAAAAACCATAATTCCTAGCATGAGTGCGTCCTGTTTTTTGATAATTTAGTTAGGCGAGGAAACATAAATGAGTTTCTAATAGGGCTTTTCATCGATTGTCATTTGTTTCGAGCTTCTGTTAGATGTTGTATAATCCGTGTATAATATTACTATACACGGATTATATGACAGAAGCTCAAAACAAATGACTGTGAATGAAAAGCCCTATAGAGGGAACACGAAAAATTAACATTAACCGATCAGCTCGACTTCCACAGTTCACTACTATACAAGTTACAGGCATGTTTTCAGCACTTAAAATCACCAAAAACGAAAAGTTTATAAAATAATCAATCTAATGAATGTCTTTAAATACTATATTAAGCTCAAATTAAATTAACATTATTCTGAACAGTTGGACTTCCACAGTTCACTACTATACAAGTCCCAGGCATGTTGTCAGCACTCAAAATCATCAAAAACGTAAAGTTTATAAAATAATTAATCTAATGAATGTCTTTAAATACTATATTAAGCTCAAAATCAGGACAAAAAACAAATTAAAATTAACATTATCCCGATCAGTTGGACTTCCACAGTTCACTACTATACAAGTTACAGGCATGTTGTCAGCACTTAAAATCACCAAAAACGTAAAGTTTATAAAACAATTAATCTAATGAATGTCTTTAAATACTATACTACCTCAAAATCACGACAAAAAACAAATAAGAAAAATCAATAATTACATTGAGTTTAGGTTAGGAACAGTTTTGTGTGCCAACCAAAGATCACGTGATTTAACTTTGACAGGTGGATGGATTCCCTAATTACCTATACCACCAGAAGGCCCACTCTCTTTGGCGGGAGAAGTACGCGCAACTCGTTCGCGTCTGAGGCTGAGGAATCGGCCATTTGTTGGGAGGAAGCAGTGCTGTTCAGTGGAATTTCACCTCGTGTGCATTAGAAATTTCAGTGGTAGCGTGTATTGTGTATTCACTGTCATTAATTTGTGTTGTGTCACGTTGTGTTGTTATTGTGGAGTTATCGTGTGCTATACATAAATAAATATTATATACATATATTATTAATAATCTAATATAATTATTATTAACAATATTTATATTTTTAATAATTATTATCAATTGTTTATCTAATTTTAGGCAAGATGGGCAAGTCACATCTAGTATGTGCAGCTATAAATTGCAATAGCAAAGCTTATAATTGCAATTTGTCTTTTTTCCGTTTTCCAAAAGACAAGGAAAGGTAAAAAATACTGAATATAATACAGATGGCAGTTTAAGTTGAATTATCAAATAATTAGTATTAGATTGAAGTTTACTATTTAAATATCAGGTAATAGATTTTTCATATTTTAATTGTATTTATGTACTTACAGAGCTCTAGTATGGCTGCTGGAAAGTGGTCGGGAAGACCTGCAATGTAAAATTGATAAGCTGGATAGTTATAGATTATGTGGGGCTCATTTTGAGGACAAGTGTTTTAAAAACGATTTGAAAAACCGTTTGTATCCACATGCAATACCAACAGTATTTCCTTGTTTAGAAGGTCCAAGCTCTGTGTCATCGAAAGAGAGCCAAAAGGAACATAATTATGCTAAGAGTTCATTAAGTAAGTACTAGTAAGTTTTTTTACACACACTATGATTAAAATTTGATGTCATATACAGTATGGTGCAAATGAAAGAAATACATTTGTTATTGATTTATTATTTGGTTCCTTTTTGTAAACTTTAAGATAAATGAATGTTGTTTTATAATCAAAATCACGTACAAGTTGTAGTCTATGTAACTAACAACTTCAGTGAGAAACTGGGTTTATTTATTACGTACTATTTGCTACAAATAAAGTCTATAATTATTATTATTATTTCATAAGCCGGTGACATTGAGGAAAAATCCTGAAACAGGTCCATTTTTATTTCTAAATTATGGGCACTATATTTCTGCACCATACTATATAATGACTACCATTTAGAATGCTATTTCTGATTAATCCCGAACTTACATCAAATTCAAGTCATAGCGTTTTGACTTCTTTGTTAGCCAAATTATGTCAACGATTAATGAATTTTATTATTTTCACCGTACATATTTCACATATGGTGTCTAAAGCAGTGGTTTTCAATTTTTTTGAGTCATGTACCACAAAATATGTATTCTCCTTTTCATTACCATTTTTCAGTGCGTCACAAATTATAGAAAAAAAGGTAAGTCCGTGATAATACACATTTATGACATTTATTCTAACATGACATTTTAGTTAAATCTGACAGTTGTCACATTTTATTTTCAATTTGGAATAAAAACAAATCAATTGTGTCTATTGCATTTATAAAATGGTATTTTCTTTGATTTGTATAGTCTTATAAATTGTACAGATTATATTGATAATATTATTATTTTATTTAATAAATAATTATTTTTTGATTATGGCGCCATCTATCGACAACTTTCATTATTTTTGGAACCACCTAACTGAAATACCTATCTAGTAGGTACTCTAATTAACTATAATAGTGGTGCTGATTATGGCTGTGTTTAAGTTTCTTGTACCACCGCGAATAATGATATGTACCGCCAGTGGTACATGTATGATAGATTGAGAACCGCTAGTCTAAATCATATTATGTGTTACATATTTCTATTCAAAGGTTATATTTTTTAGATCCTCAAACATTTGAAGATGTTAATGAACCTCCTAGCAAAATTAGAATTTTACAGGACATAATTATAGTGGCAGCTTCCACATCTGACTCTGAAATGCCAAGTTTACCAAGTACACCTCGTAAAGTACCTGTTCCAGTACTCTCTTCCGACAGTACCCAAACTGACTCCAATTTGTCATCTAATTCGCCTAGGAAACAACAACTCAGAAAAGTTGTGAAACAGCTAAGAAATGAAAATAACCGTTTAAAAAAGAGAAATGAAAAACTTGAGCAAGAATTAGAATTCCTGTCATTTGCAATATTCTACATGTTCCACTCATTAAAACGCCCATTTGGTGATAAATAGCAGTCTGATTTTTGCATGAGAGTTTAATCTCTGTTCGGGGAGTTTAAAGGCCCCGTCTCACCATCAAATAATTGACAGTTAATTTGATCAAACTTGACAGTTAGTGACACAAAGTGACAGTTAGTATGTATAGTTTGTGTCACTAGTCAAGTTTGACTGTCAAGTTTGATCAAATAACTGTCAATTATTTGATGGTGAGACGGGGCCTTGAGTCTGTTCTGTCGGACAAAATAAATGTGCCGTTTTCGTGGCCTGACCGTTCCAAATTTTTAACCTATTCCACAATTAAAACTTCCCCTGTTCCAGTGTTCCCATATATCAAAGTTTATCCGACTAGACACCCTTAAGCTATTAACAAATTTTCAGCTTGCTATTAATAAACTTTTTTGCATACGCGGGATCCAGACCTACTAATTATGTGAAAATTTAAAATGAAAATAAACAATTTATGAATGTCATTTGTTTTTTATTTATACTAATTTTCCACTCAATTAATAAATTCAATTATCAGTTGTTTATTAATGGGATAACAAAATGTTTTATTGTATTATTTATTATATTTTAATTCAGTACATTTCAATTATATGTTTATCCAGGAATAGAAAAATTAACCAAAATTGATTCAAATTAAATTTATTTACGGCAACCATAGACATAATAATATGCAATATTTCATGTCCTACTTTTACTTCAAGAATACACATGAAATTATTTCAAATTTACTAAATTAACGTCTGAATATTTAAATTACGGTTCTGTCGTAGCTTGTCACAAATTTCTCAATCCGAACCTGTGCTTTTCCTCCATACAAATGGCGGGCGCGTACTCGCAAACATCAAAGGCGGCATCTGAGAGTGGGCCTTCTGCTTGTTTTCTATTCTGTGCCTATACTGTGTTTATCCGCGTCTAAATAAACACAAAAATCAGTTTAATTAAATCACCAACATTGCAACATCTGACTTTGACATAATTGGTGACGTTTGACACTCGCGTCTAGAAATTATAAAATATTTTTGCTCCTTGGCTTTCTCAAGGTCATTCGATTGAAATGTCAAATAAAAATGCAAACAATAATATTATAAGGTTATGTTTTATTTTTATTGTGAATTTGAAATTATTATATTATGTATTAATAAATATTATTGGTGCTGATGAAATTACGAATTAATGTTACAAGAGACATAATATCATAAATTGCTTTCAGAGTAGGTACGTTAGTAAATGTTTTTAAAGTATTAATGCCTACAATATTTTCAATATGGATTAAAAAAAATTGAATTAGAATAGGTGAGAAAATCAAACAAATTAATAATGTATACAAATAAAGATTTTATTCTAATTAAAGAGCACATTATTTACTTGTAGCATTAATTGATTTGCTATCAAATTTGTTTCTTCAGCATCAGGTTTTGATAACAGCTTTTTTTTTGACTTTGTAGTTTTTTTCTTGGTGGAAAATAAACGTTTTTGAGCAACTACTTTTTTATTGTGTGGAATGTTTTGTGTTCCATGAGATAGTGCCACAATATTAAATTCATTTCCAGAATGTTCTGCTAATGTCCTTAATGGCACCAAGGGTGCTGTAATACTTTTAAATGCCTCAAGTTGTTCAAAAGTTGTTATATTTTGAATTATTTGGGTTTGTATTTCTATCAATTTCTGTTTTTCAACTTCCAGTTGTTTGGACGTTTTTTCTTGATTGATATTACAAGACTTACTCACAAATTCCACAAATTTAGCTTGCTCTGTAGCTTGTTTAATTTTTACCTCATCTGTATTTATTATATGTTCTTCATCTGCATTAGTATCTTGAATTTGATGGCCTTTCATAAATTGACACACAAGATGTATGTGTTTGCACATATTCCATCTTATACTGTTATCCAAGCATGTACAGGAATATGAATGTAGACAGGATTGGCACAAATCACAGACTAATCGGCAGTCACAACTGGGTTTGTTTTTCTGAACTAAATAGATATCATTGGTTGAACTTGATGGTATCTCCCAGCCCATTTCAGACATGACAATGGTGTCCATATCTAAATTAAGACTTGTTTTGTGCCTTTTCCGTAACTCTCGTAATTTGCTGGATATTTTACCTTTATTCAACGTAATAAGCCGTTCAAACAATTTGTCTTTAATTAATTTAATCAAGATATTGATAGTTTTATCCAGCCTTCGTACTTGTCTTCCATTTAAATACAAATATTTAATCGTTTGATGCATTCGTTCTATGCTCATATTTGTATTTATTCCTGCATGCAAGCGATAACAGTACGCCCAGGATTCCATATTGTGCAGATAACATTTTTGAAAATATTGACCAAATTCTTGGGTATTACCAGAAGATAGAAGAGAAATTTGAAAATGTTGTATCATATCCCTAAATGAAGTAACATCGGTCTCTTGTAATAAGGTACGTAGCTGTTTGTATACGATAACCTAAAAGACGAATGATATGATGAGTGGGCAAAAAAATTAAATATTTAAGTTACCTTTTGCTCTTGACCATCAATTTTATTTAGATTTTTCCGCCACGCTTTATCTACGTGCCAGGAACAGAATAGCCTAAAATTTAATATCCATAATATAGATTTAATAAAAAAATTGTTTAAGAAACGCTTTTCTTTAATAACGAATGAATAAAATTAAAAATATTATAAAAAATTAACAAAAAAAAAAATTTAAAAAATCTAACACATTCGTCAAAAAAAAGCGTGGCACGTCTTCATCGAATAAATGGTTTTCGCCCCACGCTTTTATTTAACGAATGCGTTAGATTTTTTCATTTTTATTTTTTGCTTTTTAGTTGATTTTTTTATATATTTAATTTTAGTCACTCATAACTAAAGAAAAGCGTTTCTTAAAAATTTTTTTTTCATATTTTTTTATTTTGTACTTTTTAGTCTTACACTTTTCAAACATTAAAATATATCGTCATGTTTATTAAAATATGTATAAAACATATGATGTATCTACTAACGTGAAAAGTAGTTGGAATGGGCAAAAAATTTGAAACTTTGTTGTTTATTTATGAAGCATAATGTAAACAATTAACGCAAGAAGTGAAATTATGTATGGTTCATATCATTAGCTACAATCCGTAAAAGTTTCAAGTTTTTACATCGTAAAAAACAAGAGAATTTAAGTATTTTCCATTAAAATCGTTTTTTTTTATCTAAACAATAAACAAAAAAATTTTTTATTGACTATTCGTGTATTGTTACCGCAAATGCATATGTCTGCAAATTTTCATTCATTTGCATTGGAGAAAAGGCAGTCAAATTAATGTCTAAAGATTTGACGAAAACTATTGAACTAAATAAAAGCGTTTAAAAATAAGAATATATTGCATAGTTTTCTACCTGAATTTAGCTGGAGTCATAATTTGGAGCCATGCATTATAGTAATATTGGGCCATGTCTGACATGAAAACCATGGGTTTGATTACTCTTCCTAAATTTTCTTTTATCTTCATGAAAAAAATAGTCATTATTTCCTCATCAGACCGATTTCCAATCATAAAACAACAAGGAAATCCCTCCCTCATATCATCCAATATTAACAATGTAGTAAGTTCAAAATCATGAGCATTAAGTCCATGTGTTCCGTCGATACAAATTACATCTTCTGAGTATTTGTCTAACACTTCCAGTTGACCAGGATGCATAACAATTAACAGAAAATCTTCATTTTTTAAACAAGGAAAATCATTACATAAAGCCCCTTGTGGCTTGTAATATAAAATTATTCCACTATTCTTGGCTTCTTCAATCCAGGATTCAATACTTATAACTTCATTTTTATGGCGAATTCCATCAGAATTTAAATTAAAAGTTTGTGATATATTATGAAGATCTTTTCTTGTTAAGATATGCATCCTTTCCAACTTATTATTAGTTACAGAATCTCTAATCTCATCTAATATGGAAACAAGAGGAATTTTCGAAGCAATTTTACTAGCTATTTCTATTTTTTCATTTTTAGTAATATTCAAATGACCCAAGTCATTGTCATGACCAATGTGAGTTTGTATAAAATTAATTTTAACATTGCCATTTTCTGGTAAAATACAAACTTTCAATCGAGAAGGACATATTCCATTAATTTTTCTGCTTCCTTTGGTTTTTAAATATCGCATATCCTTACCCTTTTTCACATAAAAACCTGAACGATGGCAAATATAACTCTGTTTCTTAATGCCCTCTGCAGTCATATATGGATGACTGTATGTGACATATGAAGAAAATTCTTTTTTTTCCATGTCAGTTTTCCATTTTTGAAATTCTAGTTCACTAGAAAAGTGAAGATCTTGTTGCTCTATTTTAATCGCATGATATTCTTCGAAATGAAGAATTAAATTGGATTTTATAGAATTTTCGTAGTTACACAAACTGCACTTGAAGTTTTGTTGCTTTTTTCCAATATCACTGTCTTTTGCATGAATTTTTTTATGTTTTATAAGATTTTGTAAATGTGAAAACTTTTTCTGGCATTCACTGCATTGATATGGGCAAATCTTAGATGAAGTCAGCTCGTTGATATTTTCTGAAATAAAATAAAATATGTTC